>NC_061115.1:9783547-9992306 GCF_002878395.1 Capsicum annuum
TATATATAATAATGATACAGTTTCTATATATATACATATTCTATATAATAATTATAGCTTTTTTATACACATTTTATACAATTTTTAACTACATTTATTATTTAGATACATATTTTATACGGCATAGTTTCTACATGCATTCTAAAAATGTATCAATCTAGTATAAGAGAGTATCAATTGAGTATATGGACACTGCAAGTGTATCAATATAGTATAAAAGTGTATTAATGTGATATAAAAGAGTATCAATTGGGTATAGGGACTAAATGTGCTTGCATAGAATTTCCTCTCTTTTTTAAAAAGTGTATCAATATAGTATAAAAGTGTATCAATGTGGTATAAACGTGTATCAATTAAGTATAGAGACCGCATCTGCCCAATTGGCCCAAATAGCTAAAAAAAAGGAATTAAATTGAGCCGACTGGCTAAGGTTATCGACCTTTTAAATTATGGGCCATTTTTTTAAAAAAAAAATCACCCCATGTCCTTTCCCCAAGATAAAACATAGTCAAAAAAAATTATAATTGGATTGATAGCTTCTCAAAGTCCAGCAATGATTGTCTAAGTAACATGACACTGAATACAATACATAAATAAAAGATTATTGCATAAAATTTATAACAGAATTAATACTAATTAAATAACTTGAAAAGAAAGTAAGACAAGCACAAGCGAAGAGAAGTTCATAAATTTAATTTACTCAAACTCTAAAAAGATAAATGTAGCAATAAGAATCAAAGAGAAACATGGTTCATCTCTAAAGATTGTGCAGCAACAACAAAAAAAAAAAGAATTGATTTTCTAAAAGTTTAAATTATAAAGTGTGCATTGCTATAACATTTTCAAGTTATGTTGGATGATAATGAACATCTGTCATAAAACTATCAATTAGATCAAGCCAAACATGTCGATGCATCAAATTTTTCATGCAAAATAAGAATTCTCACCTAGCTCTATATGTTAAGAGAAATACAACGACAACATATTTAGTGTATTCTTACAAAGTCATATGTGGAGAGAGCAAATTGTGCGCAGTTCATATTACTATCTCAGGTGAAGTAGAGAGATTGTTTTCGATCGACCCCAACTCAAGACAAATAACAGTATAACAAACAAAACCCATAAAAATAAATAACAAAATGGGATAACACACCGCTAGATAATTAAAAAAACAAGACACTGACAAAATAATACTATAAACTATCTATTCGAGATCACAAACACCATCAGAACACTACGAACAAGAAATTGTTTCCACTCCATGTTTTTTAGACTTACTTTTCAATACATTCTTAGACATATTAAATTCCCCTTGTAGATATAGAAAAATAAATATTTGAAACAGTAATTCAAAAAAATAACTTGGTCAACATGAACCTGTTATTTTTAATGTTTTCCGGTACAATAATCTATATATAGGCAACAACAACTTCAACCCAAGTTCATGTCTCAAACAAGAACACTTATGAAGTTCCTTAACACCTTCAACACAAGATTAAAAATGATCTATCCAAAAAGTGTGTTATTTTTCAGAAATAAGATGAAATAGAAACGTAAAGCCAAGTCTCCCAACTTCACGAAGTGTCCTTAAGGAATAATTTTCCTCATTATACCCGAGGTTATGGAATCTTCCTTCCAAGATAAAATGGCTTTCAATCCAATTATAGTGGTACCTTAAATAATTGGATTCGTCGAACGCACTCAACAACTTAATGATCACACAGAGTTTTTGTATAAAAGAAGTATGTTTTTGCTGTCAAAAATTATGTCTATACCTAAGGAATATATCAGATATTTATAGCCTTTAATGTGTCCTCTCAGAAAGAATACATTGGTTTAGCAGAAAGGCACCTATTCAATACAAACTGAACTTGCGCCCGAACTGCGGCCGCAGGTGACACTGTCCGAATTCCAGTGAGCATCTGCGCTGCACCTGGGTCCGCAGGTAATCAATGTACGCGCTCAGATCTCCCAACAGCGTGAAACAGTGTGCCTTTTTACCTTGAAGGGTCGCATCCCTTCGAGATGTGTTGCATATGCATTTGCGTGACATCAAATGCGCCCGCACTTGAAGAAAAGCAGTTCTATCAGATGTTTGGATTAAAATTTCACTTGTAAATAAGTTTCAAATATAATTCGTCTAAAAAGATAGATCTCATCGATCGATCATTTGCCAAATCCGAAGCCAAGCGAGCGAACGATGACGACAGTGCAAGGAACATCCTTTTTCTTACCTCACTATCCATGTGGAGTTAGTGTTCCTCATTATAAACACTTGAAATTTCCCTTCTTCCACCAATGTGAGAGAATTAGTGAATTTCCAATATAAGAGTACATTTTTCATTTTGGTTACATTTTTCATTTTGGTTACTCTATTTTCCTCCACTATTTTTTCTTCTATTTTCCATTCACACACACACACCTTAAACCCAATAATCCCCCACATGAATGGGGAATGGATATCTTTTGAAGAATTTACGGACAAGCATGTGATCATTTAGCAGAGACTAATTGCATCTGGATAAGTAGGTTTTCTTTTGAACTTTCCATAGTGAAAATATATTGGATGCTCTCGGTCAATTGGTAGATTTTATATCTTTGAACCGTCGAGCTTTAATGTACACCTAGACAACACATGTCACACAACCAGCCTTTTACTATTTATGGCTCTCACGGTTTTGTTCTTTCCAATCATGAACACGTCCTAGTTTTTGAGAGCTTAGAGAATAGGCCTTTACTAACATTCTCCTTGAAGCGGCTTCCACTTCGCCCTCACATAGGTGATTTCTAAATGTTTAATCCTGTAGATTAAACTATTTGGTAAAATTTGTCAAATTTAGATAATCATTAAAGACTTTCCACCTTAAGTCTTATCCTTGTTTACTAAATATTGTCTACATTATGAGAATGGGTTGGGTATATTGGCAATGTTGAACCTGTCAAACACAACTTTGTTTAATCTCTTTGGACCTAGCTCTTGGGATCTTCTGTATGCTAGGTAGAGTTACCGTCATACTGACTTGTCCTAAGCCTTAAACCCATTCCCTTGGATGTCCTTTCCACTCCTTCTCTAGATAGGCCTTTTGTAAGTGGATCCGACACATTATCCTTTGACTTTACATAGTCAATAGTGATAATTCCACTAGAGAGAAGTTCTCTAAAGGTATTATGCCTCTGTCTTATATGACGAGATTTACCGTTGTACATCATGCTCCCTACCCTACCTATTGCCGCTTAGCTACCACAGTATATACATACTAGTGCCACTGATTTGAGCCAATAAGGAATATCTTTCAAGAAATTCTAGAGCCATTTTGCTTCTTCACCAGCTTTATCTAATGCGATAAATTCAGATTCCATTGTAGAGCGAGCAATACAAGTCTGTTTGGATGATTTCCAAGAGACCACTCCTCCACCGATAGTAGATACATATCCACTTGTGGATTTTACTTCGTTCGGTCCGGTGATCCAATTTGCATCACTATATCCTTCAAGTACCGCGGGATATTTATTATAATTCAAAGCATAGTCTTGAGTGTATTTAAGATACCCCAAAACTCTTTTCGTTGCCATCCAATGAGTTTTATTGGGATTTCTCGTGTACCGACTCAACTTACTAATAGCACATGCTATGTCTGGTCGTGTACAATTTATTATATGCATTAAACATCCCAGCACTCTTGCGTACTCCAATTGTGGGTCACTTTTGCCTTTATTCTTTTGATGTGCAAAGCTTACATCCAATGGAGTCTTGGTAATACCGAATTCCATATACTTGAACTTGTCAAGTATATTTTCAATATAATGAGACTGTGATAATGCCAACCCTTTTGGAGTTCTATGAATTCTTATTTCTAAGATCACATCTGCAACTCCAAGGTCGTTCATATCAAACTTGCTCTCAAGCATTCATTTCGTTGCATTTATGTTAGAAATGTCTCTACTGATGATCAACATATCATCCACATATAAACAAACAATGACTTGATGATTGAGAGTGTCTTTAATGTAGACACACTTATCGCATTCATTTATCTTGAACCCGTTTTTCAACATGGTTTGGTCAAACTTCGCATGCCATTATTTAGGTTCTTGCTTTTGTCCATACACTGACTTAATAAGTTCACACACCTTATTCTCTTTTCCTGGAACCACAAAACCCTCAGGATATTCCATGCAAATTTCTTCTTCTAATTTTTCATTTAGGATTGTTGTTTTCACATCCAACTGTAGATAGGCCAATGGCAAATAATAACCATGGATAAAAAGAGACGAACTGAGACAATCTTAGCCATAGGAGAGAACGATCACCATAGTCAAGACCCAAAATTTGTGTATAACCCTTGGCCACTAGTCGAGCCTTTAGGTGATCAATCTCTTGCTCATAGGGCATAACTTGTTTCTTTGAGGCTTAAGTCTTGACTCTAGGGCAAATGTTATAGATCATATGCCAAAACGTTGTAGAGTAAGCTAGTTTCAAATCTTGCCCAAAGGGCATAACTTGTTTTGCATCCTGCCTTCAAGGCAAATTTTAAAGTGTATCCCGTGAAATTATTTACATTATATATCTTGGGGTGAGGTCCTTCCCCAAATTCTGTTAATATGATATATTTTTACACATCAATATATAAAAATATTTAACATGCAGTAACTTTCATAAACAATCAATAAGAAGGTATTGAGTTAAATACTTCACCATAAGTTAAAACTTTGAATAAATAAGAAGACATTCGTGCAACTTGTTTTGTTGAAAGTTAAAAGTACTTGTTACTAGCTAAAATAGGGGATCAAAGAATCCAATTATAACTATTTTTTTGATCTATCTTCTCGAATAAAAAGTTAAACTAATTATGTTTTTTTAATTTTTCTTTATGTATTTTCTTGCATATGGATGAAGGATTTGAGTGTAGTGACAATTTGATCTTTTGGGCCTAGTTCTTTTGCATCTCAAACATTTGTAATTATTTCTTGAAGATTCTGTTCTACAAGGATATCTGATTGTTTGACTTATCCCTAGGAGAACCTTCATATCTGAGGGTTTTGTTATTAGATCCTTTATACTATCTAGAACAATCCATGATGTTGTGCTTCCAACTGGTAGGATTTCTCCCTGGTATGTTTGTATCCAAGATTGTCTTGAGAACCAATGAGAACAATAGCTAGACCTATTCATATTTCTACTGTTTATCGTTTCAATTGCATGGGTGCATGGTATCTGGTTGGTTTGAAATACTAAGCATTGAAAAGTTATATTCTTCAAGTCTACAATATATTCAAATCTTTCTTCTCTTACTACAAATCTTGTTGTTTCAGTAGGTTTTACCTACAAATAAAATGATAAATAAATGACAACTTATATTTGTTGTAATCTTGAAAGCTATGCCCATGAAAGCTCAAGAACAAAAATAAGCCACAATGAAATCACAGATATGAACACATCACTTTCTAGTGATTTAGTATAATAGAGACTAATTAATAGTTTAGTTTAACTTAGCAACAAAAATTATTCTGTGACATTCTCTACAGTCAATTCACAGAATCTGGGTTCCCATCATTAACTCACTGCTACATAATAAAGTCACCTGGACGTCCACACAAAAATAGAGACATTGATTAGCAAAAGCAAGTGATATCATTGATGGCATCAAGAAGATGAAGATATATAAAAGATAACAAGTATAAAAGAAATTCTAGCTCTATTATAGTGAGACATACAAATATATATGTTATATGCGTGGTCACGTGTATGTAAAATTGTAAGACCCCAAGAATTTTCTCGTCATTAAAGCCTTCGAAATGAGTCAAGTTGAGCTTAACACTTAGAATTTTTAGCTAAGAGTTTCAACACTTAATTTTATTTTGAACCCTTCATCTTCGTTGAATTTTTCGTGACCTTTCCGACATTTGTTTCTTAAAATTTTTGTTGCGTTGCGATGATTAAAGGTCGTAGCATGTTCTGGATGAGTTTCGAAAATTTTAGACATCGTTTAGGGCGTGTTCGATTTTCAAACCAGTAGCATCATGCGATATGCATGCGTCGTATGGTCCAGTGCGGTGCTATGGAGCATGTGACGCACGCTTCATTGTGGTGGGATAGGCATTATGGTATTTTTACACTCCCCTATGCTCTCTAACACATGATTAAATCCCTAAAAGAACAAAATATCATCACTTTCATCCAATTTGACTAAGAACAAAGCTTAGGGTTTCTATAGAGAAGTCAAGAGAACTCATGATTCAGCCGTAGCTTTTCAAATATTTTTGGATATTCGAAAACCCCGTTTCGAGGGCTACAAGAAGCACCCAACAATTTCATGAATAGAGTTTCCCAGTAGAGAGTTCATTCAACATCTCCAATCTTGAGGTATGTGGGTTTTTTCAACAAGAACATTCTTTCGTTCTTGTGCCCAAAGTTTTTTTTATTTTTACAAAGATATATGATTTGATATGTTTTACTACGAATTTGAATATATGAATTTACGACTTATGATGTTTTCATGAGAATGTTGATATGATTGCATATAAAGCTGAATTTTCAGATTTCTAACTGATTATTTTTATGCTTATGACATAAAAATTGAATCTTGAGAAGTTTTATTGTGATATTGATATATGGGTTTTTGGAACTCTATTTGAGATTATTAGTTTATGAAGTTATGTGTTATAAACACCTTGATATTTGAATGATTTGAAATGATGAAGAATAATTTGACCTTGGTGGTCGCGGAAGTATTGTTTTTTTTTTTTGAAACCAAGTGAGAAAAGAAATTCACTATTCTTGAATGATTATGAAAGGGGTAGCATATTGGCTCCCGTTGTGAATTGTTAAACTATTTGTTGTGGATTTTCTTTTAAAAGATCTGAGCTAAGTCTGGGAGTAGTCTTTAGCACCGAGCGGGAGGTATAGCGGTTTGGTACTTCCCTAGAACTACGTGCCCCCGTAGGATGTGGCTGATATAGTGATCACTAGTTTTTGGATTGATGATTAAGGTCCTACTCTGATGGCAAGGATAGGACAGCTCTCCCCAATGTGGGTTGGACATTGGACTCGATGTAGCTCACATGGTTTATGTTGGTTATGAGAAACTCCCAACGTGTGTGTGTGTGTACTCTTTTATCTAAAACGAAAATATATGTTTTGAAGGATGGGTTTTGACAAAGTTATCGTTTCCGAATGATTTGAAATGTTACGTTATTAGGAGACTGTTTTAGCACTTGATTTCTCTATGTGTTTGGAAACGAGAAAGGAGTGAATTGAGAACTTATTGAATGACTCACGTGTTTGGTTTATATATATCATTTACTTATGATTTTGATGATTTATCTCAAGCTAAGTGAGTCTTTCATATCAGCATGCATGTCTTTTACAAACCTATGATATTTGTTTTATTGAAATTTGCATACACCCCCATATACTCAGTACATATTCCATGGTACTGATCTACATGTTCTCATGTGGGCTACATTTTCCCTATAATGTAGGTTCAAGTGCTCAGTCCAAGGTTTGACAGTGATTTTTCGAGCACGTTGATCTACATCTTCTGTAGTGGTGACTCCTCATGATCCGAGGACGTATGATTTTCAAACTTTTCATTTCATTATGAGTTGTTCATTTTATCTTTTGAGTTCGGGTCAGTTGGGGCTTGCACCAATGGCTCATTGATACACTGTTTAGTAGAGGCTTGTCAGGCTAAATTTGTCAGCTTTGTCAGAGTTGTCAGATAGGTCGTATTTTGTTACTTTCCGCATTTATCCATATTGCAGTACAAGATTATTAATGATGTTTAGATGTTTTGATTTTAATGATCTCAAAAATAAGCTTGTGATGGTGTTAGATGGCTCAAAGGGTTAGCTTGGGGCTACTTGTAGTCTTAACCACCGTGTGACACTTCGGGACCCGTTTTTGGGGCGTTACAAACTTGGTATCAGAGCCTAAGGTTTAAGGAGTCCTAGGAAGTCTGACAAGCCGCGTTAAGTAGATTCTTGATCATCTTTGTGTAGCATGCCATATCTATGAACAAGAGGCTATAAGATGTTTTAGGAAAAAGGTTATCCATTCTTTCAGTACTTATATCGTTCCAGTGAGCGAAAGCTCCAGTCGAAATCTCAGTTTAATCTACATTCTCCTTTCGTTTCAGAACATGTTTTCTAGTGAAACTAATGAGCGAAGTAATGAAAATCATCCAGATCCTCGGTCCGTTCAGGTAGATCCCTTGGGCGGGCACGTCTCTCACGCAGAGTTTTGGAGCTGTTTTTACTGCCTTACCTAATGCAATAGTTGCTCAGAACAATTTGCAGGATGTGGTTCTGTCTAGGCTTTTGACTCGCACTCGGCAGAATAAGAGAAGAGAGTGTAGGATAAACAGGGAGCTAGAACCAATCACTCTATGTCAAGATCAAGGGGTAACAATCGCTCCCAGTACCATCAGAGATCCTCATCACATGTTCTGCTGTCAGTCCAGGCCCTAATATCTAAGTATAAGGATGTCAATCAAGGTAGAGCATCAAGAGCTAAGTCGCAGAATCGTAACAAAGGTTTTCTCACTTATCCGCATTGCGGAGAATGTGGTAAGAGCCATAAGAGAGTGTGTAGAGCAGGTAGTGACGTATGTTTTTGATGTGGTAATCCAGGCCACTGGTTGCGGGAGTGTAGGATCATATCTTAGAAGAGTAAATATTTATGTCAGCAGGGTGCCACTTCTAGTACCAATAGTGGTCGGGGTCAGAACAAGCTTTATGCACCTCAGAATACTAGCACCCTGGCTCCCACAACCTATCCATCCCCTGCTCAGGATATTTCTTCTAGAACTACTGGCGGTCAGCGCCAGAACAAATCCTATGTCTTGCCATCTCGCCAGGAGCAGGAGGACTCTTTCGATGTCATTACTGGTATGCTCCGTGTATTTCACATTGATGTTTATGCATTATTTGGCCCTCAGTCTAGTTTTCTTATGTGACCCCTTGGTTGCTGAGAATTGTGAAGTGAGCTGTGAAGAGATTCCTGAGCCTATCCTAGTTTCTACCCCTTTTGGGCAAGTTGTTTATTGCCAAGAAAGTGTATGAGAGGTGTCCTGTTATAGTCCTTCATAGAGTAAGATATGTATTCTCAAATCTTTGAGTATGGTGTGTCAAGCTTCTACCCCTTGAAATTTTGTTATCATTGAGTTCTTGAAAAATCGAAGTATAGTGAAGCCGTGTGAGGCCTATTTTGATTCACTAGCAACTTGTTGTTCATCTTATTTTCTTTGTGCAGGTTAAAAGTTGGGTTTAGCGGTGCAGTGTCAATAGGGGGGGGGGGGTAAAAGTGATTTATAGAAGGTATGTATAGCCAAGTATTTTTGCATATGATCGAGTCAGTAATGAAGTGATATGGTTTGAAGTGTGGAAAGGGTTGTTGATGGAGTTTGTTGAACTAGAAAAGTATAGACTATTGATGAAAGTACTTAGTGGTTGAGAGATGTTGATTTAGATTTCAAGGGGAAGTTTAGTTGAAACTTATGGAGCTATGAAAGAGGTAATTGGTGATGAAGTGTAGAGGAAGGAGGTGCTAGCAAGTCATAATAAGATAGACCATAGAATTGTTATTAATCATTATTGTTATGAGGTTTTAACGGACTAGTGTTTTCAGACGTTTGGCATGCAAGAATATAGTGTGAAGTTGTGGTTAATTATAGCTAGGACTAGACACTAAGTTTGAATAATAGAGGATGAGAGAGATGGATATAATGAGTGATTTCTTTGCGATGCTCATTGGATGGAGGTGATCCAGTAGGCTTGAACAGTGTATGCAAGAGCATAGGTTTATTTTGGGTTGTAATTAAGTATGATGTTGTATGTATAACGAAGAGGTTCACCCAAGGTGTTGTAGGGCTGTATTACTCCCAAGTTAATAAGTGTTTGAGTACTATATAATGATCTTTGAGGCTAGAGAAAGATAGAATGTAACCCATAAGGTAGTATTCGGAGTTGGTTTTATGCCTTCAGGTGTAGTCATTCAGGATAAGTTCTATTATTCATTAGTGTTGCTATATCCAGGGCTCTAGAGTAAGCGATTGCAGTTCCGCTAAGAGTTTTTATACTGGCTCACAACCCTAGAGTGATGACTTAATTCTAAGGGGGAAATGATAAAGCGAGTAGCCAAAATCAAGCTTTCAAATTCTAATAGATGTGCCAAGTAAGTTGTAGAATACCTGAGGGAATGAATGATGCCCGACCCATGCTTATTTCTATATTTTCAGTCATCCCAATACCTACCCATGCATCACGTTTTAGTTCCATTATCATAATTAGCGTTCGTGCGTATCATAAAAAATCGTGTACCCTCTTAGTTCCCAAGATAAGGAAATTCCAGTTCATTCGGCAGTTCGAATCACATTCCATAAGTTATGAAGTCCAAATTCGGGTCATACAACTCATGACTCATGCACTTAAGCTCTGCGGTATATTCAGTCCAAGTACTCAATGAATACTTTTATGATCAGGGAAATTCGAGTTTGTATCGTGTATGTCCTCAGACTAGGCCTCTTTGATGAATTATGATATTAAAGACTCTATTCCTCAAGTCTCAGTCGAGTGTAAAGTTGTACAAAGGATTTCATCATTTTCAGATCCTCATGTCCTAATCTTTTAGTTACCTATCCTTAGTCAAGATAGTGGGGACAAACAGTTGTGATAGGAGGAGAGTAAGCGGTCCTTGTTGATGAAGATTATTGTGTGCTCATTTTAGCTAAGTTAGTAAGTGTGAAGAAAAGATTGAGGCCAAGTCTTTGATACGTGTCATGGTTAGTTAAATTTTTATGTGATATATTTGGGAATATTGTTGTGTCTTGTTTCATGTGTGTGTTCTGAAGAATTGAATAGTAGGTGTGAGAATGTCATTGGTGGGGTTATTAGAGGATATAAGAAGGATGCCTGAAGAATGTTTGTTTAGAAGTGCATCATATAGGCTTGAACGTTATGATTGAATAGCTGGATGGATGCACTGCAAGTTAGTAGATGTCTAGTACGAGGGTGAATGTGGTTATTGGAGTGGTAATGGGAATTATACAGGGGGTGAGGAGTTGTAAAGTGCAAGGTATGTTGTATTCACAATTCAGATTAGTATTACAGTGCTATGTGGCGTAGCCAGTAAGTACTTTGTGTTAGGCTTGAATGTGGTGAGGGAAATTAGTTCAATTTAGACAGAAGTAGAGGTATTTGTGAACGCTCATGTGAAAATAATAAGTTGAATCCACTGCTATGGTTAAGGAAAATAGTATAGTTGAGGGAGTATTTGAGGAGTGTTGCTAAGCTTGAACGTAGGAGGTTCTATTTCCTAAGGCTTAGTGATTTTATCCTAGCTTATGCCATATATGTGTTTGTTCCAAGCGATAGAGTTGTATCGATGTTGTGATGTATTTTCTCCCTAATGTTATTCGACTTTCTTAGAGGGAGTCTTAACGAAACACTCCATTTGAGTGCGAGCAGTCAGTATGATCTAGTCCATGTAGTCTGTAGTCCAGTTTAACAATCAAGCAGATAAGCCCCTATAGATTTCCAATTTTCCATCTAGTCGTACTACCCCAAAGTTTTGTAAGTAAAGCCATTCTATGGGGTAAGATGCTTGCACCTGTCCAAATTGAAAACTTGACGCGGTTCATGCATCGAGCCTCAGGTTCATCTTTAGATAATCAGTCGTGATTCAGTTCATAAGCATTCAGTGAACGACCTTTGTTTTCCAAGTATTCTAGTTTAGGATAGTCTTTCCTTTGATGAGACCCTCATTGAGATCCTTGATTTTCGAATCCAAAGACTAAGGAACGAACATGTTCCCTTGGTCAAAGTGTTGTGGCGAAACCAATCTGTTGAGGGTGCAACTTGCGAAACCCAGGCGGATATGCGATCCGAGTACCCGAACCTATTTTTTGCAAGCTCCGATCAAGCCTAAGGTACCGTTCTTCTCTAAATCATCCCTTTTATGTTCAAAGTTGCAGCAGTTCAGCTGTTACCTATTTCTGTTCAGCTGTTAGATCATGAGTTATGCACTCCTTGTTGTACCCGGAATGTAAGATAAAGCAGAGGTAAGTTTAGCAAATTGCCTCAGTTGTTTACCCTTCGTTTCTTTTGTATTCTCAACGTATCTAGCATCATTCGAGGACGAATGTTCCCAAGGGGGAGATAATGTAAGACCCCAAGAATTTTCTCGTCATTAAAGCCTTCGAAATGAGTCAAGTTGAGCTTAACACTTAGACTATTTAGCTAAGAGTTTCAACACTTAGTTTTATTTTGAACCCTTCATCTTCGTTGAATTTTTCCGTGACCTTCCCGACATTTGTTTCTTGAAATTTTTGTTGCGTTGCGATGGGGCAAGGTCGTAGCATGTTTCGGGTGAGTTTCGGAATTTTTGGACATCGTTTAGGGCGTGTTTGGTTTTCAAACCAGTAGCATCATGTGATATGCATACGTCGCATGGTCCAGTGCGGTGCTATGGAGCATGCGACGCACGCTTCATTGCGGTGGGATGGAGCATGCGACGCCTGATCCATCGCACGCCTGGAAAATTTTTCAGCATTTTGTCCATCTCATTAAGGGCATTATGGTATTTTTCCACTCCCCTATCCTCTCTAATACGGGATTAAATCCCTAAAACACCAAAATATCATCACTTTCATCCAATTTGACCAAGAACAAAGCTTAGGGTTTCTATAGAGAAGCCAAGAGAACTCGTGATTCAACTGTAGCTTTTCAAATATTTTTGGATATTCTAAATCCCCGTTTCGAGGGCTACAAGAAGCACCCAACAATTTCGTGAATAGAGTTTCGCAGTAGAGAGTCCATTCAACATCTCCAATCTTGAGGTATGTGGGATTTTTCAACAAGAACATTCTTTCGTTCTTGTGCCCAAAGTTTTTTTTGTTTTTATAAACATATATGATTTGATATGTTTTACTACGAATTTGAATATATGAAGTTATGACTTATGATGTTTTCATGAGAATGTTGATATGGTTGCATATAAATCTGAATTTTAAGTGATTATTTTTATGCTTATGACATAAAAATTGAAGCTTGAGAAGTTTTATTGTGATATTGATATATGGGTTTTTGAAACTCTATTTGAGATTATTATTTTGTGAAGTTATGTGTTATAAACACCTTGATATTTGAATGATTTGAAATGATGAAGAATAATTTGACCTTGGTGGTCGCGGAAGTATTGTTTTTTTTTAAACCAAGTGAGAAAAGAAATCCACTATTCTTGAATGATTATGAAAGGGGTAGCATATTGGCTTCCGTTGTGAATTGTTAAACTATTTGTTGTGGATTTTCTTTTAAAAGATCTAAGCTAAGTCTGGGAGTAGTCTTTAGCACCGAGCGGGAGGTATAGCGGTTTGGTACTTCCCTAGAACTATGTGCCCCCATAAGATATGGCTGATATAGTGATCACTAGTTTTTGGATTGATGATTAAGGTCCTACTCCGATGGCAAGGATAGGACAGCTCTCCCCAACGTGGGTTGGACGTTGAACTCGATGTAGCTTGCATGGTTTATGTCGGTTATAAGAAACTCCCAACGTGTGTGTGTGTACTCTTTTATCTAAAATGAAAATATATGTTTTGAAGGATGGGTTTTGACAAAGTTATCGTTTTCGAATGATTTGAAATGTTATGTTATAAGGAGACTGTTTTAAAACTTGATTTCTCTATGTGTTTGGAAACGAGGAAGGAGTGAATTGAGAATTTATTGAATGACTCACGTGTTTAGTTTATATATATCATTAACTCATGATTTTGATGATTTATCTCAAGCTAAGTGAGTCTTTCATATCAGCATGCATGTCTTTTACAAACCTATGATATTTGTTTTATTGAAATTTGCATACACCCCCATATACTCGGTACATATTCCATGGTACTGACTCACATGTTCGCATGTGGGCTACATTTTTCCTATAATGTAGGTTCAAGTGCTCAGTCCCAGGTTTGACAATGATTTTTCGAGCACGTTGATCTACATCTTCTATAGTGGTGAGTCCTCATGATCCGAGGACGTATGAGTTTCAGACTTTCCGTTTCATTACGAGTTGTTCATTTTATCTTTTGAGTTCGGGTCAGTTAGGGTTTGTCCCAATGGCTCATTGATACACTGTTTAGTAGAGGCTTGTCAAGCTAGATTTGTCAGAGTTGTCAGAGTTGTCAGATAGTTCGTATTTTGTTACTTTCCGCATTTATCCATATTGCATTACAAGATTATTAATGATGTTTAGATGTTTTGATTTTAATGATCTAAAAAATAAGCTTGTGATGGCATTAGATGGCTCAAAGGGTTAGCTTGGGTCTACTTGTAGCCTTAAGCACCGTGTGACGCTTCGAAATCCATTTTCGGGGCGTTACAAAAATGCAAGAATAAGGAGTCATCTGGTCGCAGATTACTGTTTGGCAACAGATTAACTTGGTACTCTTGCCAAAATGGATGCTTTGTATGTTTTTAGAAACTTTTCATCTTATTTTTAAGTGGATCGGGTCATTTGTTGGGCCTGTCCGATCAATGTATAATTGTGGATCTGCTTTGATTTTTGCAACATAAATAAAATGGTCCAAATTGGACCAAAATTTTATTTTTAAAAATAACTTGATGCAGGTTATCCTTTTGTAAAGATCATATTTTAATAGTATGTAGAGGTTATTCTTCTTAATTATCTACTTATTTTGCTGTGTATTTCCCTATTACTAAAATACAAGTTCTGCCAAACCTTCAGTATTCTTTCAATTATATATATTGAGAGGCAAATCAGTTGACACAACTATTTCTAACTAATCCATTGCTAACAAAAAACCTTACAACCCAACAAGCAGTAAAATGATGACTTAAAATGACTTAGCAACATAACAACACACCAATTTAAATCTGCATTTCATGTGGATAAATAAATAGTTCAAATGTAACAAATAGTAGTTCTTCTCCAGGAACATTAAAGACAGAAATGTGTCTTTGTAAGACTAAAAGTTTCTGCAGAAATTACTTACTTTCAATTTCAAGGCAGCTTAAATCTTGTAAGTCACCTCCACTTCTGCCCAATTGTGATGTCATGAAATGTGCCTTGCGCGTCTATTTTTTTTTTTATAAAACCAACTTTGTAATTTGTTCTGAATGCAATCAATCAGTCCCATTATTGGCATTTGCCGTGATTTTCTCAGTACCGCATTCATGGACTCTATGTTGTTAGTCGAGCATATTGTACCTTCTGTTTGTATGAAATGAACATGCCCATCTTTTTGGTTGTTCTTCTTTCAAGTAGTTTGCCGCAACTTTGTCAACTTTTTCTATCTCATCCATGAAAGTATCAAATTCAGTGCATTTGTATGCTATTGCTACATTGTAGAAGAGTGACAAACTACATCTGAGAGGTATCTTTTTATAAAATTTTTCTCCATATGATAAATGCATATCCCATGCTGACACTCTAGATAGACATTTGCAATAGCATTTACAATGGCTATGCGGCGATCTGATAGAATAGACAATTGTTCACGTACCCCAATTGTATTTCTTAACTGATTGAAGAACCAGTTATAAGAGTCATTAATTTTTTAGTCTGCAATTCAAAAGCCAAAGGAAATATGTTGTTGTTTTCATCCTTTGACACTGCTATCACGAGGACATCACAATATTTTTACTTAAAAAATGTTGCATCTACCATTATTACCGATCTACAGTTGGTTCATCCGATGATTGAAGCACCATAAGCAAAAAATGCATACTGAAACCTATGTTGAGCAGAATAATATTAGTAACACTTTGCATTTGATGTTTATAATCAGTACAAGAATTTTTTAATCTAAGTCTTTCCTATGAGGCAAGAGTTGCATATATGTCAGTAATCTAAGTAGTGCAATTAAGGAATAACCTTTTGCCTCTTGGGAAAAAGTTTTTTATTTCAACAATATAGCATGTGTTCCTGTTCTCATCGTCCCTCTTGATGTTTGTGTACGTACTCGGGTTGTTTTCTTTCATCATGTGAAGATACGATGGCAACCTGTGTAGTGCTCTTCAGGTGTTCTTCTTATCACCATATACACATGTTGTATAGCTCGCCATCCTTTGTTGTAGGATATGATTATTCCGTATTTTTTTTTCATTTCATCTACCATAAAGTTTGGTGTGATTACATTACTAGAGTCACGCGCAAGCTCTAGTATGTAGTCACACATGAACTTTACTGTCGCTTTCATATGGTCGGACATTATGAAATCAACTGGAAACTGTGAGCCTTTCATATGTTGTAACCTGAAAGAGCAAAGATTCGACAATCTTTAAGGCATGAAACTACCACACGCAGTTGTCATCCAAACATCTAGTGAATATGTTGTTGTGCTTGATTTGATAACCTTAAACTGGATGTTGTGTGTAATTACAATATGTGACATGCACTTCACCATATTTTCTTTATCAAGGAAAATCGACTTGACGTTTACCTCATTTAGAGAGGCATTACGTCTTAGGAAACTAGTTTCGATATCGATTATCCTCTTCTTTTTTTGCCATACCTCTTAATCTCGGATTGTTGCCCTTCAGCTATTTCAATCTCCAACATTTGTTCAATACCCATTAGTTTACTATTTCTGTCAATACTTTCAATTGATTGCCCTATATTATATTGCAAGCACAAACCTAATGAAAAATGAAACAAAAAAAACTTAGTAACAGTTTAATTTAGAATATACATCTTTAGCAAGTAAATTCATTAAAGAGTAAGGTAGTGTCAACTATTGCCCATGTAGAATAACTTGTTCCTTTGGTGTCTAAGTCTTGCCTCTATGGAAAGAGTTATAGATCATCTGACAAATCATTACAGACTAAGACAGTGTCAACTCTTGTTTATGGGGCATAACTTGCTCTTTTGTGATCTAAAAGTTTTTCCTCTTGGGTAAGAGTTATAGATCATCTATCAAATCATTAAAGACTAAGGCAGTGTCAACTCTTGACCATGCACTTGTTTTATTGGTGTCTAAGTCTTGCCTCTAGGACAAGTGTTATTAATTATCTGTCAAATCATTACAGACTATGCCAGTGTCAAATCTTGCCCATGGGGCACAACTTATTCTTTTGTGATCTAAAAGATATATTTATAAGCTAAAAAATAGTTAAGGTAAAAACTAAGGCAGCGTCAATTCTTGCCCATGAGGAAAGTGTTATAGATTATTTACTAAATCCATTTAATATCCAACTGTAGATAGGCCAATGGCGAATAAGAACCATGGATAAAAAAAGATGAATTGAGACAATCTTAGCCACAGGAGAGAAGGTATCATCATAGTCAAGACCCAAAATTTGTGTATAATCCTTGGCCACTAGTCGAGCCTTTAGGCGATCAATCTCTCCATCGGGAGCAACCTTCAGTGTATATATCCAATGACAACCAATTGTAGACTTAACCGGAGGTAAAGAATCAAGCTCCCAAGTACCACTAGAGTGTAAGGCAAACATCTCCTTAACCTTAACTTGTTGCCAGCCTGGATGAGAAAGTATTTCTCCTATAGCCTTAAGATTAGTCTTAGGAGATAGGATAAGGGTTGCATAGGCAGAATAGGTCGGTGATAAACGATAATATCTCAAACAGGTTTAGATAAGATGAGGGTTACGAGTAGAGAGATTACCATTTTGAGTGGTGATTGAAGAACACTATGTAGACAAGTCTCCAGCAAGCAAGGATTTTGGTGGCAAACGTGAATCATCTGGACGTGGATGAAGATGATAAGTCAATAACGACGGAGGTGCAGCGGTGGAAGATAGAGCTATAGATAGTGATGTGAAATGATAATCTATGATAGGATGCCCAAAAGATAGAAATGATAGAACCTCTGTTTTACCCTTTTTCGGATTTTACTTGGCGAGAAGATAATTTTGACCTCTTAAGACTATTTCAAAATATTGAAGAAAATTTTGAAATAGTTTTAAGAAAATTCACAGAGTCGCCACTTGATTTTTATAGAAAAATCAAGAAAAAATTTGAAAGAGTTTCAAAGGTTCAAAAACAGAAATAAACCTTTAAAACTAGAGATAATGGGTAAGGGTTCAATTAACGCCCTAAGAAGGTTTTTAAGGCACTTAAAAGCGTCCGTTTAAAACGGTGTACCAAAAAGAACTAACTTGGATAATTAAAGTGGCTAATTTTTACAAAGATTTGGTTTTATAGAATATATTAAAATTATTTATCAAACATTTTAAAGAAATGACACTTACTTATTGAAAGGAGAAGACAATTTATTTGATTTGAACTAAGATATAGTTTTTCGGACTTAAAAGGGAAATGGATTTTGCTTTTGTAAAAGAAGAGGATTATGAAATTTATTTTCATATTATTAATCGTTAAAAAAAAAGTTGATTATATTAGATATAATACTTTGGAAAACTGTTAAGAGAATGTTGAATAAAAAAATCTTTATTAATTATGACAAGTTGAAATTTATAAGAAAAAAAAAATAGTTTCTTGAGTTTGAAAGGAGTTATTTTTAATTCAAATAGACTATATAGTTATATTAAGTGAGAAAATCACGAGTCAACTAAAATACATGATAGAATAAAATGATTACGACTTAGGAGATTTATCTAGATTAATTAATTTAATATGTTAGTTAGCACAAAAATAAACAATACAAGTTACAAAAAATGATGCAAAAAATAAATTTCGGCCCTCCATTGGCCCATTAATGAAGCTGCCCAGTTTTGGGCTTGAATTATGGACCTCAGTCCATTTTTCTGAAGTGTATACCAATTGTATACCATCTGTATTCCTCTGCATTTTTCTAGTATATCTCGTGTATACCAGCTGCTTTCCATGGTATATTAATCCATTTTGTGGAGTTGGTATGATCTTGACTCGATGAAAGTTGGGTTTAGCCCAATCGAATACGAGCGATGGGAGTCCGAGGGACTCGGTGGAGGAGTTCATGCATATAAAAAAAAATGTAAAATTAGTATCCATACAAATACATAGTAAGAATGAGAATTAACCGAAAGAAGAAGAAAAATGAAACCCAATGCACGTAGTAACGGAGTTACAAGTCAAATCAGAAATAAAGGTTAAAAGATGGACCACACGTCACAACCAACATTATCACATGATTCATACAAAATTTAATTAATTAACTCATACACTACAAGACATATATTTATATTCACTTCTCCATAACTTAAATCAATGTATTACTAAAAAAAATTACGACGGATAGTTTCTAGGTAGAACAGCTCAAAATGATGAATGAATAGTAAAAGTTATAACCTGTAGTGCATAATGAGAAAACAAACAATAAAATATTACTATCCACTGCTAACTAGCTAATTATTTGCCTAACATTATATTACTATTATCCACAGCCTACCTTTAACTTATTCTTTTAGTAATGATCCAATACCCTACCCAGCTTTTCCTTTTCTTCTTTTAATCATTTCTAACTTTTAGCACAAAAGGTGGACACAAGATTCAAAGGTTGAAATAATTTTGAAGCCATATAGCTGTTATACATTTAGCAACACGAGATCAATAAATTCTAACGGACAACTCTTACTATAAATGAGAATATCTTTCAATCGGTTTTATACACATCATGAAGAACAACCAACAAACCCACTTCAATATAGGCATTTTCAATTTCTATTCCTCAAGTTACCTACAGAATCAAGGAAAAAGACAGGAAAGAAGAAGAAGGAAAAAAAAACATTACCTATTTTGGACAGCTATACCGGAAAGAACGAGCCTACGATGATGGACTTTCCCCACTGATGTCTCAATTTTGGTTCGTCAGAATTTTGACCTTTCGTCGGAATTGACTTTTTTTTTCTTGTTGAGAGTATTCTTTGGGTTAAGTAGGATTAGAAGCATGTGCTTCCCGAATCCTCAATTTCCCCCTCAAAATCTTCCTTTCCTTCTGTTTTCAATGGGTATTTATAGAAGATTTTTGGGACTGAGGAATTTCTAATAAATTTTTGAAATTTGAAATTAGGTAACCGTTGGTACTGAACTGTAGTTGCAGCTATTGTTGTCTGGCGATGTTTGAAAGTCGTGGTTGGTTGTTGTTTTTGTTGAAATTATTGATATTAATGTAGTTGTTGGCTGGAATTGTTGGTTGTTGTATGTTATTGATATTGATGGGGAAAAGAAAGGGAAAAGAGAATTGATGATTTGGTTTGGTTTGGTTTGCAGGAAAAACAAAGGTGAAGTGGTGGGCCGATGGAGAGTTTGGTTGGTTGTTGGGCTAAAGTTAAGGATGTTAGTGGTTGGGAATTGTTGAAGTTGGGTCTGTTGGGCTGGGCAAAAAATGGCCCAAAAATGGGAAAGGGATGTTGAAAAATATGAAAAGGAATGGGTCTGGTTGGGTCAACAAAGGAATGAACCCAAATTAAAAAATTATAGCTATTTTGAATTAATTGGACAAAGTTGAGATGAAATAAATTCCTAATTAGTTTCATGAATTTCTCAAATTCAATAATTTTAAAATAAATATTAAATACAACATAATTTTATTTTACTTCTTTTTTTTTTTCAAAAGATAATAATAGTAATAATGATAAATAAGAATTAAGAAACTAATTATGTCATTAATTTCTTATTTTCAAACGATCTTGAGAAAAATAGAATATTTGTAATTTTTCAATCTTTTCACTTTGAATAAATTCTAAAGCATTTTCTTTAATTGATAATTATATAATCATGTATAATTAAATACTAAATATATTATTTTCACCTAAATCCATAAGGCAAGGTTGAAATTTATTTTAAAATAACTTAAAATAAATATTTTAAAACTATTTAAAATTGAGAAACTCAAAAAACTAATTTGAAATGTGGAGGGCCAAAATTAGGTGTCAACAGCTGCCCCCTCCCTTTGGTTAGAGTGGATGCAAGTAACTCTGGCTAAAGGGAGTTTGACGTCCCCAATTTTGTCCGACCACAAATTCGTCCCTTAGAAAGTTGGTTTTCGCATGATTTTTTTTCGTAGTTATGGCCGGACCTAGGTATTCAGGTTTCCTACATATCTCAGGTTGCATGAGAATTCAAGCCACTTGTAGTTCAATAAGCTTGATATTAAAGCAGGATTTTCAAAAAATTCACAAACTGGTCCGAGTTTTGAATTTTGGTAAAACTAAAAAGCTGTGGAATAAGAGAATTAGGGGAGGTTGGAATGCAGTCGAGTTTTCTACATAGATCCCAGCCTACATATCCAGTGATTCAGGAAATCACACTACTTGTAGTTCGACTCGATCGATAGAAAAAATAGTCTTTTATGTTAGACAATCTTTGTCTTAGGAATGAGTGACAAATCTATCAAGTTATGAAAAGAGGCTTGCATTTATCTCAATCACGAATTTGGGGCCCCTTTCACCCGCAAGTAAGAGTTACATGGGCATAATTTCCAAAGCTCTAGGGTTGTTGTCACCTGATTTTCAAAGAAGTGGAAGACTACCTCTGGTGCGAGTTTAGAATTTGCCCCAGAGGTGAAACTGAGACAAAAATATCCTAAAATACCCACATGACTTCTAATAGGGGTGTGGTTTCATGATGGTGAAAGTCGTCCTTTAACTCGTGTCCAAAGATTTTGAATCCCTCTTCAGACTGTGTCCCAGTTCGCTGCTAAGAAAAAGTTCCACATTGTGCTGCATCCTTTTGGGAGATATCCTCACCTGTAGTTTTGATTTGAGAATTTTATCCTTTTGGATGTTCTTGACAATAACTTAAACAAATGATTAGTAGCAAATGTAGCATTACACAAAAGTAAATTGGCGCAAACCTGTTTGAACATGCTATGCTGAGATAGTCGAACCTGTTTTTAAAAATTGTGTCACTTTGAACGGTGTGATGATCCAACGTATCTCATTGAAGGGTAGACAACCCATTTAAAATGCAACATGCCAATTTGAATGGAGTGACGGTCCAACGTGTCTAATTGAAGGGCGGATGACCCACTTTGAATATAATATGCCACTTTGAACGGAGTGACGATCCAACGTGTCTCATTGAAAGGCGGACGACCAATTTTGAATATAACATGTCACTTTGAACGGAGTGACGGTCCAACGTGTCTCATTGAAGGGCGGACGTCCCATTTTGAATATAGCATGCCACTTTGAACGGAGTGACGGTTCAATTTGTCTCATTGAAAGGCGGACGACTCATTTTGAATATAACATGCCACTTTGAACGGAGTGACGTTCCAACGTGTCTCATTGAAGTGCGGACGACCCATTTTGAATATAACATTCCATTTTGAACTGAGTGACGGTCCAACGTGTCTCATTGAAGGGCGGACGACCGATTTTGAATATAACATGCCACTTTGAATGGAGTGACAGTCCAACGTGTCTTATTAAAGGGCGGACGACCCATTTTAAATATAACATTCCACTTTGAACGGAGTGACGATCCAACGTGTCTCATTGAAGGGCGGACGGCCCATTTTGAATATAACATGCCACTTTGAACGGAGTGACGGTCCAACGTGTGTCATTGAAGGGCGGACGACCCATTTTGAATATAACATGCTACTTTGAATGGAGTGACGATCCAACGTGTCTTATTGAAGGGCGGACGACCCATTTTGAATATAACATGCCACTTTGAACTGAGTGATGGTCCAACGTGTCTCATTGAAGGGTGGACAACCCATTTTGAATATAACATGCCACTTTAAATGGAGTGATGGTCCAATGTGTCTCATTGAAGGGCGGACGACCCATTTTAAATATAACATGCCACTTTGAATGAAGTGATGGTCCAACGTGTCTCATTGAAGGGCGGACTACCCATTTTGAATATAACATGCCACTTTGAACGGGGTAACAGTCCAACGTGTCTCATTGAAGGGCGGATGACCCATTTTGAATATAACATGCCACTTTGAACGGAGTGACGGTCCAACGTGTCTCATTGAAGGGCGGACAACCCATTTTGAATATAATATACAACTTTGAACGGAGTGACAATCCATTATATCTCATAATCACCTGCACTCAACTTATTAGTAGCAAACACAATGTAAGGGCAATCGTACATACCTTGTTTTAGTATGCCATACTGGAGTAGGTCAAAATTCATGACATATAACGTCGAATGAGGTGATGTTCCATAATAAAATGTCACTCTGAAGGCAATGACGGTCCATAATATAATAATAGGTCACTCTAAAGGAGGTGACGGTCTATAACATAATAAGATGTCACTCTAAAAGAGGTGACGGTCCATCACATAACAATATATCACTCTGAAGGAGGTGACAGTCCATAATAATAATATGTCACTCTGAAGGAGGTGACGGTCCATAACACTTTGAATAAATCCTAAAGCATTTTCTTTAATTGATAATTATATAATCAGGTATAATTAAATACTGAATATATTATTTTCACCTAAATCCAAAAGGCAAGGTTGAAATTTATTTTAAAATAACTTAAAATAAATATTTTAAAACTATTTAAAATTGACAAATTCAAAAAACTAATTTGAAATGAGGAGGGTCAAAATTAGGTGTCAACAACCTCATAAATGCCTAACTGTTCAGAAAGAGAGTATGTAAAGGGTGACCTTCAAAGAAAGTAGCATCAGCGGACATAAGGTATCGCTGAAGGTGAAGTGATAAGCATCGATATTTTTTTTGTATCCTTAAATAATCGAGAAATACACATTTAAAAGCACGAGGAGCCAATTTGTCGTTTCCTGGAGTGAGGATATGGACAAAGCATGTGTACCCAAAGACATATCGTGGAAGAGAAAACAAGGTTGACTTGGGAAACAAAATAGAATGTGGAACTTGATTTTGAATAACAGGGAAAGGCATATGGTTAATCAAATAAGAAGAGGTGAGCAACTGCATCCCCCCAAAATGCAATAGAACGTTTGCTTGTATAAGTAAGGTGCGTGCAGTTTCAACAATATGCCTATTTTTTTCTGCTACCCCATTTTGTTGAGTAGTGTAAGAATAAGATGTCTAATGAAGAATGCTAAGGGAAGACATAAACTGTTGAAATTGAGAGAATAATTGTTCACATGCATTATCTCCACAAAAAGTGTAAATTGAAACACCAAACTGATTTTGTATTCTGTACAAAAAGTTTGAAATCTGGAAAATAATTCAAAACTTAAGAAATCCAAGTACACCTTGAGTAATCATCAATAAAAGTAGCAAAATACTTAAAACTCAACGTAGAACTAACCTTACTAGAACCCAAACATCTGGATGAACTAAATGAAAAAAATTCTCTACACGATTATTAGGACGACGTGAAAAAGTAGCTCGGGTTTTCTTTCCCAGTTGACACGACTCGCAATCTAACTTAGACAGTCTGGATAAGCTAGGTACCATCTTATGAAGTTTAAATAAACTAGGATGTCCCAATCGTCTATGGATTAAATCTAGAGAGTCAGAGACCGAACTAACTATAGTGGACCTATGGCAATTAAGAAAATAAAACCCATCAAACTCACACCCTTTTCCAATCATCCTTTCCGTACTAAGGTCCTGCATAATAAGGAAGTCACTGAAAAATAAAACAAATCAATTTAAGGACTTAGCCAAACGACTGATTAATAGAAGGTTACGGGGACAATTAAGGACAAAAAGAACATTATTCAGTGTCAAGGAAAGTAAGGGATTAGATTGACCAACTCTGATTGCCCTAGTCTGATAACTGTTAGCTAATATTACAGTGGAAAGGGATCGAGAGTAAATATCACGACCCAACTTTTTAGGTCATGATGGTGCCTACCATAACCCACCAGTAAGAAAGCCAACCTGTAGTCCAGAACGGCTAGTAACAGACTACTCAATATCATAAGGAAAAGAATATGGAATATATGAAATAAAGATCAATACATAGACGAATTCCAAAACCTGGTGGTACCTGTACAAGAGCTTCTAAACATAATAAGAGTACAAAAGTGATATATCAAGGAGAAATATACTGATTCAACTTTCCTCTGAATACAACTTAGAGGCTAATCTAACATAGGAGAGAGATAAGTAATACTCCAAAAGTCAAGAGCTCACTTTAAGTCTCTGAATCAGGGCTACTCCACACGATGCACACATCAACGATGATAACCCATACTATGATCTGCAGGCTACAGAGGTGTAGTATGAGTACCAAGCAAATGGTACTCAGTAGGCAACTGTCAACTGAGCCCCAAGGATAAAGTGGATATATACAACATATAAACAGAATGGAAACTACAACCAAGCATCCATAAATCATGTAATAAGTCAATGAGAATATCAAGGGACAACTATCTTATTCATATCCAAGAGTCTAACATAATAAGACTAAGGAAATATCAAGGTGAACTATCTTATTCAAGCTACAAGTATGCCAATGCTATCCCGTATATCCCAGGTCAATATACAAATAAAGAGTGAAAGAAGGATATATTATAATATACAAGGCGAGGGAACGACTATACAATATGAAAAATGAAGGAAGGGATATTTGATAGTACCATGGCTTCATATAGCTATATATATATATATATATACACACACTCAATCCTAACCTAGATCATTTTGTTCTCATTTTAAGACCTCATTATAATACCATCATGATTTAAATACTGTCATACTCGGGGATTTAAACCCACATGGCTAGACGTGAAATACTCATGCATAATAATGCAATCATAAGATAGGACAGGCCAAAGACATACCTCAAATCCTGATGCCGAATCAATAACCAATCTGTCATAGATAGCCATAATAATGATCAAAACAATGATAATAGAAATATCAATAACAACGTTAATAACTGACTACTCCAAACAACCAAATACCTAGATGAGCCTATGCGTACCCCCACTGCCCAAACTCGGAAGGTTCAATCAACATACAACAACACAGACATATCCTCACCTGTATCTATGCAACCGTCCCATGCTGGCTGATAAATATAGGTGTATACTGGTTATAGGCGATGCACATGCAAGAAAGAATGCAACGTATACCATCAATATCACAACTCATAATAACTGTCCTCCTTAGGACTATCATTATCATAATCAACCTCCGGCCTTGCCGGGAATTAATATCATCTCAATAGTATCCTCCGGACTCGATCCAGATATCAATATCATCACAATATCCTCTGGCCTTGCCGGGTATCAATATTATTCTCCGAACTCGAACCGGGTATCAATATTATCATAATATCCTCTGGCCTTGGCGGGAATTAATATCATCTCAATAGTATCCTTTGGACTCGAACCGGGTATCAATATCATCATAATATCCTTCGGCCTTGTCGGGTATCAATATCATCTCAATAGAATTCTCTGGACTCGAACCGAGTATCAATATCACCACAATATCCTCCGTCCTTGCCAGCTATCAATATCATCTTAACTATCAACACATAAATATAGGCATATAATAGGTGTACAGACGCAAGCCGATATACTCATAGCCGTAGTCATAATATCGCAAAGATAACTATCTTATCATTATATTCTATCTGCTCATTATTAACTAGCCAAGACTCATTATTATGCCGCTAGTTTACTAGTCATCACATGATCTCTAGTTATCAATCTAAACGATTCTTCATATAACCATTAATCATGGAAAAACAACTAACCATTAATTAATAATTAGCCAAACCTAACATCTAGTCAAGGTTCACCATTAAACCATAATCGCCATCTATTCATTATTCATCATTTATCAACTAAACATCTCTTATAATCTAACACCAATCAATATCTAATACTGTTTACCAACTAATCCTCATTATTAACTAGTCCTTGTTATTAGCTAGTCAGCATCAGTAACTAGGCATCATTATTAACTAGACATCATTATCACTAGCATCCCTTAACACCTAGCAATGTTGACCATATTATCCTCACTTAACAACTAATCGACATTATAACTTGTTATCAATATCCACATATCATTACCATCGCTAAACCTAACTACATAGACACATATCAACCCTAATCGTTAGCTACCATATTACTAAGCAAGGCTCATTAACTAATGCATTAGCTTCCTAGCCATCAAGTGAAATAGTCAGCTAATAGACAACTAATTACCGCATGGATTAACCTTCTAACAAGAAGAACAACCACAAGATCACATTTTAGCTATAATCGCATTATTTGTAATGGTAAATAATTATGAACGTATCAAACCTATGCATGCCATTAGCAATATTCAATCAGTGGAATAATAAGCATAATACCTCATCTTTCTTCGTCCCATACCGGAGAGATGTGTATACAACCATATACATATTCATATTCATAAATCACAATCACATCATTCACAATGATAAACACTTCTTGGATATTTAATCAGTACCATACACGACCCTTGGCCCATTAATTTATTTGAAATAATCACAACATCATAATCATGGCCTTAGGCCCATATACATTTTCGAAACTCATATCAATAATCATATGTATAAGTCGTAGCATAACTCTAATCATCTCATATATAGAAGGCATCTCACCTATAGGAGGCATAATATCAATAAATATGTTATCATCTTTCACATAAGAGACATCTCACATATAGGAGGTTAATATAGATAGACGTGTAATTGTCTATATGATATCATATATCAATAGGTCATACGTCAAGACAACGAAGAATATCACTTCTCTAGGCTAGTTTACATATCTAAAAGGACCATCATCTCTATAGGTCCAACAATCATGACTAAAGAAAATAGCAACTCTATAAGCAAAATATCAAGTCTAAGAGGAAATAGCATCTCTATAGGCCAATCATCATGTATAAAAGAAAATAGCATCTCTATAGGCCACACAATGTATCTAGGAGGAATATTATCTCTAAATGCCCAATATTACTTCCACAAGTAGCATCATAACCATAACTAAATAGCCACAATATTGAAACATCAATACAAGTTACCAAGTTATGAAGTAACCTTATTCTGAGGCTTACTAGCCTCATCAATGTCTAAAACCCGCGACTAAGTCCACAAGACTTAACATAAGCCCAGGCCTAAGTGGGCCAAATGATTCCACTTCTAACCTATAATTTCCATAATTAGGCATACTATGCCCCAAACTAGGCTAAGGTATCTAGTTCATCTTCTAGATATCAAGCAAGCCATATTAAAGCCTAAGATAGTAACTTTTACTAGAAACAAGGGTACTCAAATCAACTCTACCAAACTTACGGTTCAAAAACTATCACACTAGCCCAATAAGGCTAAATATACAAATCATGCTTCAAATGCTAAAACGATATTCCAAGCATAGGATTATGTCATATTCTTGTTACAAATTTACCCAAACTAGGGAGAAGGCAATAGGATTCTATAAGGATATTAAGTAATTCAACCTACGGGTCAACACCTCCATCTAATCCCCAAACTTATATGTATAATCAATACTAAGTCATTCAATCCAGTATCAATCTTAACATTCACATTCACAAGCAATATATATCATACATCATACATGAAGAAGAGTAGACAGAAGCCTACCTCAAGGCTAAATCGTAAAATCACACTTCAAGCACCACATGCTCGTCTTCACTTCACAATCTCCAAAATGCCATCACACTATCAAAAATATAATCTACTCATCAATACAAGTCTAATGATACCCATATTGCACTATAGTGCTTTGAGTTCAAAAAGGACACCAAAAACCTCAAGTGGGTGCCACGTACGAAAATAGCATTTTCGAGGTCAACCCTATGCTTATACATCAGCACAGAATCATAACCCTCAATTAATGGGTGAAAACAAATCAAATTTAGGACTAAATCAAGCCCTAAGCTAAATTGGGGTTTTGGGTCAAGAACTATGAAAATCACCAATAACGTAATGAAATCTTACCTTAATACAGATGATAATCATGATAAAAGATGTTTACCAAGCTCCCTAGGCACCCACAAGACTAAATTTTGAGTTATCATACCCATTTAGGATTTTAGACTCTCAAAAATGAGTCAAAAAAGGTGAAAAACGCGGCTATAGCGTGCTTAAATACCCATACCAGCTTTAAATACCCATTTAGGCTGTTTGGGTCATCAGCAAAGTCAAAAACGTATTTTTAACCTTCGAAACTCATTCGGAAACCAAAACATATGATCCAATAGTGAAATTTGAGTGTAAACCACATTTCAAATTCATTGGAATTATCAAAAATTTCATTAGATATCCTTTTGATAAAAAAGTGGGGCCCACACTTATAGTTTTCATTTTCATAAATTTTGCTCAATAGCTCGAAATGAGCTCGGGAGCCTTGGGACCCAAATCAAAGGTCTACCTAGACTAAAATATATATTTTGAACCTACTGGTGTTGTCATAAATTGCATCCAAGATCATTTCACTAAAGTTTTCACTCGGTGCCTATTTGAAACCAGTGAAGACTTCTAAACACGAAATTGACTCTAAAAAATAAACGAACTGACGGTAACCGAATCGTCAGTCCCAGTAAGTCATAAATGACTTGGAGCAACTATGGAGAAGCTTAAATGATGAGGATAAGCATACATATAAAAAATGACCTGAAGGGTCATTGCAATAAATGATATTAGTCAATAAAGATTTGTGATTGAAAATGTGGTCAGAAACGCCTAAGTCCATGACCCAAGGGCCTAGTGTGGTGGACTGTACAATACAAGCAGCAAGATTACAAGTCTAAGCAACGAAGATATTGATAGAGATGTCTTCTTACTCACCTAATAGTGAAGAAAGTCATTGTATTCTACTTCAAATAAACAAAAAAGTTGATTTGTTGGATTACCACTGGGTTCAGTCTGAGAAACATGAGCATTCTTTGATTTACCATGGAAAGAGTAGCACACATCACATGTATGACCCAATTTGTTACAATAGTCATACCTTGGCCAAGGTTTCCCAGTGTGACCTCCATATCGTAGAAGCCTCTACAAGTATCACCAGATGACTAGAATAGATGACATAGGAGGTCTATCCAGCCGCCAAAATTAAGCGAATATGTCATCCATTGCGAGAACAGTGGGGCTAACCAAAATTTGATCTCTCATCGAGTCAAGATCAAATGGAAGTCCAACAAGTGTAGAAACTTAAAACATCTTCACATGTTGCTCCAATTTTTTTTCAACACTTAGAGTAGCGGACATCAACTCAGTATTTTAACACTTAGAGTAGCAGACATCAACTCAGTAAACTCTTCCATAACCGCTTGAACTTGTCCAGGATAGGTAGACATATCAGAATCCTGCTTTTTAAGATTAGTCAACCTAGAAATAACATTATAAAAATGAATAATGTCATTTGTGTAGAGCCCACGAGCCTTTTCCCAAATCAAGAGGCAAGTTTAGAATGGTCGGAACAACGGTATCAACTTCGAATCAATAGATTTTCATAATAGACAACACAATTTAGCATCAATATTCTCCCATTCGCCCTTTTCTTTTTCATCAACATCCTTAACTTGTTTAATCAAGTGGTTCTAAATTCCTTGTCCCTTGTACCATAGCTGAACGGAGGAAGACTAAGATAAGTAGTTTGCACTACCTATCAAGGATTTAGTGGTGATTGAGTGGTTGAGGTTACTTGAAACCACATATTTATAACTAAAAATAGATGAACTGAGGGACATAATGTAAATGTTACCGAATCTGAAAATTCTTCATTTTACAGCAAACAGTTGTCGAATTTGAAAAATAAAAACAGTCGCCAAAAAAATTTGATCTTGTCAGAATCTGGAAAATAGGATCAATTGTAGGTATTTGGAAATTCTACAATTTGTAGGAAGATGGAAGCAAACATTTTCTGGAGTATGGGAAACAGAAAATAGTCGCCGAAAAAATCAGATTTGGCCTGAATCTGGAAGCTTCGATCGATACATGAGAGCGCAGGGGTTGGCTGGTGAGAGAAAAACTTACTGGGTTATGTTTGCACCGGTGATACGAGTCTCGTGGTGTTGTTGGTTTGATCACAGTATCTTTGAAAATTGAGACCTTTCCGGACAATCAAGAAAAATAGATCGAGAAAAAAATGAGTTTAAAATTTCCCTTCCAATGTTGCGTTGCTGACGTTAACTAGGCTCTGATACCAAATGAATTGGAGGAGAAATAAGAAGAAAACCTCATCTTGATTATTCCCTCAAGCCATAGGGTTTAAATAAAAGTTTACATGTTCTAAAAAAAAAAGGAATCAGTACAAAGTAAAACCTAATCAATACAAATCAATAGTTATCAATATATTATAATCAGAGTAAATCAAGCTACTTCTTGTATTTACATACATGCTATAGAATATTCATAAGATTCTAACGCCTCCTAAAATCAAGTCATTTTTGCTTGATGTTTTAATTTTTATCCGAGAAGGCACTCTGATTTATGTTTACTACTCTTCCTTCTCCTTTTATCATGTTAAGCCTATATAGATCTATTTAGTGGTAATAATATCATCCATATTTTGCCTTATGCCTGCCCCAGCAATCACACAAACCCTGGTTCTGTCCTTATTCGTGCACATATATGTTTCTTATAAATTTCTTGCTAGGACTCACATGCCGGGTCACTTTATTGGCAGTGTTGCACGTAGTGGATCATAAGTTTCATATTTTGGTTCCTTCTCATGCGCACTTGCTCTAAAATTCTTATCTTTTGAATAACAAATGCTTGCCGAACTATCTGATTCCTATACGTCATCTGGGGGATCTTCTCATGCTAGGAATCTTCTTATGGATTAATGTATTCATCTTTTAGATTTTGTACTAAGTCATTGTTATTCTTTCTCTGTCTCTCTATTTTGTTCTCTCACCCTCTCTCTAACTTCTCTCTTTATTATATATCTTTTCTTTAATCTCGTAAATCTTCCCATTGCCTTTTTCCCTTATATCCTTTTGATCGTATGACATGCACTCGAGTCATTACACCTACCGGGAATGTTACTATTTATTCGTTGATAGATGTTGACGTGAGTATTTTCAGTTCAGGCTGAAAATTAGAAAATCATGTCTACTATTTCATACATGTGTTGTTTTATACAAAATTGCAGGTGGTTGATCGACCTCATACATTGCACACCTCATTTTGATAGCCATATTTGTCTGCGTAATACTAAAAATGAATGGCTTTGCAACTGTGCCTTTCTTTTAATAGCTTGATTTTCTTTCTTTCCAAGTTACTCATATTTTTTAGTTGGTGCATTATATATTTCATTGCATGTACAACCTTTTGTACTGAAATTTTTTCTTGAATTATTTCCCTCCTTGCTTTTTTGATGCAGTTATATAGAGACCCTCAAGGGACGAAAGCGTTTCTTGGCAAAAATAAAATTTGGAAACAGTAATGAAAAGTCTAAAGCTTAGAGGCAGGCTGTGAATTCTATCTACCAGGCAGTTTTGTTTTCTTTTCCTCTCTTTCCCTTCCTCAATCAATTGTTTTCTCTAGTTCCCCATTAATCATAGCCTTTATTGTATCTATGGCGAAAATTAGGGTTCAGCTGTAGACATTATCAAGATTGCAATGATAAACATCTACCATGCACTTGATCTTTTTGAGAAGTCTCCATCCCAACCTATGGTTGATGAAAAGTTTCATGTGCTTAAAGGACGTTGTTGGATCATTTTACAGGTAGTTTTCGAGTATTCTCCTCCTGAACAGAAAATTTTTCACTTGGTTCTTCATCTGTTTTAAATTATGACACTGTTAATTTCAGAGCAAAAACAACAGATTGTGTACCTTAGAATTTGTAGCGGATCTTGATTCTGCTTCCGAAAAAGGATCTACCCCAAGTCACTTTGAATCTCTTGGAATCAAAGTGTGATTTCACAAACTAAATGTCTTTATGCTCTTAGATGTTATGTTAATGTCAGTAAAATGATCACAACACTGTTCTTATTTTTGTGTTTTGATTTTCGTCCCTTTTTTCTATCTTTTTGGAAGAAGTAGATCTTGGAACATATAAAGGGATGTTGATAGTTTCTATTTGTAACTGTTCCCCCCAAAAATTCAAAATTAATATCATCTTCTTTCTTCAGATAAAAAGAAAGGTTTTCGGGTCGAGTCAGGTCGATCCACATGGGCGACCCATGACCCATAATCCAACATCTCCCACTTCGCACATGGTGGACAAGACCCGAGCCAGTACAACATCAACAAATCACCAATTCATACACCAAATAGTTCGTGCGATCTGTGAGCATCACGAGCTTTACCTATAAGGTTTTACAAGCTATACTTAGGAATCCAATCATATATGGAAAGAATTCTCTACTAATATGAGGATAATAATACTCACAATACCTCAGACATCATTCATTATTTCAATAGTTACTTATCTGATCCCTCATCCTCTTAAAGAGGTGAACTCGAGTTCATAATTAAATTTATATACACAATTACACTTGACTCTTATACGGTCAGTATAATAGCCGACTTGTGTAAATAAGTTAAAATATTCATTTTAATCGTCTTTCCTTTCTACTCGAATCTATCTATTCCAAATCAAGTATTTTCTTAGACATGTACCGCATTGACGAATCTCTCATGGCTATTAGTAACATGCTAAAGTAGCAACACTGATTGAAACTTTAAGAAACAGTTAAAGGTCTAAGGATATTTCAATGAAAAGTTTAAAATAACTTTTAGGGCCTCACACAATGAAGAAGCATGGATTCATTCTTTCATTAACCCATTGGTCGCTAAGCACACGTGGTATGAAACATGTGCTACGATGTTATCAGCTTTTATTGGTACGTGTGTCTCATTCTTTTAGTCATTCAACATCGTACAGATCTAGGTCTAGATATCTCTAAATGTCTAACCTGAGTTTCTTTCTTTAATAATCCTCAAATCCATATTATTACAGAAACTCACATCTGTCTTTACAAAACAAGTCATTATCCTATGGTGGAACTTTTCTCTTCACGTTCCTCGACATAAGAGGTGATTGCTCGTGTGAGAGAGCCAATCTCGTGACTTGTTCGACACACTATATTAATAAAACATATTTTTACATGCATATGAGATTGAACATAAATTCAAGATTCTTATATTGATAATAATTATAATCAATTCATCTACAATACATAAACATAATCATATCCTACGTAGTCCTAGAGACATAACATGTTTCTCAAACAAGTCTCCAGATATCACCTTAGTAAAGGGATCAGCTATCATTTCTCGTGTAGGAATGTATTATAAAATATTTCTCCACTTGCTACTATGTCTCTTATAAAGTTATACTTAATATCAATGTGTTTGGTCTTGCTGTGATATTTAGGATCCTTTGTATATGCGATAGCCGCTTGACTGTCACAATATAAAATCATGGGACCCTTAGAATTCTTTGCGATGTTCAAATGCTCAAAGAATCTCTTCAACCAAACTGCTTCTTGTACTGCAGATGCACAATCCACAAATTCTGATTCTATAGTTGATAGGGCAGTGCAAGTTTTTTCTTACTTTTCCACAAAATTGCACCACCATTTAGCAAGAAGGCATAACTAAAAGTTGATTTTATATCATACCGGTCATCAGCCCAATCAACATCTGTTAACCTCTTATAGATAAATCGGATCCACTATAGCATAGTGAATAATCAACAATTCCCTTCAAGTATCGAAAGATTCTCTTTACTGCTTTCCAGTGATCTCTTCCGGGATTAGATTGATACCTGCAAACCAGACCTACGGCATAACAAATATCTGGGAGAGTACACATCATAGCGTACATTAAACTCCCAACTGCACTGTAATATGGTACTCGAGACATGTCTTATTTTTCTTTTTCAGTCTTTGGACACATTTCAAGGCTTAAAGTTTCACCTCTTGCTATAGGAGTATCCATATATTTGCAACTATTCATTCGAAAACATTCCAAAATTTTCATTATATATGTTTCTTGAGATAAACTCAAAATTTTCTTGGAACGGTCTCTTTGGATTTTAACATCTAATATATAGTCTGCTTCTCCCATATCTTTCATGTCAAATGTCTTTGAAAGCCATGACTTAATAGTTTTTACATACTCCAAATTATTTCCAGCTAATAAAATATCATCCACGTAAAGCGAAAGAATCACAAACATTTTATTGGACTTTTTCACATAGATACAATGGTCTTCATCAATCATAGTAAAATCAAATGAAATCACTTCCTTATGAAATCTCAGGTACCACTGCCTTGAAGACTGCTTAAGGTCATATATAAATCTGTTTAATTTACAAACCTTCTTTTCTTGGCCTTTAACAACAAAACCTACAGGTTATTCCATGTAGATTTCCTCTTTTAGTTCTCTATTGAGAAAAGAGGTCTTCACGTCCATTTGATGTAATTCTAAATCTAAAGGTGCAACTATAGCTAAAAACAATTGAATTGAGGTAAATTTCACAACTGGTGAAAAAGTTTTCTCATAATCTACTCCAGCTTCTTGAGTAAAACTTTTTGCCACCTATCGTGCTTTATGCCTTTCTATTGACCCATCTGATTTGCGTTTGACTTGGAGAATCCATTTGTTCCCAATAGATTTACGTCCAGAAGGAAGGTCAACTAGATCCTAGACTTTATTGGTTTTCATGGACTCTAATTCTTCTTTCATCGCTTTTATCCATTCATCTTTTTTAGGACTCGATAAAGCCTCAGTCACAGAATTAGGTTCATCTAGTTCTGTGGGAGATACCAGAAAGACGTAATCCTCAATCTTGTAAGATCATTTAGGTACACCTTTTCTGGTACTCTTACGTAATTGAAGTTTAGATTCCTCAATAGGATTTTGGGATGCAGAACTCCCACTTGGACCAGGAATCATTTCTTGATTAGTTGAATTATCAAGCATGTCCTGCGACATTATTTGGTCATCTGAATTCAACATTTCGTAAAGAGGCTCATTTTCCTTAATTTCATTCCTTTTTGAAAAATCATTTTCCAGGAATGTGACATCTCGTGATTCAATTTTAGTAGTACTTCAATCTTCCAATTCACCAATGAACACATATCCTTTGGAGTGTTCAGAGTATCTTATAAAGATACATTTCTTTCTTTTTGGATTTAGTTTTCCAAACTTACCAAAACGATCTTTAATAGTTGCAGCACAACCCCAAGATCGTATATCATTAAAGTTTGGTTTATTACCAGTCCATAATTCATAAGGAGTAGAAGTTACTGATTTATAAGGCACTTTATTCAATATGTAGGCTACAGTTAATAATGCATCTCCCCAGAAAAAGATTGGTAAATTTGCCTGTGCCATCATGGACCTTGTCATATCCAATAATATTCTATTTTTTCTTTCGGCTACACCATTTTGTTGAGGTGTATAAGGAGTAGTCAATTTTCTGATAATGCCTTTTTCAATACACAGTTCTTCAAACTGTTTTGACAAATATTCATGACCTCTATCGGTTCTTAATGTCTTTATACTTTTGTCTAATTGATTCTCAACTTCATTCATATATATTTTGAAGCATTCAAGTGTTTCTGATTTATGAGATATCAAATAGACATAACCAAAGTGCATGAAATCGTCAATAAATGTAATGAAATATGAAGCCCCAGTCCTTGCCCTCATATTCATTGGACCACAGTTATCAGAATGGATTAATTGTAATAGGAATTCAGCTCTTTTAGCCTTCCCAAATGGTTTACGCGTAATCTTTCCGGTAAGATAATTTTGATAAGTTGGCATTTTAATTTTGGAGAAAGAACCTAGATGTCCTTCCTTTGCCAATCTATTCATTCGATCTTTCCCTATGTGACCCAATATAGCATGCCATGTAAGTAATTCAACATCATTATTACTAGAATAACACGACATTACACAATGGTCAACATAATAATTATAAGTTGAAGGATTACAATCTAAAACAATAAAACGGTCATAGCGATGTCCAAAACCATAAAAAACATTATCTAGAGTAATTCTTATATAATTACGACAAAAGAATAAATGAAAACCAATATCTAAGAGAACAGACACAGATACTAAGTTTCGTAGAATTTCTAGAGCATATAGGACGTCATGCAACATTAAAGATTGGCCTTCACGCAAATCTACTTTGCAAGTACCAATCCCTTTGACTTCAAGTCTTGCATTATTTCCTACATAGATCCACCTTGATCCAGGTGAAACTCGACGGAACTCCACAAACGCTTCTCAATCTTGACTCACATGGTCGGTGGCTCCTGAGTCTACAATCCACATAGGATAAGATTCAGTTAATAAAACAGTGCTAGAAACATATGTAGCATTTAGAGATGCGTTTAGAAATGCTATCTTTTTCCCTTCAATACATTCACGAGCAAAATGCCCCAAATTTTGGCAATTGTAGCATTTCATCTTGCTCTTGTCTTTCTTCTTGAAAAACTTTTTCTTCTTCTTGAAGTTTGGCTTGTTCTTTTTCTCAGAGGATCCTTTATCGGTCTCTTTACCCTTTCCATTCTTTTTCCACTTCTTCTTACGCTTGAATCCTGAAGAGTCCTTACTACTTGATTCATCCATAAAGTCATTAGAAGCAGCTTTAGCAGCACCAAGCCGCTCATCTTCAAGTTCTATATGATGTGCAACATCAGAAAAAATTTTGATGTTGTCATTATAGGTTAAGTTGACCTTCAGGTGTTCCAACTATTGAGAAGAGATTGGATCACTGCCTGAACCTGCTGCTCATCTGAGAGAAAATGACCAACACTTTTGAGTTGAGCTATCATATTCGACTTCACCCTAAGGTGTTGTTTGATGTTCTGATCATGATATTTTTTGTAAGTGTCAAACTTGATAGCCAACTGTCTAAGGTGGGTCATAGAAGTACCCCCATATATTCCTCGTAAGTGTGCCCAGATGGAATTGGCAGTAGGAAATTTCTCACACTCATATATAAGGTCATCAACCACAAAACTTACTATGATTCCACGTGCAATGGAATCAGCTTTTTTCCAAGCCTTATAAGCTTCAAGTTCTCTTCTGTGTTGTGTAGTATTTCCCTCTTCTGGTAGACTCAAGACATGGTTAATACCTTCGAGAGCATTTTGCTCTTTTAGTACATACCATATCTTACGACTCCAAATGTCTTAGTTGTCTCTATTAAGTTTTTCTCCTTTATTTAAGTCAACAATTATGCTTTTCGATGTCATGTCTGTTATTTAGAGACAATTACACAAGTATATTATCAATTATGCATGAAAGTTACATATTCAAGAAAATCATTTCACATAAAGGTTTCATGTTTAGTGTATAATCGAAAAGATACTTAAGAATCCAATCATCATATACTAACTAAACACTTAACCAAAATTAGAATTTAATTTCTTAATGTGCATTAGAATGATAAATTTCAATAAAGTCGATTAAAACTCAAACAAATAAATAAAATTCATATAAAAGGAGATAAACAACTTAATATATATATAATATAAAGTTTATAATAACTTCATGTTACAAGGCAATCTAAAATTAAAAGTCATTCCACAAATATTCTAGACGCCTTATGTACACCCAAAAAGGCTCGCTAGGCCAAATCTCGTGGTAAACATCAATTAGTCTCTCGTCCCAAGGGTCACGGAGAGAATTTTCTAAAATAGCTAATGCTTCCCAATTCGAGATTTCTACATAGTTTTCTAGTTCTATACGTTTCAATTCAAACATATGAATAAAACTAGCAACTATAATATTAGGTGACATCTTAAAAGACTTGAATTCTTTCAGTTTCTTCTCTCTTTCCCTTAGCATAGCCCTTTCATTCCGTAATAAATTTTGTGTCGCACTGGGGACACCATTTCACATAATCTCTCTACCTCGAAAACATGTTCTTCGACGACGTGTTCTTTCACTTTGTCTCTTTGCTCGACATCCTGAACTCCCACTTGGAGTGATTCGAGTTTGTTCCCGTTCAGCCATTTCTGAAATAGGAACCAAGAAACATTTAGAATGGTTGAACCGCCCAATGTAACCTCTTATGTTACATTTTTACCGTAGAAGGAAAAATTTGTTATAGAAAAAAAATATGGACTAATTAAGACAAGAGTTATATCAAGCCTAATTAAATTATTAAGAGTCATTATCATTATTTTTAATAACTCCCAAAAAAAATTATATTACAATTCATGAAGAAATGTGAGATATATAAAATAGTGGGCCTAGTCCTAACATTTCTCCATTTTTAATTAATAGGATCTAATCCAAAAATAAAACTTAGTAAAGGAACTTTCCTCCCACTTTATTTCTCTGTGTGGAACAAAATAAAATAACAATTAAAGAGGATATATGATACTCCACCTTACCCTACACAAGAGCAGTAAAATCAATGGAGCATATTTTTCTTTCATTTTCAAGAAGTTAAGATATTGAGCCTCTTTCGCATCTAACAATTTTCTATACGGAGAATTCAATTCACAATTTTTTTTAATTCAAAAAAAATAATCATGGGTGAACCAAAAAAAATCATTGATCCATATCACATACAAGAAAAAAGAAGATAAACTTCAGATTTTCAATCTGAATTTGTGGCGCAAAATTATCAATTATAATCTTGCTTATTGCAATATCTGTTCTCATTGTGATACTTAAGAACATGAAATTTTCTAAACTCAGTGAAATTAGTAGTAACAAAAAGCAGAAGTTTCAACAGCAACGATAATTGTATGTTCGTTGTACACAGGGCCATCGACATCCATTCAAGTCCAGGTAGCAAGAATTCAAACTTGCTAGAGGAGTTTCCTTTTTTTTTAAGAAATTATCATTCAAACATGGCAATTAACCTGTCTCTGATACAACTGTTATTAATTTTGGAGCAAAAACAACAGATTATGTACCTTAGAATTTGCAGCGGATCTTAATTCTGCTTTCGAAAAAAGGATCTGCCCCAAGTCACTTTGAATCTCTTGGAATCAAAGTGTGATTTCAAAAACTAAATGCCTTTATGCTCTTAGATGTTATGTTAATGTCAGTAAAATGATCACAACACTGTTCTTATTTTTGTGTTTTGATTTTCGTCCGTTTTTCTATCTTTTTGGAAGAAGTAGATCTTGGAACATATAAAGGGATGTTGACAGTTTCTATTTGTAACTGTTCCCCCAAAAAATTCAAAATTAATCTTATCTTCTTTCTTCAGATAAAAAGAAAGTTTTTCGGGTCAGGTCAATCCACATGGGCGGCCCATGACCCATAATCCAACAGACACTGACAAATTCACACCTCCATTTCTGATATTCTCAGAAAGCGCTTGTTTATCTCTAAAGAATAAAAGGGATAAAACAGGCCACATTCTTTTTACAATAACAACTTATGTTGTCGTTCATTTTGGGATGTCCCAGAATGTTCAACACACTTATGTGAGTTGTATTACAATCTCAAAAGTTCAAATTGGAATTAAAATTGATAACACTTATTTGATCGTTCAACTAAATGATTCTTCTATTACGCTGATACAGTTCTAGTTAATTGGTAAAGTTGTGTGCTTATCAAATGTATCACAATAATGAGATAGGAGGAACAATTTTAAATATTGTTATGAACTTTTTTTATTTGTTTTCTGTGAACTGAAATATGGTTTAGTTCGGTAAGATATCTTATAGTGGTTGATTTATATTGTTTGGATGATTCTATTAGACATTTCATGTATTTCTAGTTATGGAAGTGCTTTGAATAGCTAGTAGGAAGACAAGAAATGTCTATATCTATAACACCCCGAAGTTTTTTTCCTAGCTAAATTTTTGTCCCTAAGGTATCAAGCATTGGTTTCTAGAATAATTTATACTTGTTTTCCTGTGGAATTCCCTAGATTTCAACTTTTTATTAAGTAGATGATCGAATAAGTTTTCCGTCAACATAAGATTCGTCCAAAATGGAAACTCGGTAAAGGAATTATGGTTAATTTAAGTCCTAGTCGTAAAACACCGTCATTCCTATCCTTGACGCGTCGTGGAGAGGGTGCAAATAATGATGGTCAATTTTCAGTGAGACTCCACGATGGTGGTACGTCGCGGAGTGGGCCAAATTCCCATTCATCAATTTTCAGTGAGCCACCGCAATAGTGGTGCATCGTGGTGGCCCATAAGATCGGGTTCCCAATTTAAATTTTTTCAGTTTCATTTATAAGTTAACAAGGGTAGTTTGGACTTTTTTCAATTCTCTTAAAACGTCCAAACAAGAGATTAAAGACCTCTACAAACATAATATACGACATTCTCAAGATTTCCCTCAAAACAAAAGACCCTAGTTCATATACTTCTCTTCCAAGGAACTCAAGATTCAATAGTGGGTTTTCGAAACAAATTGGAGATCTGAAATCCCCAAACCGTAGGCATCAAGAAGCATCCTTTAATTTCTAAAATAGAGGTATGTGGGGTTGTCCCAAATTTCATGGGCATGATTTTGAAAAAAAATTTACACAAGATTTTACTATCTATACATTTACATATGCTTTTACAAGTGGGGTTTTGTTTTAATACCAATAACATGTTTTGTGATATGGTTTTGAAAGAAATATTGAAATGTCATGGGGTTGTTTGCTTGAATATATTTCAATTGTTGAATTGTGAACATGTGATCTGAATTTCGAAAGGGTGTGATGTATATGAATTGTGAATTCTTTAAATCCCCCATGATAATGTTTTATACACTACACTATACTTGTGTTTAACCATCGAGAGCATGAGTTTTGCAATTGATATGATATTACTCATAAATGATAAAGCTTTTTGAACTATTACATGTTGAGAATCATTATTCATGTGCTTGATGTGTGTGAAAGTCTTATATATGTGCATGTTGTAAATGACATAAGAAGTTGGAGAATTGATGTGACACTGATGTCTTGCACATCAGGGTATGACGATACCCCACAGAGTATGATATATATTTTTCTTGAATCAAACTTAAAGCTTAACTTTATGTGAGTTAGGTGGTTACCCGAAGAAAGCACGAGTCAAATGACTTTATGCTGGAAACCGTGAATTGCCGACACGGGGAACTTGGTACTATGCTATGTGACCTTGTGTACCTTATATTGTGTCATCCCTATTCAGGACTAATGGTTAGGAACCCTGCTTTGTGATCTTGAGCCCAACTATGACACGCGGACTTGATTGGGATGGAGATACCCTGCTGTGTGATCTTGCGTGTTCTTCTCCCCTCACTAGTACTCCAATCTTGGTGGCAACCGGGATTTGGCAGTTGGTGAAATATTGTAGGGTGTACCACCTAGCTCAGTAGTGATACAGTGTTGTTGAAAAATCATTATACTATGCCCATGTGTTTTCGAACTGTTTTTCGATAAAGTGTTTCATAACAGCTCTCATCTATGTTATATAAAATAAAATTTTCATTTTTATTTTTGGATTACTCTGCATACCAGTACATCTGTATTGACCCCCTACCCTACATCTCAGGTTCTGAAGCTCAGTCTAGGGGTCCAGAAAAGCAGTAGATTTCATTAGGCAGAGTTGTTGTGTCCAGTTGATGAGCCTTCTATATTTCAGAAGGTCTGTTTAGATTCAGAAGATTATTATTAGTTTTGTTTTGGTATATTGGGGGCCTTGTCCCAGTTTTCAGATTGTGTTAGTGATCATGTAATATAGATTTCGCAGATGATTTTTCAGAAGGGTGTTAGATGATTTTGGATTGTCATTTCTATTATCGAATTCATATCAGATTTATGACCATGAGTCTGTTTTGCTATATTTTCCGCATTTCCTTATTTGTATATAAATATTGTACATGATTATCAGGTATAGAAGGGAGCCCGGGCCTTCATGGTTCGGGATGCTCATCACGGCCAAGGCCTTGGTTCGGATCGTCACAAACTTAGTATCAGAGCACGGTTCATGGTCCCAGGGTGTCTGCAAAATCATGTCAGGTAGAGTCTTGTTTATGAGTGTGTAGTGCGCCACACTTATAAGCAGGAGTCTATTGGGCGTTTTGGAATGTTTCCCCTCTTTGTGATTTAGTTCGTGCTTTAGAGTCTGAGTTAGAATTATCCCCTAATCAGTGATCTGTTATATTTCAGAAAATAGTCATGCCTCTTCGTTGTTCCAACAACCAGGATGCTCAGGATGATAAAGTCCGCCCTATCCATGGGATGCGGACCAGTAATAGAGCGCACACCCCAGAACCTGTTCTCACTCCGGGAGTACCTCCAGTCCTGACCAGTCCTCCTCGAGCTCCAAGAACAAATGTTAATCGTCCCAGTCCTCTCATAAGAACATATAGAATGCAGAATTCAGACAGTCCATTCACATGCTTGCACAGCTGGTAGCCGCACAGACTCAGAGGTCGAAGGATACTAGGTATACATCTGTTACTTCGGAGGCTACAGGGTAGGCCAGTTCATAAAAATGAACCCGCCTAAATTTTCTGGTACTAAGGTGGAAGAGGACCCACATGAGTTCGTGGACGAAATGAAGAAGATTTTTAGAGTGATGCATGTGGATCAGGTGGAAAGAGTTGAGTTAGCAGCATACCAGCTTAAAGATGTAGCGAACCAATGGTATAATGAGTGGGAAGAGGCGAAGGGTCAGAGTGTTGAGCCCTCAGTTTGGGGCGAGTTTGTGGAAGCTTTTCTTGACAAATTCTTTCCTCTTGAGTTGAGGAAAGCCAAAGCAAAGGAATTCATAAATCTTATGTAGGGAAAGATGAGTGTCACTCTGAAGTTTAACCAACTGGCTCGTTACGCACCAGAAATGATGGGTAGTATGAGGGCCCAGATGAGGAAATTTGCATTCGGCCTTTCAGATGATCTAGCACTTGAATGTCAAGGGGCGAAGCTGAATAGGGACATAAACTTTGCCAGGCTGCCAGTCCACATGCAGCAGGTAGAAGAAAAGAAAAAGAAAATCACCGAATCTAGGGAGAAGGACAGACAGGCGAAGAGAGCTAGAACAGCGGATCAGAACCACAGTCAGCCACAGAGTGGTAATTGGGGAAATAGGTGGTAAAAGAAGAAGTTTTGGGGTAATGCGCAGTCTGCAGCTAGCGTACCAGCACCCAGACCCCCAGTTGATAGACGATCGTAGAGTTTTCAAACTAGTCACGGACCCAGGGCTCAGGATACCCATTCACAGGGTAGCATGGCACAATCCACCAGATCTTTTCCCCATTGTAATGTCTACGGGAGGAACCATCCTAGAAAGTGTTACTTTGAGAAGAGAAATTGCTATTCCTGCGGCCAAGTGGGCCACCTACAGAGAGATTTCCCTACCTCTGGGGGTAATGTTGGGGGAGCCAAGTCTCAAGCAAATTATTCCGTACCACCACCTCTGAAGGGGGCCACTTCAGCTACCGGGAGCGGTCGCAACCGGTTGTACGCATTGACCAAACCGCCTCAGCAGATGTAGTTACTGGTATGTTTAAAATCTTTTCCCGTAATGTTTATATGTTACTTGATCCCGGGTCTACCCTGTCTTATGTGACCCCGTATGTGGCTATTGGTTTTGGGTTTGAGCCCGATGTAATTGATGAACCTTTGGTTTGAGCCCGATGTAATTGATGAACCTTTCTCTGTTTCCACTTCGATGGGGGTCTCAGTTGTGTCTAGGAGAGTGTACAAGAATTGTGTTGTGTCTATTTTTAATCGGGATACAGCGGCAGACCTCATAGAGCTTGATATAGCTGATTTTGATGCCATCTTAGGGATGGGCTGACTCCATTCATGTTAGCCACATTAGACTGTAGGACCCGGAAGGTTACTTTTTCCTTTTCAAATGAACCTGTGGTAGAATGGGAGGGGAATTCTTTAGCACCTAGAGGGCACTTTATACCCTATCTTAGAGCTCGTAAGCTCATTTCCAGGGATTGTCTATATCACCTGATTCGAGTGAAAGATTCTAATGTGGCGAGTCCACCTTTTCAGTCAGTCCCTGTAGTAAGCGAGTTTCCAGAAGTCTTTCCTGATGATCTCCCAGGAATACCACCTGATAAGGAGATAAATTTTGGCATTGATTTATTGCCAGATACCCATCCTATCTCCATTCCGCCATATAGAATGGCTCCAGTAAAGTTGAAAGAGTTGAAAGAGCAGCTAGCAGCTATTTCAGATAAAGGTTTTATCCGTCCTAGTGTTTCTCCATGGGGTGCGCCTGTACTCTTCGTGAGAAATAAAGATGGTTCCCTTCGTATATGCATAGATTACCGCCAGTTGAATAAGATCACGATTAAAAATAAGTACCCTCTTCCTAGAATTGATGATCTATTTGACCAACTCCAAGTTGCTAAATATTTTTCAAAGATAGACCTTCGTTTGGGATATCATCAATTGAAAGTTGGGGAGTCAGATATTCCCAAAACGGCTTTTTAAACCAGATACGATTATTCTGAATTCTTAGTCATGTCCTTCGATTTGACTAACGCCTCGCCTTAATGGATCTAATGAATAGGGTCTTCCATCAGTTTCTAGATTTGTTGTCATAGTATTCATTGATGACATTTTGGTTTATTCTAAGAGTAAGGAGGACCATGCCAATTACCTCTGAATCATCCTTCAGACCCTCAAAGATCATAGGTTGTATGGTAAGTTTTCTAAGTGTGAATTCTGGCTTAATGCTATTGATTTCTTGGGGCATTTTGTGTTTAGTGAGGGTGTCGTGCCCTATTTTTACTTGAGGTCAAAACAAGTACGACGTTATGAACTCTAAAAGAATGAAAATTGTACAGAGTCGCCACCTAATTTTAAAGAAAAATAAGGAAAACTTTTTCTTATTTATTAATTATTTATTAATATGCATGACTTGTGTTTTAGTCTACGAAATCAGTTTAGATTTTAGGTAAGAGTTCAAGTTATCCCGAAGGGAAGAGGTTAGGCACCCTTTAGGGTCCACAAATATGGTGCCCGACTAGACTAAATTTATCAACGAGGGAGGAGGTATAAATATTTAAAATAATGTAAAGTATGTATTTAATTATAAAATAATTCTTTAAGAATACAAATATTTAAAATTATGTAAAGATATATGTATATTAAATAAATAAATAAATAAATAAAATATTGTTATAAAACATGTACAAGATATGTATAAATAAAATGTGTAAATACATGTGAAAAGTATTTTATAATGCATGAAAAAAAAAGGTATTTTAATGTCATAAAAAGAAATATATTTACAAGTAATATTTTTTTATTTGATTAAAGTTATAAAGAAAAGTAAATTTATTTGAGAAGAAAAGACTACAAAATTTGTAAATTGCTTAATTAGCTTGACTCTTTTATTCAAGTGTAATAAAATAATATATATGTTTTGTAAAAGTATAAACAAAATTATATTAGTATATGTATAAAAATAAACTAAATCGAAATAAGAAAATTTGTTTTAAGGAAAAGATTATGTAACATGTAAATGTATGAATCATTTGATAAAGTTAATTATTTTATATAAATATTAACGACCTAAATTTTGCCTAAAGCAATGAAATTATGTACAAAAACATTCCCGCCTAACACCCCAAAAAATAAAATTTTTACTATATAACATTTGTACAAATATAAAAATATAAAATACAATATAAAATTAAAAGGGCCTCTTTGAACGTAGCTCCTGATGAGTATTCCAAATAACCTGTATAAATACTTATAAAAATATTAGTAACGAATAAATAATAATCAAAATAAATCAAACAAGTATGTGTGTATATAAATATTTAAAATATATTTTTTTGTTAAAAAGTAGGCTCAGGTAAAGTCATGATTGTAAAATGTTTGCTCAATTAATTGACCGTCCTGAATCGTCTTACCAAAATATTTATTTATTATGTATATGTATACATAATAGTCCGTCTTTTATTTATAAAGGCCTCAAAATTAATAATAATTTTTTCATTCGCCAGTAGTGTAGTATCTATTCATTATCAATATATATCCAAAAAAAAAAAAAAAAAAAAGAGTAACACATAAAAATTCCACCAAAACCTTTCTCAAACGTGCAAAGACACAATAATGGAGTAACAGTGAAAAGTGTATATCATTGTTAACACAAAATCAGCTATTGCTTCTTTTACAGCACCCATTTTTGTTGAATCAAAAATCAAGATTTGTATAGAAAAAATGTATGGAATTAAAAAAAAAAAAAAAGGTGAAACAGAACAAGGAGAATAGGGGCGGCAGATCTGGGCTCGCAATGGAGAGAGGGGGTCGGCGATGGATCCGGTGGTGAGGGAGAAGGGATCGAGCGGAAAGGGCGTAGCCGTCGTAGCGTCACCGGCGTGGGTTCGCGGGAAACGGCTGGTCGGCACTGGTGGTTGTATGCTGACGGCGATGGTATGGTTGTTGGTTGGAATCCGGTGGTGTTCGCCGGATTTGAGGGTTGTTGTGGCGGTTTGCTGGATCTGTTGCTCGTTGTGGGTGGATGATGATGGTTAGAAGGCGGCGGTGGTACTGGTCGGTGTTGGTTCTCCTGGGATATGACTGCCGGAGAACGGATAAACTGTTAAAAAATTTTATTTATGGAGAAAGTGAAAGCTTAAATTAAAAAAAAAATTATGTAGTAGGCATCCGTGTATATACTTTCATATGTGTCTTTGTATTTTGTAGTGTATGTTTGTGTGTGTTTTTGTTAAAAAAAGGAGATCTGATCCGTGATAAAATTTCTTTTTGTTGCAGAAAAAAACAAATATCATCTGATATGGGTGTGTATTGTAAAAAATGGAGATCTATATGGGTGAATGTGTGTTTGAAATTTTCTTTGCTGTGGAATGAAAAATGTGATCTGATATGGGTGTCCTCGTTGAAGTCCCCTAATGTCAGAATATATTTCGTGTTTATATCTGTTGGAGCGTATAATTGTGGAAGGTGGGAATTTGAATTAGAATGAAATTTTAAATATTGCAAAATCTGACAAATACCAAAAATAAGATTTCTCTTGATTGCTTTTGTTTTGTATAGCATTTAGCAAATTAAAAAAATTACTACTTTTTTATTGAGATGACATAAAGAAACTAAAGTTCTTCCTTTTGACTTAAAACATACTTGAAAGAAGGATATATTTTCTCAAAGCTTAGAACAACAAATCTTTTTGCTACGTGTAAAGTCTAAAAATACCTACTATTATTAGTCATACTCATATTCCTACTATTGATTATTTGAATTTTTTTCGATCTTGAATTAATTTTTTTGGGCTTCTAATTTAATAGCTAGCTTAATATATATTAAATAATAGTAAAAAATGTATGAAAATTTAATATATATATATATGATTAATTTAATAAATATGAGATTAAAAAATAAAGTAATAATGATCGATTAAAAAAAATAAAAAATAATAATAGTAATATTGATAACACATTAATATTATATAATTAGAAATAATAGTATTACATAAATAAGAACAGTAAAAAATAATAATAAATTGAAATAGTGATGAAATATAAAATATTTAACTTACTATTAATTTAGAAGTTCAAGAAAATGAATTAATAGAAAGGATAAACAACATTGAGTATCAATATAAATTAATGCAACAAGACACCGAATTATTATTGCATTTGTATTGAAATAATTGATTTGACTCACCTTTCGCAAACATGTAGAAACTGATTTGAAATTATGAAAAAATGTAAAAAATATTAAAAGTATATAAAATGTTAAAAATATTTAAAAATGTAATTAATTTATAAAAATATTATAAAAATGTGATGTCATGCACATGTGCAAATGTTTGTGAAATAATAAATTGATAAGAATAAGAAAAATTATTAATAAATTATAAAGAGTAAAAAATATAAAAATAAATTGATAAAATTCTAAAGTAAGGATAGAAATCAATTTTTATTAACAATTATAAAAAAATACGTGAAAATCGTATTTTGTGCCCTTTAACGGTCAGCCTTGCCTGAAGACGTTAATTTTTAGTACGGAGAGCAAAATTTACGTGTCAACAGAGGGAATTAAGGTTGATCCCCAAAAGATTGAGGCAGTGAGAAAATGGCCCAGACCCACGACTCCAACCGATATTCGGAGCTTCTTGAATTTGGCAAGGTATTATAGAAGGTTCGTAGATGTAATACCCCGGAAAATTTTTCGTTGAAATTTTGTGCGTAAACATGTTGGGTTTTATATTCTAGAATAAATTATAAATTTTTCGTGCGGAATGTCTTAGATTATGACCCACCATTCCGTAGAGTATCGAATAAGCTTTCCAACGATATGTGGATCATCCAAAACGGACACCCGAGCGACGAGTTATGAACATTTCGATCAAATCGTGAATAGTAGTAAACAGTAAAACGTGCAGGAAAAAGTACTGAGGCCTGGCGTATTTTTGCTCCAACTTTAAATGATCACACTCCTTGTACATAATGATCTAGGTGATCTACTATATATCAACGGAAAGCTCTGTGAGTCCTCTTTCTAATGAAATTGGTTTCATCCAATTTGTCTACCGAAGCAAAAAGCTATGGTCGATCTACTTCAGCCTATCAAAAGTAAATTTTTGGGTCAACTTCAAACGATCATAACTACTCGTACACAATGATCTGGGTGAGATACTATATATCAACGGAAAGCTATGAGAGTCCTCTTTCTAATGAAATTGGTTTCATCCAATTTGGATATCGAAGTAAAATGTTATGGTTGATCTACTTCAGACTATCAAAACAGTCCACCAAAGGATAGATTCGAGAATTTTTTTGATTTTTAGGGGCGTTTTGGTCATTCTCCCTCACCCAAAATCCATCCAAACCCTATATTAAAGCCTATTAGAAGCATTATATGTTATATTTCATCAAATTTCCTCAAAAAGAAAACCCTAAGCTCCTACATCCAACTTCACGAACCTCCAAAGTTCACCATTAATTCTGCAAATTTATTCAAGATTCCAAGTTCCTAGTTCAAGAACTCCAAGAACCATCATTCAAAGGCACAATTAACATCTCAAAAATGAGTATCGATCTAAAGTTCATCATTCAAGGTATGTGGGGTTTTTCAACAAGAACTCTCTTTCGTTCTTGTTCCCAAAAGTAATTTTCTTTACAAAGACATGATTTTTATTTGATTTTTATGAATTTGAAGCATGAACCCATATCTTATGATGATTGTTATGAAATCTTGATGTTTATGATTTTGAAAGATGAATTTACATGTGTGGAGATATAAAGCATGAATCTTGAATGATATTTATCATGATTTTGATATTAGGGTCGTGAATCCCCATTGAAAATTATATTTTTTTGAGAAAGTGTGTGTTATAAGCACGTTGATGTTGAATATTTGAGATATTTTGAATGTTTGACCTTTTGGTCTTAATGGAGTTATTTTGAACTCGAGTGTGAAAGAAATCTACAACGTGGTTGATTTTAATAGATGGTAAGCATGATGGCTCCCGATGTATATTTATATATTGCTGAAATTGTTTTGTTGTGGATTGTCTTTGAAATGATATGAGCTAAGTCCGAGAGAAACCTTTAGCACCGAGTGGGAGGTATAAAGCGACCTTACTTCCCTAGAACTATGTGCCCCCATAGGAGTGAGCCTAAAGCTGATTTATATAGTGATCACTAGTTTGTGTGGATTTGATATCGATAGTCCTACTCCGATGGCAAGGATAGGACGGCTCTCCCCAACGTGGGTTATACGTTGGAATCCATGTAGCTCACATGGTTTATGTCAGTTATAGGATCTCCCAGTGTGTGTGTGTTTCCTTGTGTCTATGGTGAATGGTGAAGTGATTTGAAAGTGGAATTGTGAAAGTTATTCTTTCGAAAGATTTAAATGATATTTACATTATGAGAATTGATATTATTGGTGAACTGAAAGTGATTGACAAATTATATGATGAGTCACATGTGTTATTGTACTTATTTCATCCTCTCATAATTATGATAATTTTCTTCAGGCTATGTGAGTCTTTCATACATCCTGCATGTTTCTTATAAATATTTATGACGATGATGTTTATACAACTGCATACTCCCCCATATACTCGGTTTCTTTCCATGGTACTGACCCACATCTTTGGATGTAGGCTGCATTTTCTCGGAATGTAGGTTCATGTGCTCAGTTCCAGGTTTGACAGTGATTCTTCGGGCACGCTGTTCTACATCCTCTGTTGCGGTGAGTCCTCATGTTTTGAGGACGTGAATTCTGATGTTGATTTCACGGAATTGTTTACATTTGATAACTGAGTATGAGTCAGTTGGGGCATGTCTCAATAGCTCGCTGGTTTTATTGATTTTCTTAGAGGCTTGTCAGACTAGTATAGATGTTGGGAGTTGACTAATAAGTCGTATTTTGTTATCTTTCTGAAATTCTTTTATTCTTGGATGATGATTACTGTGTTGATATTTGAGGGTTATTTATGGAAACCCCATTGATTTGTGTTGAACTGAATGAAAATAGCTCGAAGGGTTAGCTTGGAGCTACAGCCTCAAGCACCGTGTAACGCTCCGGGACCCATTTTACGGGGCGTTACAGTAGAGAGTTTTTCTTCCATTGCTGCTCCACTTACTAAGCTAACTCAGAAAAAGGTGAATTTTCTATGGTCTGACTCATGTGAGAATAGTTTTGAGAAGTTGAAAGATAAATTGACTATTGCACCTGTGATGACTCTTCCGAAAGGTATAGAAGGTTTTGTTGTATATTGTGATGCGTCTCGAGTAGGACTTGGATGTGTTCTTATGCAGCATAGTAAAGTGGTGGCTTATGCATCTAAGCAGATGAAAGTACATGAGCGCAATTACCCTACCCATGATTTGGAGTTAGCGGCTGTGGTGTTTGCGCTTAGAATCTGGAGGCATTATCTTTATGGGGTACATGTTGATATATTTACTGACCACAAAAGTTTATAGTATGTTTTCTCGCAGAAAGAATTGAATCTCAGGCAGAGGCGATGGTTAGAAATTTTAAAAGACTATGACATGAGCCTACACTATCATCCGGGCAAGGCGAATGCGGTAGCCGACGCCCTCAGCAGGTTATCTATGGGCAGTCTTTCTAATGTGGGGAAACAAAAGAGGGAGATGGTGAAGGATATTCACCGACTTGCAAATCTAGGAGTGCGACTTTTGAATTCTGAGGATGGAGGAGTGGTTGTTCATGAGATAGCTAAATCTTCCTTTTGTGCAGAAGTTAAAGAAAAGCAGGTTAAAGATCCCATCTTGATGCAAATTAAGAATGATGTGGGTCAGCAGAAGGTGATGTCTTTTGAAATTGGTGGTGATGGTATTTTGAGATATGAGGGGAGATTATGTGTGCCAGATGTAGATGGTCTGTGAAAAAAAATCCTTGACGAAGCTCATACTTCGAGGTATGTTGTTCACCCAGTCTCTACAAAAATGTATCATGATCTGAAAACCATTTATTGATGGAATACTATGAAGCGTGATGTGGCTAACTATGTTGCCAAGTGTTTGAATTGTCAACAAGTTAAAGTGGAACATATGAGGCCAAGTGGTTCTTCTCAAGAGATAGCTTTGCCTTTGTGAAAGTGGGAGATGATTAATATGGACTTCATTACAGGACTTTCGAGGTCTCAAAAACTGTATGATTTCATTTGGGTGATTGTAGATAGGCTGACCAAGTCAACTCACTTTTTACCTGTCAGGACTAATTATTCGGGAGAGGATTATGCCAAGCTATTCATTGCAGCAATAGTTCATTTACATAAGGCACCTGTGTCCATCATATCTGACCGAGGTACACAGTTTTATTCATAGTTTTGGAGATCGTTTCAAAAGGGTTTAGGTACCCAAGTGAATTTGAGCACGACTTTCCACCCTCAGACGGACGGGTAAGCTGAGTGCACCATCCAGACCCTTGAGGATATATTGAGGGCCTGCGTGATTGATTTTAAGGTTAGTTGGGTAAAGAACTTTCCATTGATAGAGTTCACATATAATAACAGTTTTCATTCTAGTATTAAGATGGCACAATTTGAGGCATTGTATGGGAGAAGATGTAGATCTCCAATAGGATAGTATAAAGTAGGTGAGGTACAGATGTTTGGGCCTAATCTTGTTCATCAGGCAATGGAGTATGTAAAAGTCATTAGAGAACGACTTAAGACAGCTTAGAGACGTCAGAAATCCTACGCCAATGTTAGGAGAAGAGATCTAGAGTTTGAGGTTGGAGATTGGGTGTTTCTCAAGGTTTCTCCCATGAAAGGAGTTATGCAATTTGGGAAGAAAGGTAAGCTGAGTCCTCGCTATGTAGGTCCATACCAAATTGTGAGAAGGATAGGTGGAGTTGCATATGAGTTAGAATTGCCTGCCAGTTTGGGTTCTGTTCATCCAGTATTTCATATATTTATGATAAAGAAGTGTATTGGAGACCATTCTTTAGTGTTGTCTATCGAAGAAATCAAAGTGATAGACTCCTTATCCTATGAAGAAGAGCCTGTAGAAATTTTGGATCACCAAGTTAGAAGATTAAGGAGCAAAGAGATAGCCTCAGTTAAAGTGTTGTGGAGAAACCAGAAAATTGAAGAAGCAACTTAGGAATCAGAAGTTGACATAAGAGCTAGATAACCAAACCTTTTTGATCCAGTGGATGACGAAATGGAATATACAATCCTTGCCTTATCTTTTCTATGCCTTATTATGCTTGAAATTATGCTTGTCTGTGTCCCGCGTCAACATTCGGGGACGAATGTTCCCAAGGGGGGATATTGTAATACCCCAAAGTTTTTTCCTAGCTAAATTTTTGTCCCTAAGGTATCAAGCATTGGCTTCTAGAATGATTTATACTTGTTTCCCTATGGAGTTCCCTAGATTTCAAATTTTCATTATGTAGAAGATCGAATAAGTTTTCCGTCGACATAAGATTCATCCAAAATAGACACTCGGTGAAGGAGTTATGATTAATTTAAGTCCTAGTCGTAAAACACCGTCATTCCAGTCCTTGACGCGTTGTGGAGAGGGTGCAAATGATGATGGTCAATTTTCAGTGAGACTCCACAATGGTGGCGCATTGTGGAGTGGGCCAAATTTCCATTTGTCAATTTCCAGTGAGCCACCGCGATAGTGGCCCGTCGCGGTGGCCAATAAGATCGGGTTCCCAGTTTAAATTTTTCCAGTTTCGTTCAGAAGTTAACAAGGGTAGTTTGGACTTTTTCCAAGTCTCTTAAAACTTCCAAACAAGAGATTAAAGACCTCTACAAGCATAATATACGACATTATCAAGATTTCTCTCAAAACAAAAAACCCTAGTTCATATATTTCTCTTCCAAGGAACTCAAGATTCAACCGTGGGTTTTCGAAACAAATTGGAGATCTGAAATCCCCAAGCCATAAGCATCAAGAAGCATCCTTTAATTTGTGAAATAGAGGTACGTGGGGTTGTCCCAAATTCCATGGGCATGATTTTTGAAAAGAATTTACACAAGACTCTACTATTTATACATTTACACATGCTTTGACAAGTGGGGTTTTGTTTTACTACCAATAACATGTTTTGTGATATGGTTTTGAAAGAAATATTGAAATTTCATGGGGTTGTTTACTTGAATATATTTCAATTGTTGAATTGTGAACGTGTGATCCAAATTTTGAAAGGGTGCGATGTATATGAATTGTGAATTCTTTAAATCCCCCATGATAATGTTTTATACTTGTGACGTCCCGAAGCTTTCTTAGCTAAGTCTTGTCCCTAAAGTAGCAGACTTTAGCTTCTAAAATTAATTATATTCTTTTTCTAGTGGAATTCCTTAGATTTCAACTTTTCATTACGTAGATGACTGAATATGCTTTCCGTCGATATAAGATTCGTCCAAAATGGACACTAGGTGAAGAAGTTATGGCTATTTTTGTGCGAGTCATAAAACACCGTCATTATGGTATTTAGTGCATCGCAGAGAGGGTTTAATTAGTAATTGTCAAATTCCAGTGGGACCTCGCGATAGTGGCGCATCGCAGAGGATCCCAATTTTCAGTGAGCCACCGCGATAGTGGCGCGTCGCGGTGGCCCATAAAATCAGGCACCAATTATATTTTTACTCTGTATCATTAAGGGTAAAATGGTACTTCTCCAAACCCTTATCATCTCTAACACAGGATTTAATCCCAAGAACACCAAAGTAAGTTGATTTTCATCAAAATCTCTCAAGAAACTCCATTAGGGTTTCAAACTAAAAATCCTCATAACTAAAGATATAAGCGGATTTTAGAAGATAATTGGAGATTTGGAATCCTCGCATCGTAGGCTTCAAGAAGCATCCGTTAATTTCTGAAATAGAGGTACGTGGGTTTTATCCTAAAAACTACATGGGCTTAAAACCATTAAAGCATGATTTTAAGATTTTTATGCATGAATTTCAAAGGGGTTTTGGAATCTATGTTCTAAATTACATACTCCGAATGTTTTAATGTTACTATTGTTTTGACCTTGTGGTCTTATCCCCTAAATTGATTTACATGTATACGTATATGTATGGGATTTGAGATTTAAGATTTTTTGAGAGTATAAATAATGAACTCCCTCTCGTGTATTGAATTAAAGATATGATTTTGTGATTTAAAAGATGTTTTCTCAATATTATAGCATTTGAGCATGATTTGAAACTGTTGAGAGGGTGTTTCTTGATATAAATGTGTTCTTGTGTTTATGAGAAAGAATTGCATGTGAATTGAGAATTTTGACATGACCACCTTGTACTATTGAAATGCTTGACCAAGATGAGTTCCTTGCATGTGTTTACATAAGGTTTGAGAAAGAGTTTCTTTGAATTGAATTATTGAAATGGTCGTCCCAATGACTCATGTTTGAAAACAGAGATTTATGACAGACTAATAATGGCTCAGAGATGTGACTTTCAAGTCAATGGTATGATTGTTTTGACGAAATTTTGACTTTTGAAAGAGAGTCGCTACTTAATTTTGAAAAGGAATTAAGAAACCTTTAGTGAGTTACTTCAAACGATTCAAAATAGGAAAATCATTTAAGTTAAGAGATTCTGAGTAAGCGGTTCCTATTAACGTTTTAGGAAGGTGTTAGACACCTAAAATGTCCGCTAACTTGCGGTTATCCGGACTGTTTGAAAATCATCTTTTGATTAACTTCTAAAAGATTAATTTGTTGAAAACTGATTGATTTTTAGAAAAAAAAAAGATTTTGTGTACAAACAGTTTTAGACGACCTAATAGGTATTTTAACTAAGTCTACACAAATGAAATAAGCAAGTAAACACATAAACGGGGAAAAGGAAGAGCAAGGAAATGATTTAGTCCATTGGGCCTAAACCAACAAAACCTGTCCTAGTCTAATTGGGTTTTTGACCCATTTCACCTGTCCTAGTTCTATGTTTCGAGCCTTTGGCTCGAGTCTTTTTCCACCTGTATTAAATTTACAACTTTGACTTCAAGGCCCAAATGAATAAATAAATCAATAAAATAAATGACATAAATAAATAATACTTAAGTAAATAAAATGACAAACGAGACTTTCGCGTCTCTTAGCTGCTTTGAGGATGAACTTTAACCCATATTCTTCATCTTTCGACTCCTTTCTTCAAAAATAATCAACTAGAAGAGGTAGGCCTCATTGGCCCGTCATGAAATGCAATAGAGAGAGAACCGATTTGAGGTTCGAACATGGTGTCCCGAATTCATTTCACATGTATCAAAGAAAATAATAGAGATCAATTATCTACTTATGGAAGTGAGGGAGGAAGACAAGAAATTCAATGAACTTATCAGGACAACATACCAAATTGAGCATGAACAGAACCAAATAAAAATAAGAGAAAAACATCCAAGATTTTCGACCAAGGGCAATTCCAGAATAAGGAAGGAGGTGAAAATTCATTCACATACTTACTGGAAAAATAAACCCAACATAACGCTAAGGAAGGGCATTTTACTTAGAATTGGTCTACTCCAGTCACAAACCACTCCTAATAACAGACATGCTTCACTAACTCGTAAACGCTATAATCCACATAATATAACCCACGCAAGTTCAATCAATCATCAAAGACAAAACTATTTGAAGCGAAGGTTATTGATTGTACTATTTTTTTTGTCATACAATTGAAAGGTGAGAAAAAGTCATGGAGTAAATTATTCACTTCTTTATGACATAATTAGGCTAAATTTGTCTAACCGAATTAACAAGATAGCACATTAGATCACTTTATTCAAAAATCAACTAAATACATTATCCTTTATTAAGTCATTTTCACTAATCATTGCTGCACAATGAACTCCTCGTGACATTGTTTTTTGAATATGCAACCACTACAACACTGAAACAAAATAATAAAATACAATAAAGTGAAACACAATAAGACTCTAAACAAGAACATCAAATATTTGAGCAGCAAAATCGATTTTCGCAGATTACAATTGGCAACTTCAAAGTAACAGAACACTCAATACACCTATATAAGGTTCCAAAACTCTATGTCATCGAATGTATAATGCTGTAAAGCAGTAAGTAATCAGTGGAAAATGAAGGATGAAGATCTCATGAAGTGGGGTAGACGAGCGAAGAAAGAGAAGAGAACAATACTCACTATGACTCAACAATACCCACAGGACGATTCAGATTAGGAACTTTCAAATACGAAAAACATATTATGAAAGTCTCATTTTTTAGTTCTCAATTTCGTTAAGCCTCTTATACATTGTGAACCAAAGAGACTTACCAAAACGTTTGCTTCGAACTAACTAAACTGATTTCCATGATTTCTCAAATGACTTCAAATAAGGAATGTAAGACTAACAACAACGAGGAAAATAAGACTTCATTTCAAAGATTCAGAGACACACTCCCAAATAGAAATGAGGAAAATAAGGCTAATCAATATCCCTGTAAAACTACAGCAGAGATGACTACTATTCAAAACCTCCTCGCTATTCTAACAGATTCGGGCGATATGGTCTTTAAGAGAAACTAGGACTTTCTAATAAGATTATGGAGCCTGCTCCTTGCCCTTTTGGCATGTGAGGAGCGAAAGAGACTTGAGGGGTAGCTCCACTAGCAGAGATGCTAGCTCGATGATTTAGGCTCCGTTCAATAATAATATCAAACAAAACACTGTCAATCAGCAATTACGACCAAATAACCTCGGGTTAAGACTATTAGACACAGTCGAAGTGACATACTTTAACTAGGCAATCAGGCTATTCTAACCACCAACAATACATAAAATAAGAGTATCGAATCGACACTCTACCAGCATCTACCTACGGCTATTGAAGCCATCTACCAACGAACAGTCCAACATACAATCATATTGAATACTTATTCATGACTGTAGAAGATCGAGATGAAGCAGAAGCACTCAAGAACTCAAAGGGATAGGATGTTACCTTTCAGGGAGCAGCAAACGGGACGACGAGCTATCAGTAAAAACGTCGCTACCAGAATCTCGCGACGTCGACCACCAATAGTGCGTCTTCTAGCTTTTCTCTTAAAGATTTCGAAAACCACTTTCAACTCCCAAAATTTTTGACCCTTTCTAATTTTCCCCACCCAAGAATTTTCAAACAACCTTTTTTTTTCAATTCTCCCCCCAAATTTTCCAACCAAAAATCCTCGAATTTTCCGTCCTCTTGATTTTTCTAGTCCAAAAAAAAAAAGAAAGGAGAAATTTTCCTCTCAAATTCCTAACCCAGGAATTTCCAACAAAAATTCTCAGAACCTTTCCTTTCCTTATCAGACCTCAAAATTTCTCAACCTAGTTTTTCAACCTAAGAGACTAAAAGAGAAAATCCCTCTAAACAGTGACCCCCAGGGCTCTTTATATAGAGGAAGGATTAGGGTCTTTTAGGGATTTAGAAAAAAGATATTTGTTGAATTTTGGAATTCGAGTCTTCCCCCACAGCCCATTTTCGAACTCAAATCGTACCAAATTTTGGATTTTTTCCCAAAAAAATGAAATGGGTGGACTAATTAAAAATAGGGTAAAATGAATTCCATTCCAAACCAATGAAAAATGACCAGATATGTACTAATTCATACCGTGATATCCGAGATTTATAGGTTTGGAACGTTGGAGGGACACCTGGCCTCGTCTCTAGAAGATTCAAAGGTTGCCTCTAAGAAAACAAGAACGGGAAAGGGATCTTTAGACCGTTGATGAACTGGAAACGGGTCCGGGATCGGGTTTTTGCCGGTTCGAGTTGTCATCATTATTTTGTCATCAGTGACGTGTTTGTACACTGGTTTTGGTTGTTTGTTCGAGTTTTCTAGTTGATGGAACTGTTGTTTTGTTTGTTGAGGCAGATAAAGAAGAAAGGGGTTTGGGCCGAGTTGGATGGTTGTTGGACTAGGTTATTGATTGCTGTTAAATTGGGTTGGTGGGCTGCTGACATAAGGGAATTGGGCCTGGGGTTGTGCTGATTAAGTTGGGTGTTAAAATTGGGATGGATAGTTTAGAAAAATAGTTTCAATTAACATTTAACCCATTCTAATTAAATTTTGATCAAATTAAAGGCTAATTGGCCAAATGTATTGCGATTGTGGCCAATTTAATTTCAATTTATGATCAAATTTAATAGATTGATTAAATTGAATTGAAATTAAATACGACCTAATACTTCTTTTAATCCTGAGTTTCTTGATTTAATAAAACCAAACAAGTATTTCTCCAAATAGATTATTTGTGAGAATAAATTATATTTAAATCAAGATTTAATTATTTAAATTTATTTTCCAAATAATCCTTAATTTAAAGTCCAATTTTGATGAAAATGTTCATTTAAATGACATCATTTATACAATCTCGTATATGAAAATACGAAAGATATATAATTATCACTTAAATGACAAATTTAGCCCAAATACCTATTTTAAAATGCATTTATTTGGAAAAAACAATTGATGTAATTTTATTTGAAAATCGAAGAAACTCGAGATTAAACGTAGTTGCGGAGGAAAAAAATTAGGTGTCAACAATGATGATACCATATGTATTTATGCCATAACAGATTATGCTTTCAGAATATGTTTTTCAGTGTTTGTTTTCAAAGACTGCATGTTTTGATAGAGTTTTAAAAAGAGGCTTAAAGAGGGTTAGGTGATTACTCGAAGAAGGCATGAGTTCAAGCAACTCTTAGCCTGAAACCTTGTTTGCCAATACGGGTAGATTATTATTCTACGCTGGCGACGGCCATATGGCGTAGTAGATTTAGAGACTCTGACCCTTGTGGCACACTTGGGTTGGGGGCTTCGCTGCCGAGTTAATGCAGTTTCCATATAGCCCATGAAATTTTCAGAATTGTTGGGTATACCACTTAACGCAGAAGTAACATAGATTTTTCAGAGTTGTGATGATTTTTACAGAGTCTTTTAAAATGCCCATGTGAATTCTTATTATATTATACGTTTGTGAAACTATTTTACATTGCTCTCATATATGTTGAATATAAAATTGTTATTTTGGATTTGCTCTGCGTATCAGTATAATTATATCGACCCCCCTCCTCCCAGGTTCTGAGGCTCAGTCTAGGGGTCCAAATAAGTAGTAGGTAATTCAGATAGCCGATCAGATTTTGCAGTGGTGAGCCTTTTCTATTCCAGAAGGCCTGTTTCTTTTCAGATTATGTCTCTTATCACCATTTTTGTCTACTAGGGGCCTTGTCCCAGTTTCAGACAGTTGTCAGATTTTCATGTAGTAGAGATTTCGCAGACTAAGTCAGATGTTATTTAGATGTAGTTGATTTGCAGTTTCCATACTTATGTTGAATTTAGAATTGACCATATTTTCGTAGCATATTATGTTTCCACATCTTCTTTATTTATATGAATGTTGTGCATGACTACCAGATCGAGAAGGGCATTCTGAGCATTCATGGTTTGGGAAGTCCGTCACGTCCAGGCCCTAGTTCGGGTCATGACAAACTTGGTATTAGAGCACGGTTCATAGTCCCAGGGTGTCTGCAAAATCGCGTCGGGTAGAGTCTTATTTATGGGTGTGTAGCACGCCACACTTATGAGTAGGAGGCTAATAGGCATTTAGGAATGTTTCTCTTATTTTTGATTTAGTTCGTGCTTTAGAGTCTAATCTGTCCCCTGATCACTGATCTCTTACTTTTCAAAACTAGCTATGCCTTCCCATCACACCAACATTAATGCTCTGGATGATGAAGTCCGTCCCACCCATGGGATGCGGACTCGTAATAGAGCTCATACCCCAGAACCTGTTCCTACTCCGGGATTACCTCTTGTACTAACCAGTCCTCCCAAAGCTCCCTGGATGGGGGACAATCACACTCAACCTCATGAAGGAGAAGTGTCTAATACTAAATTCAGACGGTCCATTCACATGCTTGCACAACTGGCAGCTGCACAGACTCAGAGGTCGGAGGATACTGGGTCTGCGTCTGTTACATCCGAAGTCACTACAGTGAGCCAGTTCATGAGGATAAACCCACCCAAGTTCTCTGGCGCTAAGGAAGAAAAGGACCCGTAAGAGTTCGTAGACGAAATAGAGAAGATTTTCAAAGTAATGCATGTTGATCAGGTGGAAGGTGTTGAGCTAGAAGCATACCAGCTAAAGGATGTAGAGAATCAATGGTACAATAAGTGGAAAGATGCAAAGGGTGACAATGCTGATCCCACAGTTTAGGACGAGTTCGTGAAAGCTTTTCTTGACTAATTCTTTCCTTTGGAGCAAACGGAAGCTAAAGAAGAGGAGTTCATGAACCTTAAGCAGGGTAAGATGAGTGTTCAGGAGTATACTTTAAAGTTTAATCAGCTGGCCCGTTATGCTCCTGAGATGACGAGTAGTATGAGGGCCCGAATGAGGAAGTTTGCTTCCGACCTTTCAGATAATCTGGTGCTCTGAGTGACAGGGAGCTATAATGAATAGGGATATGGACTTTGCTAGGCTGTCAGTCCATATATAGGAAGTTGAGGAGAAGAAGAAGAAGATAGCTGAATCTAGGAAAAGGGACAGGCAGGCAAAGAGGGCCAGAACGACAGACCAGAGTCACAGTCAGCAGCAGAGCGGGAATTGGGGCAGCAAATGGCAAAAGAAAAAGAATTGAGGTAGTGCACAGTTGGCAGTTAGTTCTCCAGTGTCCAGACCCACAACTGAGCAGCGCACCCAGAATTTTCAATCTAGTCAGGGGCCGAGGATGCAGGGTACACAGTCGCAGGGAAGTGTAGCTCAAACCTCTCGGTCCTACCCGTGTTGTGGGAGATACGGGGGGAATCATCCAGGGAGATGTCAGTTTGGCACTTTGGTGTGTTATTCATGTGGCCAGCTAGGCTATATCCAGAGAGACTATCCAGCAACAAAGAGTAATGTTGGAGGAGCCAAGCCGCAGGCGAATTCATCTGCACCACCACCTCAGAAGAGTGCCACTTCAACCGTCGAAAGTGGTCGAAACCAGTTGTATGCTTTGACCAACCGCCAGGAGGCATAGGCCTCACCAGATGTAATCACTGGTACATTGCAAATCTTTTCTCGTGATGTGTATTTATTACTTGATCTCGGGTCTACCTTGTCTTATGTGACCCCATATGTGGCTGTTGGTTTTGAGTTTGAGCCCAATGTGATTGCTGAACCTTTTTTGGTTTCCACCCCGGTGGGAGATTCTGTTATGGCTAGGAGGGTGTATAGAAATTGTGTTGTGTCTATTTTCAGTCGGGATACTAAGGCAGACCTCACAGAACTTGATATGGTTGATTTTGATGCCATCTTAGGGATGGACTGGCTCTATTCATGTTATGCCACACTGAATTGTAGGATCCAAAAAGTCACTTTCTCTTTTCCGAACAAACCAGTTATAAAATAGGAGGGCCATTCTTTAGCACCCAGAGGGAATTTTATATCTTATCTCAGAGCCTGTAAACTTATTTCCAAGGTTTGCTTGTACCATCTTATTCAGGTTAAAGATTCTAATGCCGAAAGTCTTCCTCTTCAGTCTGTCCTCGTAGTGAATGAATTCTCAAAAGTTTTTCTAGATGATCTCTTAAGAATTCCACCTAATAGGGAGATAGATTTTGGCATTGATGTATTGCCAGATACCCGTCCTATTTCTGTTCTGCCATATAGAATGGCCCAGTAGAGTTGAAAGAATTGAAAGAACAACTAGCAGATCTTCTAGAGGGGTGCACCTGTATTTTTCGTACAAAAAAAAGACGGTTTCCTTCGTATGTGCATAGATTACCGCCAGTTGAATAAGGTCACGATTAAAAATAAATATCCCCTTCCTAGGATTGATGATCTTTTTTACCAGCTTCAGGATGCTAAATGTTTCTCAAGATAAACCTTTGTTCAGGGTACCATCAGTTGAAAGTTAGAGAGTCAGACATTCCCAAAACAACTTTCTGAACCAGATATGGCCATTATGAATTCCTAGTCATGTTCCTTGGATTGACTAACACCCCGGAAGCCTTCATGGATCTTATGAATAGGGTCTTCCATCAGTTTCTGGATCTGTTTGTCACAGTATTCATTGATGACATCTTGGTTTACTCTAAGATCGAGAAAGATCATGCCAATCACCTCCGAATCATCCTTCAGATCCTTAAAGATCATAAGTTGTATGTAAAATTTTCTAAGTGTGAATTCTGGTTGAATGTTATTGCGTACTTAGGGCATATTGTGTCTAGTGAGGGGATTAAGGTTGACCCTCAAAAGATTAAGGCAGTGAGAAAATGGCCCAGACCTACAACTTCAATCGACATTTAGAGTTTCTTGGGTTTGGCAGGTTATTATAATAGATTTGTAGAGAGATTTTCTTCCATAGTTGCACCACTTACTAAGTTGACTCAGAAAAAGATAAAGTTTTTGTGGTCTAACTCTTGTGAGAATAGTTTTGAGAAGTTGAAAGACAAGTTGACTACTGCCCCTATTTTGACTCTTCCGAAGGGTACAGAAGGTTTTGTTGTATACTGTGATGTATCCCGAGTGGGACTTGGGTGTGTTCTTATGCAACACGGTAAAGTAGTGGCTTATACATCTAGGTAGTTGAAGGTGCATGAGCGGAACTACCCTACTCATGACTTGGAGTTAGTGGCTATGGTTTTTGCACTTAAGATCTGGCGGCACTATTTGTACGGGGTACATGTTGATATATTCACTGACCATAAAACTTTGCAGTATATTTTCTCGTAGAAAGAATTGAATCTCAGGCAGAGACGTTGGATGGAGTTGCTAAAGGATTACGACATAAGCCTGCACTATCATCCAGGTAAGGCAAATGTGGTAGACGATGCCCTCAGCATGTTGTCTATGGTCAGTCTTTTTTATGTTAATGAAGAGAAAAGAGAGATGGTGAAGGATATTCACCGGCTTGCGAATCTAGGAGTGCGACTCTTAAATTCCGAAGATGGGGGAGTAGTGGTTCATGAGATAGTAAAATCTTCCCTTTGTGTTAAAGTTAAAGAGAAGCAGGTTGAAGATCCCATCTTAATGCAGATCAAGAAAGACGTGGGTCAACAGAAGGTGATGTCTTTTGAAATTGGTGGTGATGGGATTTTGAGATATCAAGGTAGTTTATGTGTGCCAGAAGTAGATGATTTGCGAAAAAGAATTCTTGATGAAGCTCACTTTGAGGTATGTTGTTCATACTATTCTACTAAGATGTACCATGATCTGAAATCCATAGATTGGTGGAATAACATGAAACGTGATGTGGCTCACTTTGTTTCTAAGTGTCTGAATTGCCAATAAGTGAAAGTAGAACAAATGAGGCCAGGAGGTACTTCCCAAGAGACAACCTTGCCTTTGTGGAAGTGGGAGATGATTAATATTGACTTCGTTACAGGACTTCCAAAGTCCCAAAATCAGTATGATTCTATTTGGGTAATTGTGGATCGGCTGACCAAATCAGCCCACTTTATACCCGTCAGGACTAACTATTCGGGAGACAACTACGCTAAGCTATTCATTGCAGAAGTTGTTCGTTTGAATGGAGCACCTATGTCTATCATATCTGACTGAGGTACACAATTTTCTTCGCAGTTTTGGAGATCTTTTCAGAAGGGTTTAGGTACCCAAGTGAACCTAAGTACTGCGTTTCATCCTCAGACGGATGGGCATGCTGAATGCACTATTCAGACCCTCGAGGATATGTTGAGAGCCTGTGTAATAGACTTCAAGGGTAGTTAGGTAGATCACTTGCCGCTAATAGAGTTTGGATATAATAATAGCTACCATGCCAGTATTAAGATGGCTTCGTTTGAGGCCTTGTATGGGAGGAGATGTAGGTCGCCTATAGGGTGGTATGAAGTGGGCGAGACCCAGTTTTTCGGGCCCGGCCTTGCTCATCAGGAAATGAAGGATGTGAAAATTATTAGAGAACGACTCAAGACAGCTCAGAGTCGCCAGAAGTCTTACACTGATGTAAGAAGAAGAGACTTAGAGTTTGTGGTTGGTGATCGGTTATTTCTTAAAGTTTCTTCTATGAAGGGAGTCATGTAATTCGGGAAGAAAGGTAAGATGAGTCTTCACTATAAAGGACCATACCAGATTGTGAAAATAATAGGAGAAGTTGCGTATTAGTTAGAGTTGCCTGCAAGTTTGGGTTCCGTTCATCCGGTATTTCATGTATCCATGTTGAAAAAGTGTATTGGGGACCATTCATTAGTATTGCCTTTTGAAGAAATCAAAGTGATAGACTCCTTATCTTATGAAGAAGAGCTGGTAGCAATTTTGGACCACCAAGTGCGGAAGTTCAGAAGCAAGGAGATAGCCTCAATTAGAGTATTGTGGAGAAACCAGAAAACTGAAGAAGCTACTTGGGAATCAGAAGATGACATGAGAGATAGGTACCCAACCTTATTTGATCCGGTGGATGACATCATGAAAGGTAAAAAAAAATCTTTACCTTATTCTTCTATGGCCTTAGTATGATTGAAATCATTCTTGTCTGTGTCCCGCATCAATATTCAAGGATGAATGTTTCCAAGGGGGGATATTGTGACATCCCAAAGTTTTCTTAGCTAAGTCTTGTCCCTAAAGTAGCAGACTTTAGATTCTAGAATTAATTATATTCTTTTTCCAGTGGAATTCCTTAGATTTCAAATTTTCATTACGTAGATGACTGAATAAGCTTTCCGTCGATATAAGATTCGTCTAAAATGGATACTCGATGAAGAAGTTATGGCTATTTTTGTACGGGTGGTAAAACATCGTCATTCTGGTGTTTAGCGCGTCGCGGAGAGGGTTTAATTAGCAATTGTCAAATTCTAGTGGGACCTCGCGATAGTGGCGCATTGCGGAGAATCCCAATTTTGCATTCGTCAATTTCCAGTGAGCCACCGTGATAGTGGCGCGTCGCGGTGGCCCATAAAATTGGGCACCAGTTATATTTTTACTCCGTATCATTAAGGGTAAAATGGTACTTCTCCAACCCCTTGTCATCTCTAACACGGGATTTAATCTCAAGAACACCAAAGTAAGTTGATTTTCATCAAAATCTCTCAAGAAATTCCATTAGGGTTTCAAACTAAAAATCCTCATAACTAAAGATTTAACTGCGAGTTTTAGAATATAATTGGAGATTTGAAATCCTTGCATCGTAGGCTTCAAGAAGCATCCGTTAATTTTTGAAATAGAGGTACGTGGGCTTTATCCTAAAAATTACATGGGTTTAAAACTATTAGAGCATGATTTTAAGATTTTTGTGCATGAATTTCAAAGGGGTTTTGGAATCTATGTTTTAAATTACATACTCTGAATGTTTTATTGTTATTATTGTTTTGACCTTGTGGTCCTATTCCCTAAATTGATTTACATGTATACGTATATGTATGGGATTTGAGATTTAAGATTGTTTGAGAGCATAAATTATGAACTCCCTCTCGTGTATTGAATTAAAGATATGGTTTTGTGATTTAGAAGATGTTTTCGCAACATTATAGCATTTGAGCATAATTTGAAATTGTTGAAAGGGTGTTTCTTGATATAAATATGTTCTTGTGTTTAAGAGAAAGAATTGCATGTGAATTGAGAATTTTGACATGACCACCTTGTACTATTGAAATGCTTGACCAAGATGAGTTCCTTGCATGTGTTTACATGAGGTTTGAGAAAGAGTTTCTTTGAATTGAATTATTGAAATGGTGGTCCTAAAGACTCGTGTTTGAAAACAGAGATTTATGACAGTCTAATAATGGCTCAGAGATGTGACTTGCAAGTCAATGGTATGACGATACCATATGTATTTATGACATAACAGATTATGTTTTCAGAATATGTTTTTCAGTATTTGTTTTTAGAGACTGCATGTTTTAATAAAGTTTTAAAAAGGGGCTTAAAGAGGGTTAGGTGGTTACCCGAAGAAGCTGTGAGTTCAAGCAACTCTTAGTCTGAAACCGTGTTTGCCGATACAGGTAGATTATTATTATACGCTGGCGATAGCCGTGTGGCATAGTAGATTCAGAGACTCCGACCCTTGCGGCACACTTGGGTTGGGGGCTTCGCTGCCGAGTTAATGGCAATTTTCATATAGCCCATGAAATTTTCAGAATTGTAGGGTATACCACCTAACGCAGAAGTAACATAGATTTCTCAGAGTTGTGATGATTTTTACAGAGTCTTTTAAAATGCCTATGTGAATTCTTACTATATTATACGTTTGTGAAACTGTTTTATATTGCTCTCAGATATATTGAATATAAATTGTTATTTTGGATTTGCTCTGCGTATCAATACAATTGTATTGACCCCCCCTCCTCCCAGGTTCTGAGGCTCAGTCTAGGGGTCCAGATAAGCAGTAGATAATTCAGATAACCGATCAGATTTTGCAGTGGTGAGCCTTCTATATTCCAGAAGGCCTGTTTATTTTCAGATTATGTCTCTTATCACCGTTTTGGTCTACTGGGGGTCTTGTCCTAGTTTCAGACAGTTGTCAGATTTCCATGTAGTAGAGATTTTCTAGACTAAGTCAGATGTTATTTAGATGTAGTTGATTTGCAGTTTTCATACTTATGTTGAATTCAGAATTGACCATGTTTCCGTAGCAGATTATGTTTCCGCATCTTCTTTATTTATATGAACGTTGTGCATGACTACCAGATCAAGAAGGGCGTTCTGGGCCTTCATGGTTCGGGAAGTCCGTCACGGCCAAGCCCTAGTTCGGGTCGTGACAATACCCCACACTATACTTGTGTTAAACCATCAAGAGCATGAGTTTTGCAGTTGATATGATATTACTCATAAATGATAAAGCTTCTTGAACTATTACTTGTTGAGAATCATTGTTCATGCGCTTGATGTGTGTGAAAGTCTTATATATGTGCATGTTGTAAATGACATAAAAAGTTGGAGAATTGATGTGACACTGATGACTTGCACATCGGGGTATGACGAGACCCCACAAAGTATGATATATGTTTTGTCTTGAATCAAAGTTAAAGCTTAACTTTATGTGAGTTAGGTAGTTACCCGAAGAAAGCACGAGTCAAATGACTTTATGCTGGAAACTGTGAATTGCCGACACGGGGAACTTGGTACCATGTGTGACCTTGTGTACCTTATATTGTGTCATCCCTATTCGGGAATAATGGTTAGGAGCCCTGCTTTGTGATCTTGAGCCCAACCATGACACGCAGACTTGATTGGGATGGAGATGCCCTGCTGTGATCTTGCGTGTTCTTCTCCCTTACTAATACTCCAATCTTGGCGGCAACCGGGATTTGGCAGTTGGTGAAAGATTGTAGAGTGTACCACCTAGCTCAGTAGTGATACAGTGTTGTTGAAAAATCATTATACTATGCCCATGTGTTTTCGAATTGTTTTTTGATAAAGTGTTTCATAACAGCTCTCACCTATGTTACATAAAAATAAAAATTTCATTTTATTTTTGGATTACTCTGCGTACCAGTACATCTGGATTGACCCCCTCCCCTATCTCTCAGGTTCTGAGGCTCAGTCCAGGGATCCAGAAAAGCAGTAGATTTCATCAAACAGAGTTGTTGTGTCCAGTTGGTGACCCTTCTATATTTCAGAAGGCTTGTTTACATTCAGACAATTATTATTAGTTATGTTTTGGTCTATTGGGGGCCTTTTCCCAGTTTTCAAATTGTGTTAGTGATCATGTAGTAGAGATTTTGCAGACGGTTTTCCAGAGGGTGTTAGATGATTTTGGATTGTGATTTCTATTATCGAATTCATATCAGATTTATGACCATGAGTTCGTTTCACTATATTTTCCGCATTTCCTTATTTGTATATGAATATTGTGCATGATTATCAGTATAGAAGGGCGCCCGGGCCTTCGTGGTTCGGGATGCTCGTCACGGTCAGGGCCTCGGTTCGGGTCGTGACAATATCTTGGTTCCGGAAGCTATAAGGTTACATTTGCATTTGAGTTTGTTTTGGTTAAAAATTGATCACTTGCTTCGGACATTGCTAAGGTTCACGATGAATTAGTACTTGAGGCTGATCCTTCTGTTGCAAAGGAAGCTGGATTGTTGTTGCAGATGAGCATGGAAAACGCTGTTTCTCTTCTTGGTAAGGGATCATAGCAAGACTAAATCACTAAATAAATGGCTTGACTGGATTTTAAGTCTTAGCTTATCTGAGGTTTGTCTTGGGGGATGCCGTGGAAGATCCTCTGATTGACTCAACTTTAGTTAAACCTTTTGATGGATGAAATGATCTTATGTTGTTCTTTATTGCACTTTCTTCCCTCTTGTAGAATTGATATTCGAGTTTGTGCTTATATTAGTTCCTATGGTTTTGTCAGCCAGTTCCACTGCATGTGAAACTGAAGATTGGGAGCACATGGGGATCGTTGGAGACTTTCCAGGCAAGAGAATGAATAGGTTTCTGTAAGTGTGGACATCTGTTTGTATAGTTTAAAACTGTCAGTTGCTTCATGCTGCTCGAAGAGTATGAACAGTGGATATTTTCAGGTAGCCTGAAGATTGATTTCGATATTGTTAATGCACTCTATGCTATCTTTGTGGCATTTTAATTCTGACTATTATCTTTATTTCGGTGAAGCAGTTTTCTCTCAAACAAGACAGTCTATCTGACAGACTAAGCAATGATGTTCACAAGTCATGCATCCGTATGTAACTTCATGTGAATTAGCTGCTCGCCAAGATTATAATGTGCTCTTTGTTGGGATGTCTCATAGTGTCACAACTTATGTACAAGCAAATATCTGATTGATGGATCAGGTTACTTGAAGGAAGTGAGAAGGACGGAGGAAGGGGCTTTTCTCTTTATTGGAAAAATCTGCACTTGTTAGTGCTCTGATAATAACTTTCGAACTACATGAAGTAACCAATATTGTGATGAGGGTGCTCAGAACCAAGGCCCATATTCAGTACTTTTGAGAGCATTAGATGTCGAGGCTTTTTCCTGATTGTCTCCCGAGCATGCTGCTTCACCACATTGTAAGCCGACAAGCATCTTAGAGGGGGAATGTGCTAAATTAATGGTGATAAGTATTTTACCTCACTCACGTAGACCTCAGAGAAAGCGGATGCTGAATATTGAAGTGTCAATTAATGGCCGGGCAATACCTATCATGAGATCAAAATAGTTGGTCCAAGTGGTGGAAGGCTTCTAGGTGCTCAATGCTTGATGCTTTAGTTTCAAATCCTACTGGAGCCTTGTGGGGTGACTCATGCTCTTTAGTTTTGCCATGAATGGTTTCAATGTGGTTTATTGGTCCCAAAAAAACCAATAAATAAGGGAAAAATAAAAAGTTAGAGGGAACCAAGGAGCATAGTATAATGACTTTTTCATTGGCTAAGCCTTCAAAGCTTAGTCGAGGTGTTGACTAGTTCTTCAATAATCAGTCACTGCAAAATCTGTTCTTTATGGTCCCTGTTTTTTATTAGTGTAGTTATGTTTTACTTGGTCAAAGTTTTTTTTAATTTTCTGATTTCCAATAGTGGGAATGTTGGTGTTTATGTCATGTTACACCACTAGTTGTTAGTTCCTATATTTTAGTTTAAGTTGTTGAGGTGTAAGCCTATAAAAGGGCAGTAGATCTCTTATTTTCTCTACAGTTGAATGAAGAAGAAAAAGCATTCTTTCTCACTTTGCCTACTTTCTTTTCTAATACGAGGGCTCGGGACGGATCTCCTGGAACATTATTGTGTTTTATGGATTGTTGTGCGATGGTATTGAATGTCTGCTGGTGCTTCTGCTCTATATTTCCTGACATCTAATGTTTGTGGAATTGGTTAATGGTGTTTGAGAATGTTAATTGCTGTATTTTTGTCTCTCTTATGGAGGAACAGCGTGGGACCTGGATTATCCACATGCTGTCACATCGGTAACAGAGGATAGAGATAGATCAATCTAAGGGGGTTGGGGTCTGAAGGCATGCTACAGTGTAAGCTACTTTCTTGGCAGTCAAATTTGGAATATAGAGCCGCCCAGAAAGGCTGTTTTCATTGCTTGGAAAGACCTCATCGGTAAGTTACCGTGATACGAGATAACTAGGGAAAATTCAATTTTGAGTTGCATTTCTCTCGGTTGGTGTTTGTATTGAAAAGGTGCATGGATAAAAATTCTGGCACTTTGAATCTGCTTGGTGCTCGACGGAGACAATTAGAGGAGTTTGATGGCAAGTGGAATCCAGATTAATTGAAGTCTACTTTTGCTTTAGTTCAGACTGTTGATGTTTTTGTACCTAGCAGAGAGATTGAATAGTGTAATGAAGAGATTGGTAGAAGAACACAGAGAAAATAAGAGTTACAAGATTGTCTTGAAACCATTGAACTAGTAGAAATAAAAAACAATGTTGGCTTAGATCCAGGATCTTCCCTTATTAAGATGGTTTTTGAGCTATATTTATTTAAGGAAATAGAAAAATAAAGCAAGATGAGTTAACATAGAACATTCCCTTAACCAGTTTCCTCCATGTGGCAATTACTTCATAATAAATCCCAGTGGATGATTATTTATAGCAGTGGTACTTCATGCAGTGTTCGGCTGCTTGTGTTGTAAACCCAAATTGAGACAACTGATCCGTTAATCTTTTCTTGTTGAATAATATGGAAAACAAGAAGTCATAATCTCCATAACAACATACATTCACCAACCATATGTACATCGTTCATGATTAAACCTTGATTAACACACTTAACTAGTACTTGCATCAGGGCATGCATTATTGCACAAAACATTGCGATAAACGGTATTTACATCAGGATAATACATTATTACACAAAGCATTGCAGCTATTACATCAAAGGAGCAGGTGATGATCCGACTTTCTCCATGTTAGCCTTCAGCCATTTGAAGAACTGCGTTTTGTGAAGGAAACAGGGCAATTTGATCATCCATAATAAAATGGCAAATAGGCTTATCTCCGGGCTTAATATTGAGCAACTGAAAAACCAATGCCTTAGGATTCATGGATGCAGTATCCTCATGGCAGACTGATACTGCATTAACTTTTGTTCCATCAGCACCCACCATAGTGACCCTAAAAGCCCTGGTGCTTCCTACATCATGGCAAAAGTGTACTGCATATGGGTAAGGTACTTTGTGGCATATGACACATTTACCGTTTGCTTTCTCTTTCACTTCTTTGATAGTATATGTTTGCAGCACTGGAGTTTCCTTCTCTACCTCGGTGTGAATTGCCAAAATATTGTTTGTTTCCAAGCGAGATGAGGCGAAATCAATTATAGATTCCAAGGAAGTGGCACAATATTTTATCTCTCCATCAGCTGCGGGCTGTTCACAGAGTTCGACTGTTCTCTTGATCACTTTAGCATCTTCTGAATTGTTGTCAACAGAAAAGTGATCAAGAATTTCCTCAATTCTGTTCGATGAGAAAGAGATGGAATCTACAACTTTGCGAGGCAAAATGGGAGCTGGATTGTTGTTTTTGAGCGACTTAAGATTCACTTTTTTCCCTTGATGTAAATCGGTTTCAAAAAAGAAACGTGTAACTAGGTGATCTTCATTAAGGTTTTTCAAAGAAACACCATAAAAGTACACTCCATATGGTTGGCTTAATTGGTGTAATTTGTGTAGCTCGTTCTTGGAGAAAACGTGAAACCAATCCCAAGTAAGACCTCCATATGGTTGGGACGTTTTCCCTGCCCAAATATAAAGAATAATCAAAACAAAAGACCTCAGTGTTAATTCAAGCAGTTGAACCTTTATTTGTAAATAAAGAAAACATAAATTCTCAAAACGTTTACAAAGATCCATTCCACTATTCTACAAGAAAATTTAAATCATATGAGTGAAAAGATATTAATCAAGATGACTCATGAACGAAACAACTAAGATTAAGTATTCAACAAGTAAAACTAAATCATACGAGAAAAAGAATATCCAATATATTCTGTCATTGGAGTACCTTATGATGATGGAGTTAATATTAGTTTCAATAGGAGTAGCATAATAGTTTTTGAGTTGAAAAATTGGATGTTAGTACTCGCTGGCTTTTTATTACCCGACCAAATGCGAGAAAATTAATGCTTTGTAATTTTTTAACTTGGGATCTACAACTATCGTTTATGCATAAATTTATTCAGTACAATCTGAAATTTTATAGATTTATGTTTAAAAAGTAAGAATATATCGTAATTATTCAATACAATTTATTAGAATCTAAAAATCACCTTATTTCTATCTGTTCAATTGATTTTTAAAAAATCACTAACACCACCCGTAAGAAAGATATTATTTTGAACTAAATTGACAAATGAATCCTCCCCGTTGGGAATCTTAGTACCTTAGTTGGTTAGTTACCTGAACTCCCACCTTGTTGGTGAGTGTTCGATTCTCCACATTATAATCTCCTTCCCCTCCCCCAATTTTTTTTAAAAAAATCCTCCCCGTTTATTTTTTAAAAAGGATTTTAGAATAGTGACAGACGTTCATCTAAACCATTGATTAAAGCTACGTACGCAATTGAAATCATTCATAATCTGATGCTTCTTTGTAATAATAGTAGCGACCCTTCCCTTTTAATGAACCTTAAATAATATTTCCTCTGTTTCATTTTATCCGTCCCAAATTTCTTAATTTGGTTTTTTATTTTACTTGTTTTTTTTTACTTATTAAGATAAGACAATTTTTTCTCTAGACAATTTCTTTTTCCCATATTTTACCTTTTGCATTAATTATTTTTTATTTAAATTAAAATATAAACATCATTTAATAGGGATAATATGATAAACTACTTATGTTATTTATTAGTTTTCTTAACAACTGTGTCATCCCAATTTGAGATTAGTAAAATGAAACAAAAACAGTACTATCTAAATTAGTTAAGTGTTCTTAAATAATACCGAACATCACGTGAGAAAAAATAAAATACTATTAGCGACAAAAATAAGGCCACTAAACAACAATAAGAAAGTCATCATACTCACACGAGGGAAGAACTTAAACTTTATCCGCTTAACTTACTTTAATTTTATGAATAATTATTTATTTATTTAAATAACTTTCAAATAAATTAATACCACTTCTTAATACTGAAATAATATAAAAAGCAAAAAAAAAAAAAAGAAGCATGTATCTATATTTATATTTTATAATCTATATTTATAATATATTAAAAATGTGAATGTCCTTAAAAATATTATTTGAACTGTTTGTCCTTCACTAAAAACATCTGATTTAGATAAAATCATTTTTTACCTAGTTTTTTCAAATATTTAAAGTTAAAAATAATAAAATATATTTATGAGAAAACCTATTCTTATTAGAAGTCATTAAAATTAATGACAACTAATATTTTTTTATTAATTTAAAAATTCGAAATGAACTTAAATTTGATTTTAAGAAAATTTAAAAATAGATATAAAAAATATTATAATAATAATAATCTATAATCTATATCTATAGTCTGTAATATATTAAAAGTGTGAAGAACCCTAGAAATGTCGTTTAAAATTTTTTCATTAAAAGTTTTTTCTTTAAATAAAATTATTTTTTCACTAGTAGTTTTAATATTTACAATTTACAAATTAATATAGTTATGATAAAATCTTTCCTTATTAGAAGTCATCAAAATTAATGACAACTAATATTTTTTCTATTATTTTAAGAATTTAAAATCAATTAAATTTAATTTTAAGAAGATTTGAAATAGAAATAAATATAAAAATGTTAGAATAAGAAAAATTTAAGAAGCATCAAATTTTTAAAAATCTTAAATACATAATAAGAATATAATCAATGATTTTATAAAAATTTAACTTTATAACTAAGAAAAAAAGTTAAAAATTTAAAAAATATCGCACCACAAATATGATTCAAGTTGGTGCGTCTTTCTTAGCTTCTGACAATAAGGGCAAGGAGATATTGCATGATAAATGCAAAAACGATAATTCGTCAACTACTTTGAACTTCTAATGATGGAATATATATGTGCTTACACTAAAATATATGTTTATATTTACATTATTATATTAAAGTTTGAATGATCTAAAAGTGATTTGCACTTTTTACACTTTATTAAAAATTTTCACAATAGATAAAAATTATTTAATTTTAAATAATCAAACGTTATACATATGAATTCCATATGGTTAAACTACTAATATATTACAAGTGTAAGGAGCTTTAAAAATATTATTTAAACGTTTTATTCTTCATTAAAAATTTTGTTTTAAACAAAATTATCTTTTCACTATTTTTTCTTTAATATTTAAAAATTAATTAAATATATTTATATAATAGAACCTTTATTTGTTGAAAGTCTTTAGAATTAATGATAACTAATATTTTTTAATTAAATTTAACTTCAAAAATAAGAAAAAGTTTTAAACGTAGAAATAAAAAGAAAAAAATTATATCACAAATATGATTCAAATTGAAAAAAAAAATACTGCATGACAAACATAAATATGATATTTATCAATCACTTAAATGTAAAAATAATATTTATCAATCACTTAAAACTTTTAATAGTAAAATATATATTTATTTAACTAAAATATATATTTATATTCACATTATTATATTAAAAAATGATTAGAGTTTTTTATATTTATTAAGAATTTCCACAATAGACGAAATCATCTAATTTATCAAACGTTATCAAAATTTTTTTAAAAATTTGACTTTAAAAGTAAAAAAAAAAATTTAAAATATAATCAAACTACAAATGTAATTCAAATCGATGCACTTTTTTAATTTTAGCAGCAAAAAAAATATTTACAATAAATAAAATTATTTAATCTTTAAATAATAAAAAACTATACATGTGAGACAGGTAGAGAGTTAAACTAGTGGAATGGCAAATCCTTGGGGTTCATGGGGAAAGCAAAAGGATTTGCGTTCAAAGTTTAGTAACACACTTGTTGGTTCCAATTGAAGAAGCTTGTTGGGAAAATCAAAGGCTCTATTAAGGCAACAAAGTAGAAATCCGTCGTCGCTGTGGTGGTGCAAAGGCAAAAGCAATGAACCCCAAAGAAGAAATTCTAAGCAGTAGCAGCAACGTTAGCAAAGAAAATGAAGAAGCTCCTGATTTCTCCAGCGAAATCAGAGAAAACTTCGATAAAAAAAATTATAGTTTCTAAAGTGAATAAAATTCAGATGCAGAAAGTTGTAAAGAACTCAAAAACTGTTACAATTTGGGTTTAGAAAACAAAGAAATGAAGAAATTCGTTGAATGTAGGCGCTGTTAGAATCTGTAAATTGCTTTTACCCAATGAATACATAAATTCTTCCCTTTTCTCTAAGGGGTGACCTGGGGATATTGACGTGACGTGTCAATGCCATGCACCTTCCACCGGTAGCTGATATAATACTACTCACTCTCTTTCAAAAACAATTGACCTACTTTAATTTAACACAAAATTTAGTAAAAAATAAATAAATTTTATAGTCCTAAATTAAAATTATATTAAATATATCAAAATATATTTTAATCTTGTGATTTTAAAAATATCACATGAAAAATTAAATTAAAAATATTATCAAAAAAGAGCGAGTCATTCTTTTTTAAACAAATTAAAATAAAAACTAGATCTTTTTTTTTTAAACAAAAAAAGTATTAGATTTATATTTAATAAGAATTTTGATTCACTTAAAAGTTATTTAAAAATATAAACAATCATCATAAAATTAAAGGATTAAAATAAACTAAACGAATAAATTTAAGCAAAATTTATGTCATTTCTCTATTCACAATAATATAATAACAGTATTTGGAGTTATTTGGTATAAGAGATCGGATAAGTAAAATTATCCGAAGAAATTAGTTATTCCACCACTTTTAAGACTAACAAATATCTCTAATCAAATAGAAGATAACATGGTGTCTCATTTTATCTCTGAAATTATATTTTTCTAATTTCCCGTATCAAAAGACTCCTGCTAGTGGTAATGTTGATGATGACAAATTAAAAGCTGAGTTTCTAAAGATTAATTACCAGAAATGTGTAGGGCATCCTTGATAGGTTTGGGCATAGGAGTATTGGGCAGTTTGATTTTCCAATACACCTCAGGAGATAAATTTGCTGCATGACTAATTACGACAAAAACAAGCTAAACACAACAAGAAACAAACAATTAATTAATTGATAAATTGTGCTACTTAATTTATTTTTAATTGAATATAGGAAAAGAAAATTTTATTGTACTCACAGAAAGAAGTGTGAAGAAGTAATATTGGTAAAGCATCGCCATTATCTTTGGACACGAGGAATGTGTATATGAAGCAAAACGCTAACCCATTTATAGGGGTTGAGCAAGGGCCTTCTTGAAAATATGTAGTAGTAAACATGAAATGTTATAGTTATCGAATCTTATTATTTTACTTTTCTGTTTGACCATACGTTATAGTTAGTTTTCTAATCTAATTTATTTTATTTTTATTAAATAACTAATCAAAAGGACTATTTTTTTAATTAAAAATATCAAAGAAAACAATTCATTTTGAAAAAAATCAAAATAGACAAATTGATAAGGGGACAACGACTTACAGGTCGCCGAGCTCATAGCGACTTGTAAGTCACTGGGTCTACAACGACTTGTAGGTTGTCAGGGCACCCGCGAAATGTGCTGCAACCTTTGAATGCCATGATGTAATTAGCCTTTGAAATGGAGACTTGCTCCCGCGAAATGTTGCATGTGATATACTGATGAACTTAATGTGATAATGCACTTTTCATCTTCACTTGGGTTGTAGATCTATTAATTGACTAATCAATATATGGCAATTTTAAAATCATATTAAAAAAGTTATAAAACATTTTTCTGACTGAGTTACTATGATTTCTTAGTTGGTACCACTCATTGAATATGTGTTCTAAAATTAATTTAATTTCTAAATAATTCCTTTTGAGTTTTTAAATCTATTTCTTTTTGCAAGCTTAGTGCACAAGTTATGATATTAAATATAATCTACTTTTTTCCTTAAGAAATTTAGCTGCTGCCAGCTTCTAATTACCATCATTAACTTAGGATGCCAAAGTAAAGCAAAGTTAATTAATCCTTTCTTCACAAACATTGCGTCTCACTGATAATAATGATTAAGTGGGAGTAACAAATAATAATGATGATTAGTTCCTTAAAGATGCAATTAGTTAATTCAGAATTTAAGGTTAATTAACATTTTTGACCCCAGATCATTGGTAATTCTAATTTAAATCCTTATAATATCTGATTAAACGCATTTAATTTTCAATAAATTGAAGTGTGCACATTTGATCTACTTACTTGTGAGTTTTTTTTAACAAATATACCAGAATTATTACTTGTTCCATGCACTATTTAATTACTAATATATTATGTCAACTTGTATTGCTACTCCATATTCAAGCCCACTAATATAATCTTGAAAATAATCAAGCACATTTCTTGTTTATGGAGATAGAAAACACAAATTCTGATTTTACTGTAATTTAAATGTAGCAAACTATATATCATAAGGATCAAAACTAAAATTTTCAAATAATAAAGGGATCAGAAACGCTATTATAAGAAAGGCAAAAGCTTAATAGCTCATTGTGATGAAAGCATCAACTAATCTTTCTATTTTTGGGAAATGATTGCATGCATGTTAATAAAGAAAATGTTAGAAATATTTTCATAAAAATTCTCACCATTTTCTTTAAGTACAACCTTATAATTTCGACGCATATCCTCTTATTATTAATCTAAAGGAAAATGTACGAATATATCCCTAAATTTTGATAAATGGTACAGATATATCCTTCGTTATATATTTAGATCGGTTTGTGGGTTAAATTATAGAGTTATTTTCGGATAGGAGGGGGATAAATTACATTAAAGGCAAATGAACAAGATTGTGACACGTGTCCCACCATTAGTGAGAAAGGTATATATGTACCTTTTCATTAACGATAAAGATATATTTGTACCTAAAGTGTGACGGAGAATATATATTGTACAATTTATCAAAGTTCAGGGTATATATGTACCTTTTCATTGATGGGGATATATAAATACCATTTATTAAAATTTAGGGGTATATATATGCCTTTTCATTAATGATTATACCTAAAATATGACAGAAGATATATCTATACTATTTATTAAAGTCCATGGATATATTCGTACTTTTTCCGTTAATCTAATAAATTAGAATTGTTTGACAAACTACCAAGCTTAACCATGGTGAACTATTTTCTCAAATTTGAGAGTTAAACTCACCCTAATTGGAATAATTATAGTCCATGATTAAATTCTTTTAATTAATCAAATAAATATGGTTCATTACATTTTACCATGTGTCAAAATTATAATGTTGTATTTTGAGAAAATGGAAGGGAGCCAAACTCATTAAATAATGTTTCTTTGTTAATATTATGGGTCAGCATAAATACCGAAAAATCAAAATATCGAACCGAATTGAATTATTTCGATTTTTTGGTTTTGATTTTTCAGTTCAAGTTTTTTTTTTTTTTTTTTTTTTTACAATTTCGATATTTCGATTCGGATTATGAATTTTAGATTCACATAATTTGATTTTTCAATTTAAACCAAAATTTTTAATATACCTTTTTTTAATTATATAATATATATAATATAATAATATATATTTAACTTTTAACGTTAAAGGCTCGGAATTTAGATACATTGAATTGAAATTGATATAGTATTGTAATTAAATTGATAGAATTTAGATTCTAATATGTTAGTGTACATATAATTATGTGTATATTGTAATATTGGTCTTGTGAAAGCCACATAATGATCTCAAACCAAATGGAACATATATGTAGGCTAATTGGCTAAGAGAATTCCTTTTGATTATTTCAGAAGTAAGTATCCCTTTTGAGTTTTGAGAGTCCCGTCTTTTTTTTTTTTCAGTGTTAAAGTATTTGTAGGCTATATATATTACTCCAGTTTTTATTATAGTAAAAAACTTTGGTATATTATATAGCATCGTGTACTTTTTTATTTGAAAGAAGATAAGATTAAAAAACCAAAATAAAATTGAACCGAAATTTATATAAATCGAACCGAACCAAGTAAATTCGGTTTGATTTTCAGTTCGTATAATTTCAAAATCAAAAATCAAAAAATCGAGATAAAAACATTAAATCCAAACTACAGTACCGAACGTCTATCCCTACTTAATATTATGCTGCTACTTAATATTATGCTACTGAAATGATGAAGCATGTGGGACACCATTGATTTAAAGAGGGATCACTTCAAATTATTAAGTGATGAAATGATGAAGCATGTGGACACCAGTAAGTCTCCATTTCACGTGCAAATAGTAAATATTTTTTTTTTTAAAATGCAAGATGCAGGAATAAATGGCAGCAGCAAGTCTCCATTTCAAAGGCTAATCACATCTGGCATTCAAAGGCTAGCATATCACATGCAACATTTCGCGGGAGCCCTGGCGACTTACAAATTGCTATGGATTGGCGATTTGTAAGTTGTTGTTCACTTAGTAATTTATCTATTTTGATTTTTTTCGAAATTAATTGTTCTCATTAATATTTTTGATAAAAAAAAGTAACCTTTTTGACTTTTGATTCACGAAAAAACGAGAAAACTTTTAACATAATTACTAGCATACCCCTGACAAGACAATAAACTTCAAAACGTGTGACTGTCAAGGTGCAGTAGTCGCCACCTGTTTGTCTTCTTCTTTTTTTTCCTGAAAATATATGTACATCATCACATCACAATCAAAGATAATTTCTATAAAATTGAAAATGTGGGCCCTCTTATTTTTTTTTCCCTAGAGAAACTTTTGAAGTTAAGATGCAAAATCATTCAATTTTTTTTCTTCAGTTAAATTTAAGAGTGATATACTCTTTATTTATTTTATTCAACTAATTTCTAGCAAAGTAAAGTAAACCAAAAGTATTCACCAAAATTATAAAAATAATATTTTTTTTCATTCATAATTTAGTCTTTTCAAATAAATTAGACATAAAATTTAAGAAAATAAATAAATTTAAATTTTATGATCTTAAATTAAATATTGTGTGACGATTTAAAGATCTTTTAAATTTTATACTTTTAAACAGATTATGTATATCTAGATTAAGAAAATGATGGGTTTAAAAAGAAAAAAACAGTATACCTAGATTAAAGAAATAATAAAATATGAAAGAGCCATGTTTTCGACAAAAGTATGTTTATAATTTGGAACACTCTCTCTCAATATATATATAAAAATATTTCACTATAAACATAAAGGAAACAAATACTTTTAAGTATGTATCATTTAACCATGATCAAAAAATTTAAAACAAATATTTATCACCTATAAAAATCAAACAATATTGTAATAAATTTCAACATCATATTTTTAAGATAAATAAGTAAATATATTTTTACGCTAAATTTTATTATTTTGTGATATACTAAAAATTTGAACAAAGTGATAATGAGTGTTAGATAAAAATAGCATTTTATTGTCATTCAATAAGATGAACTATTAAATAGGTTTTATACATTGATAGCCCCTTACATTTCGTAAATTTTATTTTGAAACTTAAATATGACTTGTTTCAATTGAACCTAAATAAATAATAAAATATTTCAATTAGGTATTTTCGATTAAACTTTAGACAATAAATCGCATGTTCACAAACGTCTATTTTAAAGGAGAGTATTGGAGTAACTGGTAAAGTTATTGACATGTGATCAGGAGGTCAATGATTCAAGCGTTGAAGACAGTCTCTGACATAAATGCAAGGTAAATGTATTTCTGCTAAAACGTTATGAGAAAAAGTTACAACTATAATACTTTTCATAGTTTGAAAACTTCATCATTTCAATTTTAAAATATTGAACTGATCTAATTCAAGATAATTTTGAAGATAAGTTAAATTCACTCTTCAAAGAGTACTATATTTTAGTATTAACTAAATTGACTCTTCAAAGAGTACTATATTTTAGTATTAAGTAAATTAACTCTCTAAAGAGTACTATATTTTAGTACTATTCCACGGTGTAATAATTATTTTGAAGGTATCGTTTAAATTCATCATTTTAAAATTTATATTCTAAATTAATACTCCTTAAAATATAAATAAAAAATGAATGAATAATGGTATAATGGTCTTTTCAAGAAAATTATAAAAATAGTTTTATATAATATTTTATGTGAATCCAATATCCCCAACTACAACTCTATTTAAATGAAAAAAATTGCTTAAAACTATAAACTAAGTTTTTATTATTATATAAAATCTCAACTACTAAAAGTAATTATAAAAAAAAAAAATTGACACTTTCTCTCTCCAAACTTCATATACATATTTCACCTACCCTTTTCTTATGCTTAATGCTTCTCAAAGAACACCTAAAATTAAGGAACCTCAATTAAATGATTGTCATTTTGAATTTACAATTGTGTTCTTCTCAAATTCCTCAACATCAACTTTTCAATAAAAAAGAAATCACAGCCATGGCATCTCACTCTTCTCCGGTCGGTGCACCCCACTAATCCGTCTCTTTGCCTTCATCGCTGCTCCGGTGAGAAGCTCCGGCTCCAATGAATTGAAGCAAATCTTAACAGATCAACAAATCATTCGATCAGTGAGATCGCACCAACCATCGTTGTTTCTCCAGCAAGCGAGCCACCAGTCAGCCGCTTTATCTTCCTTCTTTTCCTTAATAAAAAATATAATAAGATCCCAAAATTTTCTCTCTTTCGACGAGGTTTTAAAATACTTCAGTGATTTGAGCATCGACAGAATCGCAATACCGAGTTAAAGACAAGAAAAACTTCAATACGAGTCAAATACTTCAAATCACGTTTCGAAATAAGTTGTTATTTCAACTCATAGACATAACTATGTTATGTATATAGGTGGTTTAAACAGTGAAGGCATTATGTATTTTATTTAAAGTTCAAAAAAGTATACTTTTCTATTTAAAGTTTATTTATTCTAAAGATAATTTAAACATTGCAAAGTTTTTTCATATATTTTAAATTCGATGTCCAATAAAAATGATATAAATTAAAATAAAGGGAGACATAACTTATAGGAGGATTTGTAAATACTCACATACGTTCCATAAAAGATAAATAGGTGAAATTGATTTTGGCCACACATTTAATTACATAAAGTAACTATTACTATATTATATTAAGATAATAAAAAATATTCATAAATATTAAATAAATATTCATCTATCAAACACAATAAACGATTCCTTCATAATTCCAAAAATTCGCATGAAACATATCATTACAAATATTTGTACTATATATAATTTGTGAAAATATAACTATTCACTAATAACATGTTAAAATTATTTTATATAATTTATTTAAAATATAATATTAACTACCTCATGTTAAATTACTACAATATATATCCAGTTAACTTTTGGTAATTCTTTTGATTCTCTTTATTTGAGATAGTAGATTTCCTCATCAAGCAGATAAATCACTTAAAAAGAAATTTCTTACTTAATTGTATCCTGATGTGTATAAGACAAGACATAAAGACAATCACTTAACGTTATAATTCACTAAAACGTTCGTCCGTCCTTATTTTCATTTGTTAAATACCCATAAAACGAATTTAAATGTATTTAAAATCAACTTATGTATAAATTAATATTTTTTATTATTTCGTATGATCTATAAAATATTTTAATAAATAGGTATTTATAATTTTAATTTATTCTCTTATATAATTTTTAAATAAAGTAAAAAAAAATAGAATTAGTTATTTGATCTAAGAAATTTGTTTGACTTGATGTTAAATATAAACATTAGAGTATATGATATTTTAATGTTAATTATGAAAACTAAATAAGTTATAAGCTATTATTTGATGTTATTAAAATAAGAAGTTATATTTTATTATATAGTGTGATCTCTATTATCATTATCTATTGTATTTATTTAAAAATATTAATTAATTTTTTTAATAAATTAGTTAAATATCAATAAATATATTTAAAACTGTAATATTGGGCCCGAAATTTGGTGGTTCAGATAAAATCACAATTGAAAAACCTAAATCGACCGAAGTCAGCGGCTCTTCAAAATCCTGTAAGTTGTTCATTTCTTGGTGCTTCGAGTTGAATTTCAAGTAATTTAATGTTAGGTTTGTTGGTTTTTGTGGGTCTTTTATTTATGTATTTTAAGAGAAAAATTTGCAAGAAAATATCTCAGCTATGTTAACTTTCTATGTGTGATTTGTGGAAAGGTAGATCTATGAATTTTGTTTGGGTCATATTTGGATATTTTTTAGTAAAGCAAAAGGTAAGCTGTTCTCAGATTTTGTATTCTGTATTATACACAAGTTCCTTTAGTGGGTATCCAATTCTTGGAGAAATTTTTCGTTTTAATAGCAACATTTGATGATGCCTGCAAACTGTTTGATGATATGCCTAAACCAATTTTTCTTCTTCAATAGTTAAATACTTATTTATTGGATTGAATAAGAGGGCCAATATAAATTATGGGTATGCTTTATTTTTTTAATTAATTGGAAATTATTGAATTCCTCTTTATTTGTGTACTGAATTTTTAATTTGGACCAAAAAGAACTATGAGTATGTTGCATTTGAAATTTCAAAATTTCGAAATTCAAATTTAAAATTTTTGACTGTAAATTTAGTTCAATATGCATAAATGTGTGAAATTAGGTTTTGGAACTGGAAGCCTACATATTGGTCGTTATCGTATTGTTGGGATAAATTAAGTGAATTGCAGTTGCATATAGTTAATTTCTTCATAGATACATCCATCTTAAGTTATTAGGATATAGGCGAAGAGACTTCCATATAGATCTCAAAAAAGGCATCGAAACACTGTGTTAATCTGAAGTCTGAACTGTGACTGATTCATTATGTTGCACAATTTTGTCAGAAGTTTTTGCTTATTCAATTTACTTGCCATGATCTGTTCTTTGTTTTGTGTTGGTTGTATTTATTTCACACATAAATTATTTCTATCTTTAAAGCATTGCTAATTATGAGGTCAAATTAGAGGTTGGCTTAAGAATGCACAGATCAATACAATAGAAACTAGGAACTGCGGTATGGTGAGTTTTGCCTTTCTGAATAATAAATATTTGGTTTTCCCAAAAAGACAGAACTCACCAAATTTTGAACTTGAAGCTGAAGACTATTATTAGTCCATTAGTTACATTCAGTCTTCCTATGTTTACCATTATTGAAAAAAGTTTTAGATTAGTAGTGAGTTTTGACTATTAAATGGTGATGAGGGGAGTATTACTTTTTCCACGATTGATATGAATAAACAATATAACTATGAGTTTCTTCACTACTTAGTGTATCAAATATCATACTTTGTGTACAACTGAGATGGTGACTATGAATGTCATATTCATTATGTGCTTTTCTGTTTATTGATGTCAACAGATAAAAAGAAGGTCACCATTTTCAGCTCACAACACCAGAAGCTCCAATACTCTATGAAAACTATTTCTAAAATCAACTTTAGAAGACGTGAGCTATATAAAAAACTTTCACGTGATAAAAAAGAAGCGTTTTTATCGTGTCGACGATTAAAAAGGCTTGAATCAAGAAGCCAGTATACAGGGATATCATGCTCCCAAACTGGAGTTGAGTTGCATCTATAAACAACATTGACAATACGTGAGCTGTCTTTAGTTGCTACGATAGGTTAGAAACAGGAAAAATATTATGTTCTTTTTGTGTCATCAATATAAAAGCATTTCTCTTTTCCTTTGATTATAGTTAGATGCGATTTTATAATGCTCAACATTCTGTAATTCCAACACTAGTTGATATGCCCTCCAGTCATGCCATGAAGCCTATCTTTGGCAAAGTAAAAACTATTATTGAGTATTTCACTGTGTTTGAAGTCGGTAAGTTTCAATAATGACCTATTATAGTAACAACTTTCCCTTTTTATTAACAAAATTGCTTTATACATTAGGTTCAACGTCTGCTGCGCCTCATCAACAACATGATTCACGCGCATTGGCTATTATAGACAAAGGTTTGTTGTGCTTCATTTTTGTACTAACTTTTGCTGCTAATCACTACCAATCGGTAATACTATATGTTACTGTAGCTAATATGTATAAGTGCTTTCTTTAAACTATTTGTATATCATTTTCTAATCGTAAAAATTATTCTTATTTCAACAATAATTAATATATCTTCCAATGATGAAACGATGCTTAGCTTTATTTAGGAAAAAGTTTGTATCAACCATTACTCTATCTTTGAACTTGGTAAATGTCAATAATACAATACCATAACTTGCTTTGTCTCTTTCTGTATTTCAACATACATTAATAAAGTGATTTGTTTATTAGTTTCAACATTCACTCTACTTCATGAACAACCAGACATCGAGATATTGGCTACCACAAACATAGGTCCATCTTCTCTCCAATCTTCTACCAATATTTACTACATTTACTGTTGATTGCTTTCTGTTACTAATGTTATATGTTACTGCAACAAATATGCACAGGTTCTAAACCAACAAGAACCAATTGGAACTTTTAACAATTGCCCAACAATTCGACTATTTTAAAAAAAGTTTCAAACTATAAATATTGTGGCGCAAAAAAAAATTGAGTATGAATCACCTGCATTTTGTTGTGGCAATGGTACAATTACGTTGACATCATATAGAATACTTGCTAAATTTTTGAATCTCTATTTAGGAAATACTGAAGAATCTGAGCACTTTCGTACTTACCTTAGAATGTATAATAACATGTTTGCATTTACTTCACTTGGAGTGAAATATGATAAAGCCCTAACAAAAAGGGACCGTGGTATTTATACCTTTAGCGTACAGAAACAAATGTATCACTTTATTAATGATTTGATTCCATCATCTCAACAATCAAAAAATTTATAGTTATATTTTTATGATGCTAATACGGAAAGGCAGAATAGAATGGCTTCATCAGATATACTCAAAGAATCTATTATTGAGAAGTTAATAGATATACTAAAGATAAATCCTTATTGTGTTTTCTTGAAATCTCAAATACATATTCCACAATTATCAAACTTTTATATTGCATTAAATTGTGACTCAAAGTTAGATCAGTGAGTATACAATTAACCGAGCGTATTAGAAGTGGCAACATTATGGCTAGAACAAGAAACAACTAATAATAATTTTACACCACATATTCAAATTTATACTCAAAGTAACAAGAGCCAATTAGTAAATTACTACTATGGCTACTATGATCCTTTGAAATATCCTCTTTTGTTTCCTTATGGACAAAATGGATGGCATTGTGGTATTGAAAAGATTGTACAACCAATGCATAAATTAAAAAAAAGGAAGAAAGCTTGCTACAAAAATGATCAACTTTCAAGTTTATCTAACATGCATTCAATTGATGAACTACTTGAATATGGAAGCTCAAATTCTACAAAAAGAAAAATGAAGAAGGAATACTGTTTCGTGTCGAGAATACTATTGTTATAAACTTCAAATGAGAGATGATGAGAAAAATATTATTTTACATTCTGGGAGACTATTTCAACAATACTCTGTTGATGAATCATAAAGCTTGAAACTCAGAGGTTAGATTTTGCTTCTTTAAATCAAGATTTATTTTGAGTTGATGTGCTACAAGAAATTGTTGATATCCTAAAACTCGGCGAAAGAGTCTTCTAAAATAAGTTTCCTTCTATTACATTTCACAGGTGGTCCAACAGATATGCGTAAGCATTATATGGATGCTATTGCATTAGTGCAATATTTTGAAAAACCTGATATATTTCTAACTATGACGTGTAATCCCTCTTTGCCTGAAATAAAAAAACATATGCTCTTGACTGATGAAGCTCAAAATCAACCTAATTTAGTTAGTCGTGTATTCAGAAATAAAGTTGAAGAAATGAAAACAAATATACTAAAAAGAAACATATTTGGAAAGATTGCAGCTTTTATGTACACTATAGAATTTCAAAAGCGTGGATTATTGTAAAGCCCCGAATCTAGTACCCGAAACACTACACGGTGCCAATGATCCCAAAGGACCACAAGCTAACCCATGACTGATATCTTTACCTGAGAACTGCATGATATCCATATATAAATGCGGAAATAAAGGCTGATAGGCCATAAGGTTCAATACTGCAACATAACTGATAAAAACACAACATTTGGATGGGGTATGAAATACCCAAAACAACTGAAATAAACTGTCTGAACATGATAGTCTGAAAAGCCTCTAACTGTCTGAATAAGGAGCTGATGGGACATGTCCCCAACTAACTCCAACTACTGAAATGGACTAAGTAATGAAATAATAAAGAAATAATCATGTCCTCGAAGGATGAGGACTCACTGCAAAGTCTGACTGCGGAACTGGACTGCTACTGATGATCTGGAGCTCGTGCGTTTGAATCTATGTCGTAAAGTATAACACCATAGCACAAATACGTCAGTACGATTGAATATACTGGTATGCAAGTGAGGTAGGCTAATGTAAAGGGTTCAAATACATGAACAATGTTAACTAACTGTATGATATGAACGTGAGAATGCATGCATGAATAAGAGACTGTAACTGAATTCGTGATAACATAATTACTGAGTCTGATTACTGATAACATGAGATATTGATGACTGATATAACTGATACTGAGCGACTGTATCTAACAGTCTAGGTTTAATTAGAACTAGCTGAGTTTCGTACTGTACTGAGTTGACTGTATCTGACAGTCCTAAATTCTGTAGAACTATCTGAGTTTAAATACTGAGACTGAGACTAAAACTGTAACTGTGGGAAGTATTCATGTAAACAGCATGCCCCAAATAAGAAATATAGCTGAGTTGAGGTTTAATTTGTAACCCCAATCGGAAGGGTGTCAATACTGCGCCACTAGTAATGACAAGTTGTGAGTGACCCTCTATTGGCAGGTACTCGAGTAAGAATGGTGGGAACCCTCGACTGGCAGGTTAAGCCACCTCATCAATACTCAACTGGCAGGTTAGATGTCTCAACCTACGCTGGCTACGTAGTTCTGTAACATAAGGATTTCTTCTAAGAATCACGCCCTCTACTGGCAGGTGAGTTCCCATCCTTGGGTTCGCTCGGTGCTAAATCCTACTCTCATCTGAATAGACACTGAACATAATTAAACTGGACTGAACTATACTGAGTTCGTGGAGTTTTGTTGACTGAAAAAATACTATTGATATTACTGAATTACTGGACTTTCTGAATTTCTGAGATTTATGAGTTTTTCCTGAGTCATATGACTGACTGAGTTTTATGTATCATGGCTTGACTGAGAGTAACTTGAAAACATGACACTAGATCTAGGTACAAAGCTATATTTTTGGGGTACAAGTACCCCCAGGGCTCAATAGAAGTAAACTACAAGGCATAACACTCTTGAATACATTATCAACTTCGATAATACATAATATGATAAGTTGGGGATTTCATGAAGTACATGATTATCATGATTTTGTCCATGGATAGGAACATATCCAATCAAGTCATATTTTCATACTCTAATATCATGGACATTTCAACTACCATCAACAATGCACAATAGTATCATGGAAATCATTTGAATATACGAGTAAAACATGTTTTTAATCATTGGGTCACAATTGAGCCTAAGGCCTAACTTTTATCCTTTCTGACATTTTATCAAACACCTTACATACACAACTTAGCGCATAGGTGAATTCATCAAATTCACATCATAATCAACTCAAATCATGGATTTTAACTTACGTACTAACATAATTACATGAAAAATACATAAAGATTCCAACTTGGAAATTATACAACAAGATAAACATGATTACAAACAACCCACAACATAAACATCTTGGCTTTAGATTTGAAGCATGGTTCTTGAGCTCTATGGATGAAAGGAATCCATAAATCAACACTACGCATAGCTTAAATGTGAAATTCTTGAAGGTTAATGGTGGAATTTCCTTGAACTTGAATCCCCAATTGAAAACCCTAATGTGTTCTTGAGAGTTTTTGAGAGAAAAGAGTATATTTTGGCTTTAAAATGGCGAAATCCTGTGTTTATGAGCTTATATAGGGTGGGGAAAATGACAATTTTACCCTTAAATATGCTGAGCTGGAAGCTGGAAAATTCGACAGCGTGCAATAGAGTGTGCGTTGCATGCTCTAGTCCTCTGGACTGGAGCGCGCATCGCATGCTATATCGCATGCTAGGACCTGTGAAATAGAGCGTGCGTCATACGCATATCGCATGATGCTACTATTTCAAAATCTAAACATGCCCTAAACGGATTCCAAAAATTTCAAAACTCATCCCATAAGTACTATTGACTTGCCCCATCATGACGCAACTTGAAAATAAAAAAACGAAGGTCAGGAAGGTCATTAAATAAATCCTCAAAGTTTGAAGTCTCAAAATAAGACTAAGTATTGAACACTTAGCTAAAATATTCTAAGTGTTGGGGCTTTTAAAGAGCTTAACAAGCTGAATTTATACTTAGACTTTTATGGGGTCTTATAATATCTCCCCTTTGGGAACATTCATCCTCAAATGAGACTGACTAAAAGAGGAGAAAGACGGCTGACGTACATACTGCACAGGAGCATTGGAACATGATTTCATGACTGACATGATTGTTAATCTGAATATATCATACTAGACATACATATCTGATGCATGAGTAACTAATTCAAAATGCATGACTGAGATTTCTGATAACTGAGTTCTCACAATGAGAATGCATGTCTGATGCATGATTATACGACTGAATTGATACATGAATCATGACTGAATATGCAACGGTATTTAGTACCAAGTTTGTAATGAAATCTGGACATGATACTGAATAAGCTTAAGGAGAGCTATTACATTGGGCGGAGTCTGAGTTAGCGAAGAAGAGGTGAGGGTACTTAGTTCGCATGTCTTCTTCTGCTTCCCAAGTAGCTCCCTCAATGGACTGATTCCTCCAAAGAACTTTGACTATAGGGACTTCCTTGTTTCTCAGTCTACGAGTCGATAGTCTAGGATTTCAATTGGAATCTCTTCATAAGAGAGTCTGTTCTGAACATCTATGCTCTGAATAGGGACTACAACTGATGGGTCACCTATGCACTTCTTGATCAAAGATACATGGAAGACTGGATAAATTGAGGCTAGATCTGAAGGCAACTTGAGCTCATAAGATACCTTGCCAAAGCGACTGAGAATCTTGAAGGGACAGATATATCGGGGACTGAGATTTTCCTTCTTGCCAAATCTCTTCACTCCCTTCATGGGAGAGATTTTTAGATAAACATAATCACCAATCTCAAACTCGAGATCCTTTCTACATACATCTACATAAGACTTTTGTTAGCTCTGAGCGGCCTGGAGTCTTTCTCAGATCAAATGGACTTTCTCTAACGCATCGAATACTAAGTCAGGACCTATGACTGAGGCCTCACTAACTTCAAACCAACCAACTAGAGATCTGTACCTTCTACCATAGAGAGCTTTGAATGGGGCCATCTGAGCACTGGAATGATAGTTGTTGTTATATGTAAACTCAATCAAAGGCAAGTGTCATCCCAACTACCCTTGAAATCAATTGCACATGCTCTTATATATCTTCTAAAGTCTGAATGCTTCTTTTTGCTTGACCATCTATTTGAGGATAAAAGGCTGTACTGAGATAAACTTGGGTACCAAGACCCTTTTGGCATGCTTTTAAGAAATGAGGGGTGAACTAGGTACCTTTGTCTAAGATAATAGATAACGAAACACTGTGCAATCTGACTAACTCCCTGATATAGAGTTTGGCGTAATCCTCAGCTGAATAAGAAGTATGGACTGGAAGAAAATGAGCTGATTTGGTCATCCTATCAATAATGACCCAAAATGAATTATGCTAATGACGAGTACGAGGCAAATCCATCACGAAGTCCATGTTCACTGCTTCCCTTTTCCAGGTGGGAATGATGAACTCCTGCATGGAACGACTAGGCTTCTGATGCTCTATCTTAACTTGCTGCCATGTAGAGCACTTAACCACAAACTCTGCAACATCCCTCTTCATCCCACTCCACTAATAGATCTCCCGCAAGTCGCGGTACATCTTAGTGGCCCCTGGATGAATAGAGTAGCGCACCCCATGCGCTTCTGTAAGAATTCGCTGCCGTAAGTCATCTACACCTAGGACACAGAGACGACCCTGACAACGCAATACACCATCTCCCCCTTAGGAGAAAACCTCAACTTTATAATCTCTGGCTGACCCTTTTAACTTGACTAGGCTGGGATCTCTATCCTGCTTTTCTTTCACCTCGAAAGCTAGAGATGATTTTCAACTACTTTGAACCCATACATTACCCCCTTTAGTATCGACTAGACGAATACGTAATCTGGTAAGCTAATGAAATTCTTGAGCTAACTTCTTCTTACTATCCTCAACATGAGCAACACTACCCATAGACAGTCTACTGAGAGCATCGTCCACTACGTTGGCCTTGCCCAGATGATAAAGGACACTCATGTCGTAATTTTTCAAGAGCTCCAACCACCTTCTTTGACGAAGATTGAGATCTTTATGGGAGAATATGTATTAAAGGATTTTATGATCTATGAAGACATATACATGAACTCTATATTGATAATGCCTCCAAATCTTCAAGGTAAATACAACGGCTGCTAATTCAAGATTATGAGTAGGGTAATTCTTCTCATAAGATTTAAGCTGTCTGAAGGCGTAGGTTATGATCTTACCATGTTGGATGAGGACACAACCCAAACCTACTCTGGATGCATCATAATACACTACGAACCCATCTGAACCATCTGGAAGAGCTAGAACTGAAGTTGAGGTGAGTCGAATCTTCAACTCTTGAAAACTTTTTCGCAAGGTTCTGACCACTGAAACTTGACTTTCTTCTGAGTCAATATGGACATAGGGAATACAATAGAATAAAATCCCTCAACAAACCATCTGTTATAGCCATCCAAGCCCAAGAAACTCCTGATATCTAATGGAGAGATAGGGTGAGGCCAGTTTCTTACTACTTCAGTCTTTTGGGGATCTACTCTAATGCCATCATCGGAAATGATATGACCAAGAAATGCTACTAAGCTTAGCCTAAATTTGAACTTACTGAATTTGGTGAACAACTGATGATTTTTGAGAGTCTAAAGTACGATTTTGAGATGGTCTGCATGATCTTGCTCACTGCGGGAATAGACCAGGATGTCATCTATGAAGACTATGATGAACATATCCAAGTACTGCTCGAACACAGTTCATCAAGTCCATGAAGACTTCTGGGGCATTGGTAAGACAAAAGTACATAACTAAGAATTTTAATTGACGATACCGAGTACGAAAAGCTATTTTTGGAATATCACTTTCTCTGACTCTGAGATGATGGTATCCTGATCTGAAGTCAATCTTAGAGAAGTAACTCGCATCCTGAAGTTGGTCAAATAAATCATCGATTCTAGGAAGTGGATACCTGTTCTTGATGGCGACTTTATTAAGCTGATGGTAATCAATGCACATTCTGAGAGAACCATCTTTCTTTCGCACAAATAAGACTGGTGTGCTCCATGGGGAAATACTGGGTCTGATGAATCCCTTATCTAGGATATCCCTTAGCTTTTCTTTCAATTCTCTAAGCTCTACTGGTACCATTCTGTATGGCAGAATAGATATGGGCTGAGTATCTGGAAGAAGATCAATGTCGAAGTCTATTTCCCCTCTAGGAGGAATTTCTAGAAGATCTTCGAGAAAGATATCTAAATATTTATTCACGACTGTGATTGATTCAAACTAGAGTTTTGGCACTAGAGTCCTTAGCATGAATAAGATGATAGACACATCTCTTAGATATTATTTTTCTTGCCCAAAAGTAGAAAACAAGCTGACCTCTGAAAGCTGAAGTACTACCCCTCCACTCTAAGACAGGTTCATTTGGAAACTGAAACTGGACAATTTTGTTTCTACAGTCGAATGTGTCATAGCAGGAATGAAGCTAATCCATATCGAGAATGACATCGAAATTAGTCATCTTTAATTCGACTAAGTCTGCTGAAGTGACTTTTTGAAATATCATAATCGGAAAGTTCCTGTATACCCACCAGGCTATGATGGTTTTACCCACTGGGGTAGAGACTGAGAAGGTCTTTGCTAAAATTTTAGGACTGACTCCAAAATCAACTGCTATATGAGGAGTAACAAAAGACAAAGAAGCTCCTGGATCTAACAAAGCGTAAACATACAAGTGAAAGATTTGTAACATACTAGTAACCATATTAGGAGAATTTTCCTGATCTTTCCGGGACTAAAGAGCATAAAGGCGATTTGGGCGTTGCCACTGGTAGCATTGGAGGTGGCACCTTTCTGATTTGGGCGACTAGACTAAGCTGAGGAATGGGTATGCTGATCCTGAGGGCCTGTCTGAGGACAATCTCTGACTTTGTGGCCTGGCTTGCCACATCCAAAACAAATATCATTGCCAGCTCTGTAAATACCCTGATGGTGCTTGCCACAAGTTTGGCAAAGGGGATTAGTTCAGGCACTGCTAATACTGCCTTGAGACTTAGAGCCTGCCGCCCTATCTCTGTTGTCGTCTCTGAATTTTGGCACTAGAGCACTAGCTAATGAAGGAGCTAGAACTAATAACGTAGGTTGAAACTGAGTACAATTCCCTTCTTTAGACTTAGGCTGAGCAAAGTTGAAACTACCTGGCCTTGCTCTCTTATTCTACTTCTCTCTCATCTTAATTTTCTACTCTTCTATCTGTTGGGCATGGATCATAAACCTGGCTATGTTCATGTCACTATTCAGCATCGCAGACTTGGACTCATTTACCACGCTATCATTCACCCTAGAAACAAATTTACTCATCTTGACCTTATTATCTGCAACTACATGAGGATCATATCATGCTAATTGAGTAAAATTAAGAGAAGACTCTTTCACCATCATGTTTCCCTGCCTGAGGTTGATAAATTCTAACACCTTAGCTTCCCTCAGCTCAAGGGGAAAGAATCTATCAATAAAAGCAGAGGCAAACTCCTCCCATTCTACGAACCCTGCATCAACTGCCCTTTCTGAATTCCACTGCTTGAACCAAGTATGACACACATCCTACAACTGATATGCAATTATCTCAGCACTCTCACTAGCAGTAACCCCTATGATGTCTGTAACCTTATCCACCTGATCAAGGAATTCCTGAGGTTCCTTATCTGTCTTATACTTGAAAAATGATGGAGGATTCATTTAGGTGAAGTCTCGAATCTTGGCTGCAGCTGAATTGGCCACTGAGTTGGCCGAAATGACTACTGGTCATTTATTTTGAGTAGAGATTGACTGAGCAAGAGTAGTAAATGTAGCATTGAACTCTGCATAAGAAACATATTCGTCCAAGGGATTTGCTTGGATAGACTGATTTCTTCTCTTGGGAGACATGTTCTGTATAAGAAGAGGAGAAATAGATTAGATTAAGAGTTGAACTTGAGATTATGCTCACAAGCACGACATGGATTAGAGTGAGAGTTAAACTTGAGATTATGCTCACAGGCACGACATGAATACTTAAAGAAGGGAAACTATTCCTAAAACATCTTATAGTCTCCTGCACATAAATGTGGCACACAACATACCCATGTACAAGACTTTACTAGATACAACTTTCAGACTTCCTAGGATATTATTGAACCTTAGTCTCTAATACCAAGTTTGTAACGCCCCGAATCTAGTACCCGGAATGCTACACAGTGCCCATGATACTGAAGGACCACAAGCTAACCCATAACTAATATCTATACCTAAGCACTAAATGATATTTGTATAAAAATGTAAAAATAATAGCTGATAGGCCATAAGGTTCAATACTACAACATAACTAATAAAAACACAATATCTGGATGGGGTATAAAATACCCAAAACAACTTAAATAAACTGTCTGAACATGATAGTCTGAATAGCCTCTAACTGTCTGAACAAGGAGCTGATGAGACATATCCCCAACTAACTCCAACTACTGAAATGGGCTAAGTAATGAAATAATAAAGAAATTATCATGTCCTTAAAATATTAGGACTTACTACAAAGTCTAACTGTGGAAACTGGACTGCTACTGATAATTTGGAACTCGTGCATCTGAACCTATGGTGTAAAGTAAAACACCATAGCACAAATGCATCAGTACGATTGAATGTACTGGTATTCAAGTGAGGTAGGTAAATGCAAAGGTTTCAAATGCATAAACAATGCTAACTAACTGTATGACATGAATATGAGAATACGTGGATGAATTAGAGACTGTAACTGAATTCGTGATAACATAATTACTGAGTCTAATTACTGATAACATGAGATACTGATGACTGATATAACTAATACTGAGCGACTGTATCTAACAATCTAGGTTTTAATAGAACTAGCTGAGTTTCATACTATATTGAGTTAACTCTATCTGATAGTCCTGAATTCTATAAAACTATCTGAGTTCAAATACTGAGACTGAGACTAAAACTGTAACTGTGGGAAGTAGTCATGTAATCGACATGCCCCAAATAAGCAATATAGTTGAGTTAGGGTCCAATCTGTAACCCCAATTAGAAGGGTGTCAATACCACACCACTGGTAAAGACAAGCTGTGAGTAAGAATGGTGGGAACCCTCAACTGGCAGGTTAAGCCACCTCATCAACCCTCAACTGGCAGGTTAGATGACTCAACCTATTCTGGCTATGTATATTTGGAATACAAGGATTTCTTCTAAGAATCACACCCTCTACTAGTTGGTGAGTTCTCATCCTTGGGTTCGCCTAGTGTGAAATCCTACTCCCATCTGAATAGACACTGAACATGATTAAACTAGACTGAGTTCATAGAGTTTTATTAACTGACAAAATACTATTGATATTACTGAATCACTGGGCTTTCTGAATTTTTGAGATTTATGAGTTTTTCCTGAGTCACATGACTGACTGAGTTCTATGGATCATAGCTTGACTGAGAGTAACTTAAAAACATGACACTGGCTCTAGGCATACAACTATATTTTTCGGGTACAAGTACCGCGAGGACTCGATAGAAGGAAACTGACAAGGCATGACACTTTTGAATACATGATCAACATGGAAAATACATAATACGATAAGTTAAGTATTTCATGAAGTACATGGTTATCATGATTTTGTGCATAGATAGGAACATATCCAATCAAGTCATATTTTCATACTCTAATATCATGGGCATTTCAACAACCATCAACAATGCATAATAGTATTATGGAAATCATTTGAACATAAGAGTAAAACATGCTTTTGATCATTGGGTCACAATTGAACCTCAAGGCCTAACTTCTATCCTTTTTGACATTTTATCAAACACCTTACATGCACAACTTAGGGCATAGGTGAATTCATCAAATTCATATCATAATCAACTCAAATCATGGATTTTAACTTGCATACTAACATAATTACATAAAAAATACATAAAGATTCCAACCTGGGAATCATACAACAAGATAAACATGATTACAAATAACCCACAACATAAACATCTTGGTTTTAAATTTGAAATACAGTTCTTGAGCTCTATGGATGAAAGGAATCCATAAATCAACACTACGCATAGCTTCGATGTAAAATTCTTAAAGGTTTATAGTGAAATTTCCTTGAACTTGAATCTCCAATTGAAAACCGTAATGTGTTATTGAGAGTTTTTGAGAGAAAAGAGTATATTTTGGCTTTAAAATAGCCAAATCCCGTGTTTATGGGCTTATATAGGGTGGGTAAAATGACAAATTTTCCCTCAAATATGCTGAGCTGGAAGTTGGAAAATTTGGCAGCATGCGATGAAGAGTGCGTCGCATGCTCTAGTCCTCCGGACTGGAGCGTGCGTCGCATGCTAGGACCTATGAAATAGAGCGTGTGTCGCATGCATATTACATGATGCTACTGTTTCAAAATCCAAACATGCCCTAAACGGATTGCAAAAATTTTGAAACTTACCATAAGTGCTATTAACTTGCCCCATCATGTCACAACTTGAAAATTAAAAAACGGAGGTCGGGAAGGTCATGAAATAAATCCCCGAAGTTCAAAGGCTCAAAATGAGACTAAATGTTGAACACTTAGCTAAAATATTCTAAGTGTTGGGGCTTTTAAAGAGCTTAATGAGCTGAATCTATACTTAGACTTTTACGGGGTCTTACAATTACCTCATGCTCATTTTCTTGTTATACTCAATGATGACTATAAATTATTGACTCCTGGGACTTATGACAAATTTGTTTTCGCCGAAATACCAGATCCTAAAGTCAATCCTTACTTATATAAACTTGTCATTAAACATATGATGCATGGACCTTGTGGTCACTTGAATCCTACAAATTTATGTATGAAAAAATAGGAGTGTGTAAATTTAAGTACCCCAAGAGCTTTGCTGACTATACAACAAAAGGCAAAATTGTTTATCCAATTTATAAAAGAAGAAACACTGGTAAGTTTGTGAAAGTTAGAGAGCATTTGCTAGATAACTCATGGGTTGTCTCTTACAATTCCTATCTACTATGCAAATACAATTTTCATATAAATGTTGAAGATTGTTCTGATATTAAACTTGTCAAATATATGTATATAAATTTATCTGCAAAGGACATGATAGAATTTCATTTCCCTTACATGAAGAGAACGCAAATATAGAAATAGATGAGATTAAATAATATCAATCAGCTAGATGGGTATCTCCACCAGAAGCTATGTGACATTTGTTCACATTTTCTATCAGTGAAATAACTCTAAGTATTTATCAGTTGCAACTACAACTTGAAGGACAACAATTTGTTTCATTTAAAAAATTGATAGTATAGATAGCATCTTAAAAAATTCTATGCTTAAGAAGACTACATTAACCGTGTTTTTCTTAATGAATCAAACAAACAAACATGCTAAAGAGCTTAACTTATTGTATAAAGATTTTTCCCAACACTTTGTATGGTCATCTAGCTATAAAATATGGACTCGGCGAATATATGATAATATTATCAGTCGTGTTGTAACTTGTCATCAGACAGAAGGAGAAAGATATTATCTTCGATTATTGCTAATGAATGTAAAAGAACCAAAATGATATAATGATCTTCTTAAAGTAAATAAAATATATTGCAAAACTTTTAGAGAATCTGCTGAAAAAAGAGGACTATTACATTGTGATAACAACTTAGTTGAATCTATGTTAGAATCTGCATGTTATCAAATGCCTTATAGTTTTAGACGTTTATTTGCTACTGTATTAGTATATTGTAACCATGATAATCCAAAAGAATTATGGGAACTGTTTAAAGATTCAATGTCTAAAGACTTTAAGAATGTAGGGAACATCATAACATACGTTATCCACCTAACAGTTTTGAACCATATCAATGATATATTACATTCTATGGGACGTGATATCAATAAATTCAATCTTGTTCCAGAAACTATCACCTCTTCGAAAATCATAAATTAAACAAAAGACGTATATTTTGACAGAAATATTGTTGTGAGCGCTGAAGAATTATTATTACACAAAAAGCTAAATATAGAACAAAAAAACATATAATACAATCCTTCAAAGAATATTTAGCGATAAACCAGGGGCATTCTTTACAGATAGTCCTGGTAGAAGCGGTAAAACATTCTTATACTGTGCTTTATTAGCAACTATTAGATCCAAAGGATTCATAGCATTAGCAACAACAACTTTTGGTGTTGCTGCTTCTCTGCTTCTAGGAGGATGAACGGCCTATTCACATTTTAAATTTTCAATTAATATTGATGAAAAATTCATTTGTAATATCAGCAAACAGAATTCATCAGCATCTTTAATCCGTGATGCTAAACTAATTGTATGAGATGAAATATCAATGGCAAAAAAAACATGATTGAAGAATTTGATTTTCTTTTGAAAGATATAATGGATTCAAATGCATTATTTGGTGGAAAAGTAACTGTGTTTGGAGGAGATTTTTGACTAACCCTCCCTGTGGTTCAATGTGGAAAAAAGAAGACTTCATTCGAGAAAGCATATTAAACTAAAAAATATGGAATCATCTTAAAAAACTACATCTATTAGAAAATATGCCTGGAAAAACTGATCCCTCTTTCTGTGAGTATCTAATGCGAATCGGAAATGGAAAAGAAAAAACAAATATCGATGATAAAATAAATATCCCAAGATGCTTCAATGTTCCTTACACTACTGAAAAAGAATCACTAGATATTTTATTCAAAAAAGTATACCCCAATTTTCACAGCTCTTTTCGTGATTCGGCTTTTTTGACTTCTCGTATTATTTTAACAACAAAAAATGACTTTGTTAATGATTTAAATTATAGAAATGTAAATCAATTTCCTCAAGATGCCAAGACATTTGTTTCTCTTGATGAAACTATTGAACCAAGTGATCAAAGTCAGTTTGAAGATTTTTTACATTCATTAAATCCTCCTGGTTTGCCTCCTTATAAATTAACGTGAAAGAAAATTGATCTATTATTTTACTCAGAAATTTAAATTCTTGTGAAGGTTTATACAATGGTACACGATTAATATGTTGTGATTTTAAGAATCGTGTCATAAGTGCAAAAATTGTCAATGGCAATTTTAAAAATACACATGTATTTATTTTCAGAATACCATTATTATCTTCAGATGATGAAAAGTTACCCATTTCATTTGAAAGAACACAATTTCCAATAGACCTATGTTTTTCTATGATAATAAATAAAGCTCGAGGACAAACATTAGATTATGTTGAAATGTATTGGTGTGAGCCTATATTCTCTCATGGTCAATTGTATGTGAATTTATTGAGAGTAAAGAATTCAAACTGTATAAAATTATTAATACGATCACCTATGACTGATAGCAATGATAACCAATCTACATATAATATAGTGCACGATGAAATCATTCAAAAAGCCTTTCTGCAACATAATACCATTTTCTATGTTCAGGTATATCATCTAAATCAGTCTATAGTAAATTAATTGCCCACAATTATTACTATGATTGCATTATCTTATTTTCGTTCCTCTGTTCAATTCTCTTCACTACATATTGGCTGCTTTTGTGATTTTTGAATTTTGTACTCTAATAATTTCTTGAACTTTTATTGTAGCTTACAAAATATCTTACTAAAGTTCTGGTAATAAGTAAAACCAAAACTTGAGACTATTGCAAAATGTTTCTTCTTGCTAATAAAAGGTTATATCGATTTTACCTGAAGCTTACTAATAGATTAAAGTGTTATGAGAGTTCTGACGTTGAAAATTAATGTTGATTTCATTTGTTAACATTCAAGATTAGGAGGAAAAAATGCCACGGTACTATTGTTGTTGCACAATTATTGATTTCTTTAGGATGCCAAGTCTTCTAGGTTTCATGTTTTCAGTAATACTATAATATTGTTCCTAATCAATTTTTTGAATAATAGAATAAATCAGAATTGAGAAGTTATAAAGCTTACAGTAGCACAATTATAGTACAAATCAGGATTTGAATTTATTTTTTCATCCCTCTCCTGATAAGGATCCCACACTTAGAATAGGTTTCAAGTTTCTAAATAAAAAATAGAGCATGATAGGCTTAGAAGGCTCAACATATAGTTGTAAATCTGAAGTTCTTGAGCAAGATCATAATAATTAAGGTGCAGACTTCAAGAGAGATGTGTTTAAGATAAGCTTTATAGAAGTCCAATTGGAAAATGCATACTTATAACATTCTGGTACACTTTTAATGATTGTAGAAGTTTACTGTGATCCCATGCTCTAGTCTTCTGTGGCTTCAGAAAAGTCTACCTCTTCCATGGAAGCAATGTTTTGTTGCTCAATTGCACTAGCTCACACTTTCATCCTTCAATATGGTATTTCTTAACTTACAAAGCTAATAAATGGATCCTTGAAACTTCACTTATTAATAGAAAAAATAAAGAAGCTAAGAAAGTAATTTTTGTAAGTTTTACTCTTTTTGGAGTCCATAATTTAATCAATAGCTTCTGTTTAGCACGACCAATATGGAGAATTTTGATGCTTATATGCGCTGTTTGATTCTTTATGTGAGCTTTGATTCTTATATGCGATGTTTGATTCTTTATGAACATAAAATAATGACCAAAAACTTTAGACAAGATTACATGCTGGGTGGAGGAAGATTTGGAAGTGTTTATAATGGACATATTACTCAAGATTTAAGGGAAGAATTCCAACTACAACAGTTGTTAAAATTCATAATGGAGATAATAGTTATGAGGGTCATAAGGAATGGCTGGTAATTAGCCTCATGAAAAATTGTCCGTAAGGTTTTCAACTTTCCTGTCTTGTAAGCTGAAGTGATACTTCTGGGCCAACTTTCGAACCCAAATTTGGTAAAATTGATAAGTTACTACTGTGAAGCTGATCGTCATGTTCTTAAATATGAGTATATGGCTCGGGGAAATATTGAGAACAATTTGATCTCGAGTAAGTGTACTCAGTTCTTTGAATGTGATTCTTTAGATATTCATTTTAGTGATCCATAGTTGTGGTAAGGGAAGAATTCTAGAAGACAGTTTCTGTAGACACACGAGGACATAACGGAGAGGTTTTTTAAGAGCGTCTTGTGTAATATTAGTAAAACTAACTTCAACTTTCCAATGTTTCTCCATTAAAGAGGTTGGTTCTACTTTTTATTTTTCTGTAATACCGTGCCTTTTTCTTAGCTTGAAATTATCTGAAGGATGTTATAACTTGCTTTGAAATACAAATCCTTTAATTTTTCACATGTGATATTTTTAAAATTTTCCCTTTCTATCACGTGGAAAATTGAATAAGCTTTCTATCGATACCAATTTTATCAAAATATGGTGTCAGATGAGGAAGTTATGGCCGAAATATAGAAAGCAGAAAAACCACCTAGGTGCGACGGTGCAGGCGACGGACCATCGTACAAGAAATGGACTATCGACCATGATCGTCGCATTGAGGCAGTGAGATAACTTTCTGGAAATATACAACGGCAAGGTCCGACGGACTGTTGACCCAGAGATGGACCGTCGCACCCCACCGTCGCTCATTGGTAGTAAGTCACAATTCTATCTCAATCCGATGGAGAGGTCCAACGAATCATCGACCTAGCGACGGATCATCGCACCCCACTGTCGGATGACCCGCTTAGTTATTTTAAGTCACTTTAACAGGGATATTTTGATCATTTACCACCCGCCTATATATACCCAGTTATATCCTGTTTCAGCCATATTGTTCATTATTATTTCACAACAAAAAATTAGGGTTTCTCTCAAGGATCAATCCCCAAGAACAAGAAAACCTGGGTGCTTAATTCCAAGCCAATAATTCAAGTTTTTCTCTAGAGAACTTTAAGAAATCACAACCCAGGTATGCATAGTGTTCATTCATGGTCTTCTTTCGTCCATGAAGCCCAAGAATCCCTTTTCTAAATTTAAGATTATGGTATTCTTTATGAATTTCATGATTGGGCTGCTCTTGTTCATGTTGATAAATGAGAAATTGAATTCTACTCCATGTTAGGTGATAATTTCTATGAGGGTTTAATTATTATAGATATAGATTCATGCTACCCTATGACTAAACCCTTGAATGATGAAATTATAATTGAATCATGATGTTTAATTGTTGAACAATGATGTTTACATGCACTATGCCTACAATATGTTTGATTAAATTCCTAGATGAAGGAAAAGTGCCTAGTTTGAATTATACCATGAAATCCCCATGTATGTATAAGTTTATGCCTATCACATGTTTGATGAAATGCTTCAGTAAATGTATTATGGATTATGATGTTAGTCACGTGTTCAAGTAAGTCATGCTTTGTCAGTTTCCTTCCATCGAGTCCTGAGGGTACTAGTACCCAAAATATTAGTTGTATGCCTAGAGCCATATCATGTTTTCACGATACAGATACTCTCAATCAAGCTATGAATCCTTAGACTTCAGATAGTCTTATGACTCAAGAAATCTCCATGATCTCATGAACTCAGTCAGTTGTCAGATATTAGTAGTATTCTGTCAGTCAATGAAATTCAGTAATTCAGTCCATGTTCAGTTCAGTAAGTCATGTTCAGTGTCCATTAATATGGGAGAAGGAATTAGCACCGAGTGAACCCAAGGATGGGAACTCACCTGTTGTATGAGGGTGTGATTCTTAGGAGTAATCCTTGCATTACAGAACTACATAGCCAGCATAGGTTGAGGCATCATAGCCTGCTATATGAGGGAAGATGAGGTGGCTTAACCTGTTATATGAGGGTTCCCACCATTCTCACTAGAGTTACCTGTTATATGAGGGTTAATCACATGTTGTCCTTATCAGTGGAGCGGTATTGACACCCTTCAAATTAGGGCACAGATTTGACCCCAACTTAGCTATTTAGCATATTTTGGGTATGTCGGTTAGATGACTACTTCCCATAGTTTATTGTTATAGAATGAGGACTATCAGATACACTCATATAGTTATTCAAATTTTAGGACTGTCAGATACAATTAACTCAGATACAGTACGAAACTCAACTAGTTCTATCAAATTCAAGACTATCAGATATAGTCATTCATGTTATCAGTCGTATCAGTTATCAATATGTCATGTCATAAGTATTCAGATTCAGTAATCATGTATTCATGGTATCAGTGTCAGTTATTATGTCTTATACATGTATTCTCACGCTCATGATAGTTGGTCAGTTATTACTATTTTTCATTCATATGAACCCCGTCCATTTAGCCTACCTCACATGCATACGGTACATTGTGTCGTACTGATGCATTCACGCTATGGTGTCTTATACCATAAGTTCAGAGACACGAGCCCTCGAGCAGCAGTAGATTTCAGTACCAGCAGTCAGAGCTAGAAGTGAGTCATTATCTTTTATGGACATGATTATTATTTTTTTATTATCTCATTAATTAGTTTATTAGTTAGAGTTAGTTGGGGACATGTCCGATCAACTCCTCACTCAGACAGTTTCAGCCAGTAGAGGCTTTCCAGACTATTATGTTTCTGACTTCAGTATTTTCAGTTTTATTTCGGGTATTGTATTACCCCACACAAATGTTATGTTATTTATGTTATGTTTTAGATTGAACCTTATAGCCTTTCAGTTCATATTTTTGCATTATTTAGTAATTTATGTAGTATACTGGTACATATATCAGTCATGGGTTAGATTGTGGTCCTTTGGGGTCATGAGCACCGTGTAGCATTTCGGGCACTGGATTTGGGGCGTTACAAACTTAGTATCAGAGCCAGGTTCAATAGAGTCCTAAAAAGTCTGAAAGTCGCATCTAGTAGAGTCTTGTACGTGGGTATGTTTCACACCACATTATTGTGTAGGAGGCTATAAGATGTTGTAGGAATAGTTTCCCTTCTTTCTCTATTCATGTCGTACCAGTGAGCATAATCTCAAGTCAATCTCTCAGTCTAATCTATTTCTTCTCCTTATTTCAGCATATGCCTCCCAAGAGAAGAAACCAGGCTGTCCAAGAGGATCCCTTGGACGATTATGTTTCTCATGTGGAATGCAGGGCCATATTTACTACTCTTACTTAGCCCGTTGCTGCATAGAATGAACGACCAACTATCGCTCTAGCCAATCCAGTGGCCAATTTAGCTGCAGTCAGGATTCGGGACTTCACCCGAATAAATCCTCCAACCTTTCTCACTTTTAAGATAGATGAGGACCCTCAAGAATTCCTAGATTAGGTACAAAAGGTGACAGACATCATAAGGGTGAATACTGTTGAGAGTGCTGAGCTATGCAGGGTCAGTTGAGTAGGAAGAGTTTGCTTTCTCATTCCTTGACAGATTCTTTCCCCTAGAACTTAGGGAAGCTAAGGTTCTAGAATTCATCAACCTCGGGTAGGCCAATATGACAGTGAAAGAGTTTTCTCTTAAGTTTACTCAATTATCCAAATATGCCCCTCATGTGGTTGCAAATCGTAGGGAAAGGATGAGTAAGTTCCTGTCAGGGATGAATAATAGCGTGGTTAATGAGTGCAGATCCGCCATAAAGAATGGCACCAACAGAACTCAAATAACTGAAAAAACATTTGAAGGATCTCTTAGGTAAGGGATTCATCAAACCCAGCATTTCCCCATGGGGTGCACCAGTCTTATTTGTGTGCAAGAAAAATGGTTCTCTCAGAATGTGCATTGATTACCGTCAGCTCAATAAAGTCACGGCCAAGAACAAGTATTCTTTTCCCAAAATTGATAACTTGTTTGACCAACTTCAGGGTGCTAGCTATTTTTCCCAGATAGACCTCAGATTCGGCTATCATCAGCTTAGAGTCAGATAATGTGACATTCTAAAAATAGCTTTCCGTACTCGGTATGGTCACTTTAAATTCTTGGTTATGTCATTTCGTCTTACCAATGCCCAAACCTCTTTCATGGACTTGATGAACCGTGTGTTCAAGCAGTACTTGGACATGCTCATCATAGTCTATATAGATGATATTATGGTCTATTCCCGCAGTGAGCAAGATCATGCAGACCATCTCAGAATTGTACTTTAGACTCTCAAAGATCATCAGCTATTCACCAAATTCAGTAAGTGCAAATTTTGACTAAGGTCAGTAGCATTCCTTGGTCATATCGTTTCCAGTGATGGCATTATAGTAGATCCTCAAAAGACTGAAGCAGTAAGAAACTAGCCTCGCCCTATCTCTCCCTTAGATATCAGGAGTTGTTTGGGTATGGCTTTCTATTATAGACGGGTTTTTAAAGTATTTTATTCTATTGCATCCCCTATGTCCAGATTTAGTCAGAAGAAAGTCAAGGTTCAGTGGTCAGATCCTTATGAGAATAGTTTTCAGGAGTTGAAGACTCGACTCACCTCAGCTCAAGTCTTAGCTCTTCCAGATGGTTTAGATGGGTTCACAGTATATTGTGATGTGTCTAGAGTAGGTTTGGGTTGTGTCCTCATGCAGCATAGTAAGGTCATAGACTACGCCTCCAGACAACTTAAACCCTATGAGAAGAATTATCATACTCATGATCTTGAGTTAGCAGCCATAGTTTTTTCCTTGATAATTTAGAGGCATCATGTATACGGTGTTCATGTAGATGTCTTCACAGATCATAAGAGTCTTCAGTATGTCTTTTCTCAAAAATATCTCAATCTTTATCAGAGAAGGTGGTTAGAGCTCTTGAAAGATTACAACATGAGTGTCCTTTATTATTCGGGCAAGGCCAACGTAGTGGCCGACGCTCTCAGTAGACTGTCTATGGGTAGTGTTGCCCATGTGGAGGATAGTAAGAAGACGTTAGCTCAGGATGTCCATCAGCTTGCCAGACTATGCATTAGATTAGTCAATTCTTTAGAGGGTGGTGTAAGCGTTCAGAGTAGTTCAGAATCATCCTTAGTTTCCCTGGTGAAAGAAAAGCAAGATAGATATCCCAGTCTTGTTAACTTGAAAGAGCCAGTCCAGAATCAGAAAGTAGAAGTTTTTTCCCAAGGGGGAGGTGGTGTCCTTCGTTGTCAGGGTTGTCTGTATGTTTCGGGTATAGATGACTTAAGGCAGCGAATTCTTGTAGAAGCGCATGGTGCGCGCTACTCTATTCATCCAGGGGTCACTAAGATGTACCTCGACTTGTGGGAGATCTATTGGTGGAGTGGGATGAAGAAAGATATTGTAGAGTTCGTGGCTAAGTGCTCTACATATCAATAGGTTAATATAAAGCATCAGAAGCCTAGTGGTCCTATACAGGATTTCATTATTCTTACTTGGAAGTGGGAAGAAATGAACATGGACTTCGCGATGGGTTTGCCTCGAACTCGTCATCAGCATGTTTCAGTTTGGGTCATTGTAGACAGAATGACCAAATCAGCTCATTTTCTTCCAGTTCATACCTCTTATTCATCCAAGGATTACGCCAAGCTCTACATCAAGGAGTTGGTTATATTGCATAATGTTTCATTATCCATTATCTCAGATAGAGGCACCCAGTTCACTCTCACTTCTGGAAAGTATTCCAAAAGGGTATTGGTTCCTAAGTTCATCTTAGTACAACCTTCCATCCTCAGACAGATGGTCAAGCAGAGAGGACCATTCGGACTTTAGAATATATGCTAAGGGCGTGTGCAATCGATTTCAAGGAAAGTTGGGATGATCACTTGCCTTTGATTGAGTTTGCATTCAATAATAGCTATCATTCCAATATTCAGATGGCTCCATTCGAAGCTCTATATGGTAGGAGATATAGATCTACAATTGGTTGGTTCAAAGTTAGTAAGGTCTCATCCATAGGGCCTGACTTGGTATTCGACGCCTTAGAAAAAGTCCACTTGATTAGAGAAAGACTCTGGGTTGCTCAGAGCCGACAAAAGTCTTATGCAGATGTTTGTAGAAAGGATCTTGAGTTTGAAATTGGTGACTATGTCTATCTAAAGTTCTCTCCCATGAAGGGAGTGAAGCGGTTCTGCAAGAAGGGAAAGCCCAGTCCCCGATATGTCGGTCCCTTCAAGATTCTCAGTCGATTCGGCAAGGTAGCTTATGAGCTCGAATTTCCTTTATATCTAGCCTCAGTTCATCCAGTCTTCCATGTATCATTGCTCAAGAAGTGCACAGATGAACCAGCAGTTGTAGTCCCTATTCAAAGCAATGATGTTCAGAACAACCTCTCTTACGAAGAGATTCCAGTCGAAATTCTAGACTATCAGACTCATAGATTAAGGAACAAAGTAGTACCTCTAGTTTAAGTTGTTTGGAAAAATCAGTCCATCGAGGGAGCTACTTGGGAAGTAGAAGCAGACATGTGTACCAAGTACCCTCACCTCTTCCCTGCCAACTCAAATCAAGCTTAAGGTAACAGTTCTCCTTAAGCTTGCACAGTTTCTTGTTCAGTGTTCATCACAAACTTGGCATTAAGTACCATTGCATATTCAGTCATGAATTCATGTATCAATTTAGTTATATAATTATGTATTAGACATGCATTCTATTTATGAGAAAACATAGTTCCTCAGAACGCTTAGTCACGCATTCATGAATAAGTTACACATGCATCAGATACGCATGTTCAGTATGTTATGTTCAGCTTATTCGTCATGTTAGTAATGAGATCATGTTTCAGTCATTCATATTCAGATTTTTGCTTCCCCTCTCTGTCAGTCTCATTCGAGGATAAATGTTCTTAAAGGGGAGATACTGTAATACCCGTGCCTTTTTCTTAGCTTGAAATCATCTCAAGGATGTTAGAAATTGCTTTGAAATATGAATCCTTTTTTTTCACACATGGTATTCTTATGATTTTCCCTTTCTATCACGTGGGAAATTGAATAAGCTTTCCATCAATACCAATTTTATCAAAATTCAGTGTCAAAACCGCCCAGTTGCAATGGTGTAGGCGACAGACCATCGTACAAGCGACGGACCACCGACTATCACTGTCGTATCGAGGCAGTGAGATAGCTTTCTGGAAATGTATGATGGCAAGGTCTAATGGACCGTCGACCTAGCGACGGACCATCACACCCCACTGTCGCTTATTGGCAGTAAGTCTCAGTTCTGTCTCAGTCCGACGGAGAGGTCCGACGAACCGTCGACTCAGCAATGGAGCATAGCACCCCATCGTTGGATAACCCACTCAGTGATTTTAAGTTTTTTAATAGGGGTATTTTGGTCATTTACCACCCTCCTATATATACCCATTTATATCTGATTTCAGCCATTTTGTTCATTATTATTTCACAACAAAAAATTAGGGTTTCTCTCAAGGATCAATCCCCAAGAACAAGAAACCCTAGGTTCTTAATTTCAAGCCAAATCAGGACTGTCAGGATACAGTCAATCAGTCTCAGTAAAAGAACTCAGATAGTTATTCAAATTTAAGGACGGTCAGATACAGTCAACTCAGATACAGTATGGAACTCAGATAGTTCCATCAGATTCAGGACTGTTAGATACAGTCATTCATATTATCAGTCGTATCAGTTATTAGTATGTCATTTCATCAGTATTCAGATTTTGTAATCATGTATTCATGGTATCAATATCAGTTATTATGTATCATGCATGTATGCTCACGCTAATGATAGTTGGTCAGTTGTTACTATTGTTTATCCATATGAACCCCATGCATTTAGCCTACCTCACATGCATACCATTACATTCAGTCGTACTGACACATTCGTTCTATGGTGTATTATACCATAGGTTTAGAGACATGAGCCCCCGAGCAGCAGTAGATTTTAGTACCAGCAGTCAGAGCTAGAAGTGAGTCCTCATCTTTCAAGGACATGATGATTATTGTTTTTATTATCTCATTGATTAGCTTATTAGTTGGAGTTAGTTGGGGACATGTCCCATCAAATTTTCACTCAGACAGTCTCAGTCAGTAGAGGCTTTCTAGACTATCATATTTCACACTTCAGTATTTTCAGTTTTGTTTTGGGTATTCTATTACCCCACACAGATGTTATACTATTCATGTTATGTTTCAGATTGAACCTTATGTCCTTTCAACTCATGTTTCTGCATTATTCAGTAATTTATGCAGTATACAGGTACAAATATCAGTCATGGGTTAGCTTTTGGTCCTTCGGAGTTATGAGCACCGTGTAGCATTCCGGGTAGCAGATTCGAGGCGTTACATTTTCCTATGCGACTTTTGCTTCATACATATTGTCTCTTTTCAAATAATATATGTAACAATGTTATCCATACCTTTTAGGAAAAATCGTGCTGGCTTGGCTCAAAACAAACAATATCACATTATGTAAGACCGTCTTTCGACTGGATGAGCCCAACAACTAAGCTGTATTTGGTGCAAATATGCTAACACAATCATATTATCATCCTTGAATTATATCAAATAGTCCACCAAATATTATTTTTATTTATTTATTATCACAGCTAATACCGCTGCTTTATCCACAAGCCATTTGACTCCTAAGAGTGATATTTATAGTTTTGGTGGTGTTCTTCTCGAGCTTCTCATGGGATGAAAGTCACCTGACAAATCCCGACCAGCCCAAGAACAGAACCTTCATAAACCTACAATGCTTTTACTTCACCGGTTTATATTTTATTTTTAATATGCTAGAAAAATTTAAGTCAGATTGACTAATATGTAATGTCTTAAAGCAAATAAGACTTTCTTTATCTAGAAGGAAAATAAATCAAACAACTACAATATTTCTTCGATGAGACGGATATAAAATTGCAGCAATGCACATAACGACCCTTTAAAAATGAATTACTTTTGAAGGACCGGCACACATCCGATGACATTTTTGAAGACTCCGAGCAATATAGGGTTCAACTTATTTAAGGTTCTTGTATTGAACTCATTATATTTTATGGATTTAGTTTTAACAATTCTTTACACATAAATTTGTAAGAAATCTCAGTCATATAATGATCAGATAGTTATGTGGTTGGCGAATTGTGTTCTAGGAATATCTTGATAAACTATGATGAATTTACTTGCTCCCACTGATCAGTATTCCTTGTTACTGTAATTAATTCATTCTTGATTTTTGAAAACTTGTCTTGTATTTCAGCATCCTACAAAAGTAGATTGATTATAAGGAAACTAAGGAAACACGCTTTCTACTACGCAGGTAAGGTCTGCATGTATCCTACCTTTTCCACATCCCTCATATAAGATAACACTTGGTATGTGTAATACCCCGCAAAACTTTGCATTTAAATATAGCTCGTTTAGCTCCTAAAAGCTCTTTAAAAGGTCCAAAACTTAGAAAATTTTAGCTAAGTGTTCAACACTTAGTCTCATTTTCGACCTTCACACTTCGGAGATTTATTTGATGACCTTCCCGACATCTGTTTTTCAATTTTCAAGTTGCGTTGTGATAAGGCAAGTCAATAGTACATTTTGGGTGAGTTTTGAAAATTTTGAAACCCATTTAGGGCATGTTTGAATTTTGAAACAGTAGCATCATGCGATTAGCATATGACGTGCTCCATGTCAGGGGTCTATCATGCGATAGATCAGGCGATGCATGCTCCTGTGCAGAGGACTAGAGAATGCGACTCACGCTCCATCGCATGTTGGCAAATTTTCTGATACAAGATTGAACTCACAACATAGATTCAAGATATCTACAAGATCAACAATAATAGAGAATCAAAGGCCCCACTCAGCTTCTCTATGTTTTCAAGACAACAACAACAATATTCAATAATGTAGATGGAGAATACAAGATTACAAAGACTATAGTGAATCGAAGAGTCCCCACACGGCTTCACTATGTCAACACATAAACAACAAGATTACAACAACAAGGTTACGGGTACATTAACAACAAAAAGGAACCACGGATTCAACAAGATACAAGATAAATAGTTAGACCAAATAAAGGGAAAATCTTAAGAATCCAAGAATTGTCACACTCTTGGATACTTAAACACTATCCGCGACACAAACATAAGTCTAAATTGACACAAGAGGGCCTTTACCTCCTCTAAACGCTAACGTTTTAAGCCAATATGCAAACACAAGTGAATCTTCACTTGTGTAGCCCTAGTTTCGGTTGGAGCTCTTGTGAGAGAACTAAAGTGTTACAAATATTACAAATCTCAAAAATATGATCAACTAAGTGAATAAAACCCTAAGTGGTTCTATTCATATTACATTCCCCAAAAGACTTAAAATGACAAAGGTGCTCTTTTAATGAATAAGGCTTCAAGGCCACCCCTTTAGTGCACACATAAGGGTGGTTTTTGGCTTCTCCCACCCTTAATCTCGGGCCTTATCTCGGTTGCCTTTGACTTACACAAAAAGGGTCCATCTATGAGATCACACTTGTATCATCCTCTCCATCTTGAGAGGAGTTTGACCTCAAACTCAAGCAATCTTTACCCGCAAGCTCTCCTCTTCGAATAGTCTTTTATCGGCTCCTCCCAAGGTTAGGATATTCAACCAAGGGTGTCATAAGATCATCAAGCTTGATCCTTGGGATTAGATTTCCTTCAACCTGCACATAGGAAGAATATATGCTAGGCAAAGTGCTAGCATCTCGGTTAGTAAGTATCAAAGGGTCTTTGTGGGAAAATCCCATTTCTTGAACTATCGGCTCCTCCTCTTCTTCATCATCCTCACCCTCGGTTTCCTCCTCTAAACCATCACTAAGAATGATTCTCCTTGCCATAAACAAGGGTACTAAACACTCTCCATCAACCGGCCAAATATCTTCCACGCCTTCATCTATTTCTACCTCGCCTTCTTTCTCTCTATCTTGAGCGTTTTCATCAAACTCATTCGATACAAGTCCCAATTCCTCACCAATGTAATACAATTTTACTTCCCTAAGGATTACATTTCTCTGATTTGGGCACTCATTAGCCTTGTGCCCCCACCCTTGACATTTAAAACATTGAAATCCCTTAGGACGAGAAGTAGAATTTGGTTTACCTTCATTTCTTGGATGATACTTTTGGAAAGCCTTGGTTTCGGTTTGTATAACCTTGTTCTCGATTTGGTTGGCATTGGATGAATGCTCTTGATGTTGGTGCCACTCCGAGGAAGGTCCTTGGTGATTCTTGAGTTTGGAGGCCGAGAGCTCCCTTTCAATTTCCAAGGCCGCTTGGAAAATGCCATCGATCGTGTCAAACTTGTGGAGGGTCATCCAAGAAGCTATGTCCCTATTCAACCTGAATTTGAATCGTATAATATAATGGATCACATGTTCTCCTCTATGGTCAAGCTTCAACATCAATTGTTGAAACTTGTCATAGTATGCCATGACACTTTTGTTTCCTTGCCTCAAGTTGTACAACTTGGCAAGAAGTTCTTGTTTGTAGCTCTCGGGTAAGTACCTTTAACGCATAAGGTACCTCAATCTAAACCATGGAGGTGGCCACCCGGCAATCAACACATCACCAAAACTCTTCACATACTCCCTCCAAGTGTTTGCATACCCCTCAAAGTGAGCAATTGCATAACAACTCTTCTTCTCTTCGGTTAGATCATTCACGTTTAATATCCTATCACAAGATGACTCCCAAGAAAGATATGCCTCGGGATCACTCTCACCCTTGCAAATCGGAAGACTAACTTTGATGGAATTGAGGCCAAGCTCTCGAGTTTGGTTACCACCCCTCACTTCTCAACCTAAATCAGCTTGCCTAACCCTCTCCTCTTCTTCCCTCAAGTAAGCATCACCATAACCCCCATAACCCCCATGTTGTTCCTCCCTAAAATAACCCTCAAAACGGTTTGGTGGATTTGGATTAAGTGGATTCGAATTTGGAGGATAGTAAGGCCTTTGGTTCAATGGAATTTGGATTGGAAAGTGAGGTCTTTGGATAAGTTGAGGGTTTGGGTTTTGTGGCATTTGGGTTCCAAATCCATCATGTTGGACTTGGTGAAGTGGAGGGAAAGTTGCTCTATCATACTCATGGTTTTGGGGAATATTTGGTGGTTGGCTCGGTGACTTGTTCATTTGGTGCAAGGCCTTGGGAGTAATGGTTGGGGAAATATTTTGAGTTGTGGAAGGTAAACTCCTTTAACTTTCCACACGTTCTAATCTCCCACTCATTGATGCCACATCCGTATCTAATTTCTCAAGACCCACATTCAACCTAGCCACATTTCGGGACATAGTTTCAAGGCGAGCCAAAATGAAATTTATGGCATTATTGTCCATTGTTTGAGCATTTGAAGCCTCGGGTTCCATTGTCGTTGTACCGAAAATAACCCTTCAAGTTTCTTCAAACTCAAGTTCAACAATGGTGGATGGCTCAAATTACCTCCAATTTAGCTCAAATTCGAACCCTATACTCCTATAGTGTTATAGAACACAAATCTAACACTAAAAACACAAGAAAAACACAAAATCAAAAACTCAAAATTTGACCTAGGGTCAAAAACGGGTTTAGGATTTTTTTTTTGGGATTTTTGATTTTGACACTTCTTTTTGGTTGGGATTTTCAATTTCTAGACTCTAATAGTGTTAGGAAACAAGGATCTAACACTATAAACACACAAAAATCAAGTTTTTCTTTTTGAAAATCCTAATAACGTGAACAGTAACTTTTTTTTTCTTCTTCTTCTTTTTTACCTTTTTTTTATTTTTAAGATAACAATCCCAAGATTGATTTTGTTGGAACAAAATCAAACCTTGCCTGATATCAAATGATACAAGATTGAACACACAACACGGATTCAAGAGATCTACAAGATCAACAATAATAGAGAATCAAAGGCCCCACTCGGCTTCTCTATGTTCTCAAGACAACAACAATAATATTCAACAGATGGAGAATACAAAATTACAAGGACTGCAGTGAATCGTAGAGGCCCCACACGGCTTCACTATGTCAACACATAAATAACAAGATTACAACAACAGGGTTACGGGTACATTAACAACAATAAGGAACCACAGATTCAACAAGATACAAGATAAATAGTTAGACTAAATGAAGTGACAATCTTAAGAACCCAAGAATTGTTACACTCTTAGACCCTTAAACACTATCTACGATAGAAACCTAACTCTACATTAACACAAGAGGGCCTTTACCTCCTTTAAACACCAACGTTTCAAGCCAATATGCAAACACAAGTGAATCTTTACTTGTCTAGCCATAGTTTTGGTTGAAGCTCTTGATAGAGAACTAAAGTGTTTGAAATGTTACAAATCTCAAAAATATGATCAACTAAGTGAATAAAACCCTAAGTGGTTCTATTTATATTACATTCCCCAAAATACTTAAAATGACAAAGGTGCCCTTTCAATGAATAAGGTTTCAAGGCCACCCCTTTAGTGCACACATAGGGGTGGTTTTTGGCTTCTCCCATACTTAAGCTCGGGCCTTATCTCAGTTGCCTTTGACATACACAAAAAGGGTCCATCTACGAGATCACACTTGTATTATTTTCAAGCTTCCAGCTCAACGTTCTAAGGGCAAAATAGACCTTTTTCCCCATACTATACATGCTTATAAACATGGGATTAAGGCTCAAAAACACCAAAACATACTCCTTTTCATAAAATTCTCTCAAGAACAAGAACAAGGGTTTTAACTTGAAGACCCAAATCATCAAATTTCCTTTGTATATCATCCAAGAATCATATAGCAAGGTATGCATTGTGTTGATTCATGGGATCCTTTCTTCCATGAAGCTCAAAAACCCTATTTTAAACTATATATCATTCTGTTTGTGTTATGACTTGATTGTTAATCATGTTTATGTGTTGAATGATTCCAAGATGGAACCTTTATGTGTTTTTATGGAACTAGGATGACATGTTAGTTGAAATATATGGATTTTGGGTGCTTTGAATTGTTAAAGTGATGAATATACCTATGAAATAAAGTGTGCATGCAAGGTGTTTGATAAAATGCCTGGGAGGCTAGAAATCATGTTTTCATGACTCAATAGAAGCTAAATAACAAGTCCATGCTCTATCCTTTATGACTTAACATGAATTCCATGATATTGTTATGTATTATTGTTATGATATGGAGTGCTCATCACATTTGAGATATGCAAGTATTTACATGTTACATGTATTCCCTTCCATGTAAAAGATTTTGAGAACTATGTGTAGTTTGAAATCCCCAAGTTATGACATTATGAATTGTGGACTTTATTCCTATGATCTAGTTAGTCATGTTGTGTTATTTTCCTTCCATCTAGTCCTGGGGTACTTGTACCTAAAAAATAAAGTTGTGTGCCTAGAGCCAGTATCTTGTTTTGATGATATTCTCAGTCAAGCCATGTTCAGTAGAATTCAGTCAGTCATGTGACTCAGGAAATCTCAGTAATCTTATGAACTCAGTGAGTTATCAGATATCAGTAGTATTCCATCAGTCAAAGAAATTCAGTAAACTCAGCCCATGTATGGTTTGATTAATTATGTTCAGAGTCTATCAATTATAGAGGCTTTCTAGACTACCATGTTTCAGATAGTTTATTTCAGTTGTTTTGGGTATTTCATACCCCACTCAAATATTATCTTTTATCAGTTTTATTATAGTATTGAACCTTATGGCCTATCAACCTTTATTTTTTTATTTATAAACATATATTATGCAGTGTACAGGTATAGATATCAGTCATGGGTTAGCTTGTGGCCCTTCACGGTCATAGGCACCGTGTAGCATTCCAAGCACCAGGCTCGGGGTGTTAGAAACTTGGTATTAGAGCCTAAGGTTCAATAGTGTCCTAGGAAGTCAAAAAGCCCATCTAGTAGAGTCTTGTACATGGGTGTGTTGTGCGTCATATTTATGTGTAGGAAGCTATGAGATGTTTTAGGAATAGTTTCCCTTCTTTCAGTATTTATGTTGTGCCAGTGAGCATAATCTCAAGTTAAACTCTCAGTCTAATCCGTTTCTCCTCTTAATTTTAGAACGTGCCTCCAAAGAGAAGAAATCAGCCAGTCCCTCAGCCCAAAGATCTTTTGGGCGAATATGTGTCTCATGAGGAGTTCAGAGCTACATTCCCTACTCTTACTCAGTCAGTTGCTGCTCAAAATGAATGACCAACAGTCGTTTTAGCCAACCCAGTGGCCAATTCAGCTGCAGCCAAGATTTGCGATTCACCTTAATAAATCCTCCATCCTTCTTCGGGTCTAAAATAGATGGACCCTCAGGAATTTCTTGATTAGATTCAGAAGGTGACATATATCATAGGGGTAACTACTGTTGAGAGTGTTGAGCTAGTCGAATATCAGTTACAGGATGTGGCTCATACTTTGTACAAGCAGTGGAAGTCAGAAAGGTTAGATGATGCAGGTACTATAGAGTGGGAGGAGTTTATCACGGCATTCTTAGATAGATTCTTTCCCTAAGAGCTGAGAGAGGATAAGGTGCTAGAGTTTATCAAACTCAGGTAGGTCAATATAATGGTGAAAGATTATTCTCTTAAGTTTACTCAATTAGCCAGATACACCCCTCATGTGGTTGCAGATAGAAGAGCCAAAATGAGTAAGTTCGTTTCAGGGGTGAATGGTAGTATGGTAAATGAGTGCAGATCCACCATGCTAAATAGTGACATGACATTAGCCATGATTATGACTCATGCTTAACAGATAGTGGAGCAGAAGATTAGGATGAGGGAGAGGTAGAACAAGAGAGCAAGGTCAGATAGTTTTAACTTTGGTCAGCCCAAATCAGAAGAAGGAAACCGTTCTCAGTTTCGTCCTAAGCCATCAGTTCTAGTTCCTTCTTTAGCTAGTGCTCTAGCTCCTAAGTTCAGAGATAGAGCTCCAGGCTCTAAGTCTCAGGGCAGTGTTAGCAATGCCCGAACAAATCTCCTATACCAGACTTATGGTAAGAACTAAAAGGGTGCTTGTAGAGTTGGTAGTGATATCTATTTTGGTTATGGGAAGTAGGCCACATATAACACCCCGAGCCTGGTGCCCAGAATTGTACACTGTGTTCATAACCCCAAAGGAACATAAGCTAACCCATGATTGATATCTGTACCTATACACTACATAATATATGTGTATAAATGCAAAAACATGAAATGAAAGGCCATAAGGTTCAATATCGTACTAAAACAAATAAAACATAACATTTGAGTGGGGTATTGAATACCCAAAACAACCGAAATAACTGGCTGAAACATAGTAGTCTAGAAAGCCTCTATAACTAAATAATCTAAATAAGGAGTTGATGGGACATGTCCCCAACTAACTTTGTCTAGCAAAACTGAACTGAAATAATAAAGTAATAATCATGTCCTTAAAGAATGAGGACTCAGTGCTGAATGCTGGAATACTACTGCTGATCTAGAACTCGTGTCTCTGAACCTATGGTGTAAAATAAATAGAAAACACCATAGCACAAATGTATCAGTATGATTAAATGTACTGAGTATGTATGTGAGGTAGGCTAAATGCAAGGGTTCACATGCATGATCTATGCTAACTGATTGTCTAACATGAACGTGAGAAAACATGCAGGAATACGTAACTTAACTGAGATACTGATAACATGATTACTGAATTTGAATATTGATAACATGTGTTTACTGATAACTAATATGACTAATATAACTGATAACATGGGTGACTTTATCTAAAAGTCCTGAATCTGCTGGAACTAGCTGAGTTTTGTACTATATCTGACCTGACTGTATTTAACAGTCCTGATATTCTAAAGAACTATCTAAGTTCTTTTACTAAGAATAATACTAAAATTGTGGAAAGTAGTTATTTAATTGACATGCCTAAAATACGCTATAATAGCTGAGCTGGGGTCCAATCTGTGCCTTGACTAGAAGGGTGTCAATACCGCGCCACTAGTAAAGACAAGCGGTGGATAGCCCTCGTCTGACAGTGTCCCTAAAAGAGAATGGTGGGACCCTCATCTTACAGTGTTTATCTACCTCATCAACCCTTATCTAATAGTGTTGATGTCTTAACCTATGCTGGAAACATAGTTTTGGAATGCAAGGATGACTTCTCAGAATCATACCCTCATCTGATAGTGTGTGTTCCCATCCTTGGGTTCACTCGGTGCTAGTTTCTACTCCCATCTGAATAGACTCTAAACATAATTAACTGAAATGTACATGGACTGAGTTTACTGAATTCCATTGACTTAAGAAATACTACTGATATCTGATAACTGAATGAGTACATGAGATTACAGAGATTTCCTGAGTCACATGACTGACTGAATTCTACTAAACATAGATTGAATGAGAATATCGTGAAAACATGACACTGGCTCTAGGCACACAACTATATTTTTTGGGTACAAGTACCCCCAGGACTCGATGAAAGGAAACTGGCACAACATGACTTACTTGATCATAGGAATAAAGTCTACAATTCATAATGTCATAAGTTAGGGATTTCATACTACACATAGTTCTCAAAATCTTCTACATGGAAGGGAATGCATGTAACATGTAAATACTTGCATTGCTCCAATGTCATGAGTACTCCATATCACAACAACAATACGCAACAATAGCATAGAATTCATGTTGAGTCATAAAGGATAGAACATGGACTTGTTATTTAGGTTTTATATAGTCATGAAAACATGATTTCTAGCCTCCTAGGCATTTTATTAAACACCTTGCATGGACACTTTATGGAATAGGTATATTTATCACTTTAATAATTCAAAGCACCCAAAATCCATATATTTCCACTAACATGTCATCCTAATTCCATAAAAACACATATAGGTTCCATCTTGAAATCATTCAACACATAAACATGATCAACAATCAAGTCATAACATGAATATCATAATATATAGTTTAAAATAGGGTTCTTGAGATTCATGAAAGAAAGGAGTCCATGAATCAACACAACGCATACCTTGCTATATGATTCTTGGAAGATTCATGGAGAAACTTTGATGATTTGGGTTTTCAAGTTGAAACCCTTGTTCTTGAGAAAAATTTATGAAAAAGAGTATATTTTGGTGTTTTTGAGCCTTAATCCCGTGTTTATGAGTATATATAGTGTGGGAAAAAAGGTCCATTTTACCCTTAGAACGCTGAGTGTGAAGCTAGAAAATTCGCCAACATGCAATGTACCGCGCATCTCATGCTCTAGTCCTCTGCACTGGAGCATGCGTCACATGCTCTATCGTATGCTAGGACCCCTGAGATGGAGCATGTGTTGCATGCTAATTGCATGATACTACTATTTTGAAATCCAAACATGCCCTAAACGAATTTTGAAAATTCCAAAACTCCCTCAAAATGTACTATTGACTTGTCCCATCAAAACCCAACTTGAAAATCGAAAAACGAATATCGGAAAGGTCGTCAAATAAATCCCCAAAAGTGTGCATGTCAAAAATGAGACTAAGTGTTGAACACTTAGCTTAAATTTTCTAAGTCTTGGACCTTCTAAAGAGCTTTTAGGAGCTAAACGAGTTTAATTTAAATGCAAAGTTTTGCGAGGTCTTACAATATCTCCCCCTTGAGAAATATCATCTTTGAATGAAACTAAATGTGATGGGAAATAATAAGCTGAACATGAACTGAACATGAATGACTAAAACGTGAACTCATAACTGTCATGACTGATAAATTAAATATATTGTACTAAACATTCATATCTGATGCATGATTATATGACTGAATTGACACATGTATGCATGACTGAATATACAATGGTACTTGATACCAAGTTTATAATGACAACATGAACATGAAAATTAATACCAAGTTTCCGATGAATACTGAACATAAAACTGAATAAGCTTGAGGAGAACTGTTACCTTGAGCTTGATCTAAGTTAGCAGAGAAAAGGTGAGGGTACTTGGTACGTATATCTGCTTCTGCTTCCTAAGTAACTCTCTCAACGAACTGATTTCGCCAAAGAACCTTGACTAGAGGGACTTCTTTGTTACTCAGTCTACGAGTTTGATAGTTAAGAATTTCGACCAGAATTTCCTCATAGGAGAGGCTGTTCTGAACATCAATACACTGAATAGGGACAACAACCACTGGGTCACCTATGCACTTCTTGAAAGAAGAGACATGAACGACTTGATGAACTGAGGATAGATCTGAAGTCAACTCAAGCTCATAAGCTACCTTGCCGAAAAGACTGAGAATTTTGAAGGGATTGACATATCGGGGACTGAGCTTCCCTTTCTTGTCGAATCTCTTCACTCCCTTCATGGGAGAGATCTTTAGGTAGACTAAATCACCAATCTCAAACCTGAGATCCTTTCTACGCACATCTGCATAAGACTTCTGTCGGCTCTAAGCAGCCCGGAGTCTTTCTCTGATCAGCTGGACTTTCTCTAAGGCATCAAACAATAAGTCAGGCCCTATGACTGAGGCCTCACTAACTTTAAACAAAATAACTGGAGATCTGATCTCCTACAATAGAGAGCTTCAAAAGAAGCCATATGAATACTGGAATGATAGCTACAATTGTAGGCAAACTCAATCAAAGGCAAGTGGTCATCCCAATTACCCTTGAAATCAATTGCATACGTCCTTAGCATATCTTCTCGAGTTTGAATGTTCCTTTCTGCTTGACCATATGTCTGAGGATAAAAGGCTGTACTGAGATGAACTTGGGTACCAAGACCCTTTTGGAATGCTTTTCAGAAGTGAGAGGTGAACTGGATACCTCTGTTTGAGATAATAATAATGGAACACTGTGCAATATGACTAACTCCCTGATATAGAGTTTGGCATAATCCTTGGTTGAATAAGAGGTATGGAATGGAAGGAAATGAGCTGACTTGGTAATTCTATCTACAATGACCAAACTGAATTATGTTGATGATGAGTTCTAGGCAAACCCATCACGAAGTCCATGTTCACTTCTTCCTACTTCCAAGTAGGAATGGTGAACTCCTACATAGATCCACTAGGCTTCTGGTGCTCTATCTTAACCTGCTGACATGAAGAGCACTTAGCCACAAACTATGCAACATCTCTCTTCATCCCACTCCACTAAAAGATCTCCCGTAAGTCGCGGTACATCTTACTTGACCGTGGATGAATAGAGTAGCGCGCACCATGCACTTCTGCAAGAATTTGCTGCCTCAAGTTATCTACACCTGGAGCACACAAACGACCGTAACAACGAAGAAAACCATCTCCCCCTTGGGAGAAAACCTCTATTGAAGATTCTTATGATCTGTGAACACATCTACATGAACTCCGTATAGATAATGCCTCTAAATCTTTAAGGCAAAAACTATGGCTGCTAACTCAAGATCATGAGTAGGATAATTCTTCTCACAGGGCTTTAACTGTCTGGAGGCGTAGGCTATGAACTTACCATTCTACATAAGGACACAACCCAAACCTACTTTAGATGCATCAAAATACACTATGAACCCAGCTGGACCATCTGGTAACGCTAAAACTAGAGCTGAGTTGAGTCGACTCTTCAACTCCTAAAAACTCTTCTTACAAGGATCTGACCACTGAAACTTGACCTTCTTTTGAGTCAATCTGCACATAGGGGATATAATAGAAGAAAATCCCTCAAAAAATCTTCTTTAATAGCTAGCCAAACCCAAGAAACTCCTGATATCTGATGGAGATATGGGGTGAGGCCAGTTTCTTACCGCTTCAGTCTTTTGAGGATCTACTATAATGCCATCACCAAAAATAATATGACCAAGGAATGCTACGGCCTTAGACAAAATTCGCACTTACTAAATTTGGTGAATAACTGGTGATTTTTGAGAGTTTGAAGAACAATTCTTAGATGGTCTGAATGATCTTGCTCATTGCGGGAGTAAACAAGGATGTCATCTATAAAGACTATCACGAACATGTCCAAGTACTGCTTGAACACCTAATTCGTCAAGTCTATGAAATTCGCAGGGGCATTGGTAAGACCAAAGGATATGACTAAGAATTCCAAGTGACTATATCGAGTACAAAAAGCTATCTTCATGATGTCACATTCTCTAACTCTTAGCTGATGATAGCATGATCTGAGGTCTATCTTAGAGAAATAAAAATCACCCTGAAGTTGGTCAAACAGGTCATCAATTCTGGGAAGTGGATACCTGGTTTTGACCGTGACTTTATTGAGTTAACGGTAATCAATGCACATCCTGAGAAAACCATTTTTCTTGCACACGAATAAGACTGGTGCGCCCCACGAGAAAATATTGGGTCTAATGAATCCCTTATCTAAGATATCCTTTAAATGTTCTTTCAGTTATTGGAGCTCTGCTGGTGCCATTCTATATGGTGTAATAGAGATAGGCTGAGTGTCTAGAAAAAGATCAATGCCGAAGCCCATTTCCCTTTCAAGAGAAATGCCTAGAAGATCTTTGGGAAAATATCTAAATACTCATTCATAACTGGGACTGACTCAAGTATGGGAGTTTTGGAACTAGAGTTCTTAACATGAATGAGATGATAAACACATCCCTTAGATATCATTTTCCTTTCCCGAAGGTAGGAAATAAGCTGATCTCTGAAAGATGAAGTACTACTCCTCCACTCTAAGATGGGCTCATTCGAAAATTTAAACTAGACTATTCTATTTCTGTAGTCGACTGTGGCATAGCAGGAATAAAGCCAATCCATGTCAAGAATGATATCAAAATTAGTCATATCTAATTCGACTAAATCTGCTGAAGTGACCTTTTAAAATATCATGATCGTGCAGTTTCTGTATACTCGCCGAGCTATGATGGTTTTACCCACTAGGCTAAAGACTGAAAAGGGATCTGCTAGAATTTCGGGGCTGACTCCAAAATCGGCTATTATATAAGGAGTAACAAATGACAAGGATGCACCAGGATCTAGCAAAGCGTAAAAATGCACATGAAAGATCTGTAACGTACCAGTAACTACATTAGGAGAATTTTTTTGATCTTTTCAAGTCTGGAGAGAATAAAGTCTGTTTGGGCATTTCCCACTAGTAGCACTGGAAGTGGAACCCTGCTAGTTCAGGTGACCGAAATAAGATGCAGAATGGTTATACTGACCCAGATAACTCGACTGGGGATAATCTTTGAATCTGTGTCCTATCTTGCCACAACCAAAATAGTTATCGCTACCAGCTCTGCTAACACCCTTATAGTTCTTACCACAAGTCTGACATAGGGGATTAGTTAGGGCATTGCTGACACTGCCCTGAGACTAAGAACCTGGCGCTCTATCTCTGAAGTAATCCATATCACAATAATAATACACAAAAATAGCATGGAATTCATGTTGAGTCATAAAGGATAGAGCATGGACTTGTTATTTAGGTTCTATAGAGTCATGAAAATATGATTTCTAGCCTCCTAGGCCTTTTATCAAACATCTTGCATGCACACTTTACGGCATAGGTATATTCATCACTTTAACAATTCAAAGCACCCAAAATCTATATATTTCAACTAACATGTCATCTATGTTACATAAAAACACATAAAGGTTCCATCTTGGAATCATTCAACACATAAATATGATCAACAATTAGGTCATAACATGAATATCATAATATACAGTTTAAAATAAGGTTCTTAAGCTTCATGGAAGAAAAGAGTATGTGAATCAACACAACACATACTTTGCTATATGATTCTTGAAAGATTTACGAAGGAACTTTGATGATTTGGGTCTTCAAGTTGAAACCCTTGCTCTTGTTCTTGAGAGAAATTTATGAAAAGAAGTATATTTTGATGTTTTAAGCCTTAATCTCATGTTTATGGGCATATATAGTATGGGGAAAAAGTCTATTTTGTCCTTAGAACACTGAGCAGGAAGTTGGAAAATTTGCCAGTATGCGATGGAGTGTGCATCGCATGCTCTAGTCCTTCACACTGGAGCATGCGTCGCATGCTAGGACCCCTGAGATGGAGCATGCATCGCATGTTAATCACATGATGCTACTATTTTTATATACAAACATTCCCTAAACGGATTCTAAAAATTTCGAAACTCAACTAAAATGTACTATTGACTTGATCCATCACAACACAACTTGAAAATAAAAAAAATGGATGTCGAGAAGGTCATTAAATAAATCCCCAAAGTGTGTAGGTCGAAAATGAGACTAAGTGTTGAATACTTAGCTTAAATTTTCTAAGTGTTGGACCTTCTAAAGAGATTTTAGGAGCCAAACAATCTAAATTTAAATGCAAAGTTTTATAGGGTCTTACACCACATAGTCGAGATTGTCCGCAGTTGGGTTATCAAGGTCCGCAAAACCATTCCGTAGCTAATTCTGATTGCCCAAACCAGCAGGGTGCCACTTCCAGTATTACTAGTGGGCAACACCCAAATTGACTCTATGCTCTCCAGACCCGATAGGATTAGGAAAATTCTTTTTATGTAGTTACTGGTACGTTATCGATCTTTCATATGCATGTTTACGTTTTGTTAGATCCAGGTGCATCCTTGTCTTTTGTTACCCCTTATATCAGAGGTGATTTTGGAGTCAATTTTGAAATTCTAGCAGAGCCCCATTTAGTCTCTACCCAAGTGGGTAAAACCATCATATCTCGACGGGTATACAGGAACTGCCCGATTATGATATTTCAGAAAGTTACTTCAGTAGATTTAGTCGATCTAGAGATTAATGATTTTGATATCATTCTCATCATGGATTGGCTTCATTCCTCTATACCACATTCGACTACAGTAAGTGAATAGTCCAGTTTCAGTTTTCGAATGAGCTCGTCTTAGAGTGGAAGGGTAGTACTTCATCTTTCAGAGGTCATCTTATTTCCTACCTTCGGGAAAGAAAAATGATATCTAAGGGATGTGTTTATCATCTCGTTCATGTTAAGGAATCTAGCTCCAAAACTCTCAGTCTTGAATCAGTCCCAGTTGTGAATAAATATTCAAATATTTTTTGTAAGATCTTCCAGGAATTCCACCCAAAAGGGAAATAGACTTCGACGTTGATCTTTTTCCAGATATTCAACCTATATCTATTTCGCCATACAAAATGTCACTAGTAGAGCTCAAAAAACTGAAAGAACAGTTGAAGGATCTCTTAGATAAGGGTTTCATCAGACCCAGTTTTTCTCCGTGGGGCGCACCAGTCTTATTCATGTGCAAGAAAAAAGGTTCTCTCAGAATGTGCATAGATTACCTTCAGCTCAATAAAGTCATGGTCAAGAACAGGTATCCACTTCCCAGAATCGATGACTTATTTTACTAGCTTTCGGGTGCTAGTTATTTCTCTAAAATAGACCTCAGATTCGGCTATCATCAGCTCAGAGTTAGATAATGTGACATCTCGAAGATAGTTTTTTTCTCGGTATGGTCACTTTGAATTCTTAGTCATGTCCTTTGGTCTAACTAATGCCCCAACAACTTTCATGGACTTGATGAACAGTGTGTTCAAGCAGTACTTGGACATGTTCATCATAGTCTTTATAGATGATATTCTGGTCTATTTCCGTACTGAGCATGATCATACAGACCATCTCAGAATAATACTTCAGACTCTCAGAGATCATTAGCTATTCGCCAAATTAAGTAAGTGTAAATTTTTGCTAAGGTCAGAAGCATTTCTTGGTCATATCTTTTTCAGTGATGGCATTAGAGTAGATCCTCAAAAGACTGAAGCAGTAAGAAACTGGCCTCGTCCTATCTCTCCATTAGATATTAGGAGTTTCTTGGGTTTGGCTGGCTATTACAGATGGTTTGTTGAGGGATTTTCTTCTATTATATCCCCTCTATTTAGATTGACTCAGAAAAAGGTCAAGTTTCAGTGGTCAGATCCTTGCGAGAAGAGTTTTCAGGAGTTGAAGACTTGACTCACCTCAGCTTTGGTTCTAGCATTATCAGATGGACTAGATGGGTTTGTAGTGTATTGTGATGCATCCATAGTAGGTTTGGGTTGTGTCCTTATGCAGCATAGTAAGGTCATAGCCTATGCCTCCAGTTAGTTAAAGCCCCATGAAAAGAATTATCCTACTCATGATCTTAAGTTAGCAGCCGTAGTTTTTACCTTAAAGATTTGGAGGCATTATCTCTAAAGAGTTTATGTAGATGTGTTCACAGATCATTAGTCTTTAGTATGTCTTTTCTCAGAAAGATCTTAATCTTCGTTAGAGAAGGAGGTTAGAGCTTTTGAAAGATTATGACATGAGTGTCCTTTATCATCTGGAAAAGGGCAATATAGTGGTCGACGCTCTCAGCAGACTGTCTATGGGTAGTGTTACTCATGTTGAGGATAGTAAAAAAAGTTAGCTAAGAAAGTCCATCAGCTTGCCAGACTAAGCGTTCGCTTAGTCAATTTTTCAAAGGGTGGTATATATATGCAGAGTAGTTCAGAATCATCACTCCATTTTTAGGTGAAAGAAAAGCAAGATAGAGATCCTAACCTTGTCAAGTTGAAAGAGTTAGTCAAAGATTAGAAAGTAGAGGTTTTCTCCCAAGGGGGAGATGTTGTTCTTCGTTGTCAGGGTCGTTTGTGTGTTCCAGGTGTAGATGACTGGAGGCAGCGAATTCTTCCAGAAGCGTACATTGCATGCTACTCTATTCATCCAGGGGCCACTAAGATGTACTGTGACTTGTGGAATATTTATTGGAGGAGTGGGATAAAGTGAGATGTTGCAAAATTTATGGTTAAGTGCTCTACATATCAGTAGGGTAAGATAGAACACCAGAAGCCTAGTGGATCCATGCAGGAGTTCACCATTCCTACTTAGAAGTGAGAAGAAGTGACCATGGACTTCGTGATGGGTTTTCCTCGAACTCATCATCAACATGATTCAGTTTGGGTCATTGTCGACAGAATGACCAAGTCAGCTTATTTTTTTCCAATCCATACCTCTTATTCAGCTGAGGATTACGCCAAACTCTATATTAGGGAGTTGGTCAGATTGCACAATACACCATTATCTATAATCTCAGATATAGGTACCCAGTTTACCTCTTACTTTCGAAAAGCATTCTAAACAGGTCTTGGTACCCAACTATATCTCAGTACAACCTTTCATCCTCAGATAGATGGTCAAGCAGAAAGGACCATTCATACTTTAGAAGGTATGCTAAGGGCGTGTGCAATTGATTTCAAGGGTAGTTGGGATAACTACTTACCTTTGATTGAGTTTGCATACAATAATAGTTATCATTCCAGTATTCAGATGGCTCCGTTTGAAGCTCTCTATGGTAGGAGATGCAGATCTCCAGTTATTTTGTTTAAAGTTAGTGAGGCCTCAGTCATAGGGCCTGACTTATTGTTTGATGCCTTAGAGAAAGTCCAGCTGATCAGAGAAAGACTCCGGGCTGCTTAGAGCCGACAGAAGTCTTATGCAGATGTGCGTAGAAAGGATCTCAGGTTTGAGATTGGTGATTTAGTCTACCTAAAGATCTCTCCCATGAAGGGAGTGAAGAGATTCGACAAGAAAGGGAAGCTCAGTCCCCGATATGTCAATCCCTTCAAAATTCTCAGTCTTTTCGGCAAGGTAGCTTATGAGCTCGAGTTGTCTTCAGATCTAGCCTCAGTTTATCCAGTCTTTCATGTCTCTTTTCTCAAGAAGTGCATAAGTGACCCATCAGTTCTAGTCCTTATTTAGAGCATTGATGTTTAGAACAACCTCTCCTATAAGGAAATTCTGGTTAAAATCCTAGACTATCAGACTCGTAGACTGAGGAATAAAGAAGTCCCTCTAGTCAAGGCTCTTTGACGAAATCAGTCTGTTGAGGAAGCTACTTTGGAAGCAGAAGCATACATGTGAACCAAGTATCCTCACCTCTTCTCCATCAATCCAGATCAAGTTCAACGTAACATTTCTCATTAAGCTTATTCAGTTTCATGTTCAGTATTCATCACAAACTCTGTATTCAGTTTCATGTTCATGTTCTTATATAAACTTGGTATCAAGTACCATTGCATATTCTATCATGCTTACATGTATCAGTTCAATCATATAATCATGAATCAGATATGCATGTTAATTACGATATATTCATTTTATTTGTCATGACAGTCATGAGATCACGTTTCAGTCATTCATGTTCGACTTAATGTTTCCCCTCTCAGTCAATTTCATTCGAGGATAAATGTTCTCAAGGAGGAGATATTGTAAGACCCCGCAAAACTTTGTGTTTAAATTCATCACGTTTAGCTCCTAAAAGCTCTTTAAAAGGTCTTACACTTAGAAAATTTTAGCGAAGTGCTCAACACTTAGTCTCATTTTCAACCTTCACACTTCGGAGATTTATTTGATAACCTTTCCAACATCCGATTTTTTATTTTCAAGTTGCGTCGTGATGGGGCAAGTCAATAGTATATTTTGGATGAGTTTTGGAATTTCCAGAATCTGTTTAGGGCATGTTTGGATTTCGAAACAGTAGAATCATGTGATTAGCATGCGATGTATGCTCCATCTAAGGGGTCCTAGCATGCGATAAAGCATGCGACGCATTCTCCAGTGCGGAGGACTAGAGCATGCAACGCACGCTCCATCGTATGCTGGCAAATTTTCTAACTTCCAGCTCAGCTTTCTAAGGGAAAAATATACCTTTACTCCTTTGTATAAAATTCTCTCAAGAACAAGAACAAGGGTTTCAACTTGAAGACCCAAATCATCAAAGTACCTCCGTGAATTTTCCAAGAATCATATAGCAAGGTATGCGTAGTATTGATTCATGGACTCCTTTCTTCCATGAAGCTCAAGAACCCTATTTTAAACTATATATCATACTATTCATGTTATGACTTGACTGCTGATCATGTTTATGTGTTGAATGATTCCAAAATACAACCTTTAGGTGTTTTTATGGAACTAGGATGACATGTTAGTTGAAATATATGGATTTTGGGTGCTTTGAATTGTTAAAGTGATGAATATACCTATGCAATAAAGTGTGAATGCAAGGTGTTCGATCAAATGCCTGGGAGGCTAGAAATCATGTTTTCGTGACTTAATAGAACCTAAATAACAAGTCCATGCTCTATCTTTTATGAATCAACATGAATTCCATGCTATTGTTGTGTATTGTTGTTGTGTATAGAGTGAATATGACATTGGAGCTATGCAAGTATGTACATGTTACATGCATTCCTTTCTATGTAGAAGATTTTGAGATCTATGTATAGTATGAAATCCCCAACTTATGACATTATGAATTGTGGACTTTATTCCTATGATCAAGTAAGTCATGTTGTGTCAGTCCTGGGGGTACTTGTACTCAAAAAATATAGTTGTGTGCCTAGTGCCAGTTTCATGTTTTTACTATATTCTCAGTCAATCCATGTTCAGTAGAATTCAGTAGTCTTGTGACTCAGGAAATCTCAGTAATCTCATGAACTCAGTCAGTTGTCATATATCAACAGTATTTCGTCAGTCAACGGAATTCTATAAAATCATCCCATGTATAGTTCAGTTTATTATGTTCAAAGTCTATTCAGATGGGAGTAGAAATTAACACTGAGTGAACCCAAGGATAGAAACACACACTGTCAGATGAGGGTGTGATTCTAAGAAGTCATCCTTGCATTCCATAACTATGTAGCCAGCATAGGTTGAGACATCAAAACTGTCAGATGGGGGTTGATAAGGTGGATAAACACTGTCAGATAAGGGTCCCACCATTCTTTTTTTGGGACACTGTCAAATGAGGGTCACCCACAGCTTGTCTTTATCAGTGGAGTGGTATTGACACCCTTCCAATCAGGGCATAGGTTGGACCCCAGCTAAGCTATTATAGCGTATTTGGGGCATGTTGGTTAGATAAATACTTCCTGCAGTCTCAGTCTCAGTCTCAGTAAAAGAACTCATATAGTTCTTTAGAATATCAGGACTGTCAGATACAGTCAACTCAACTACAGTACGGAACTCAGATAGTTTTATCAGATTCAGGACTGTCAGATACAATCACCCATGTTATCAGATATATCAGTCATGTTAGTCATCAGTACATACATGTTATCAGTACTCACTCAGTAATTATGCTATCATGAACTCAGTTACAATTGTTATGTATTCAGCCATGTTTTCTCACGTTTATGTTAGACAGTCAGATAGTATTACTCATGCATGTGAACCCTTGCATTTAACCTACCTCACATGCATACTCAGTACATTCAATCGTATTGACGCATTTGCGCTATGGCATTTTCTTTTTTTGTTTTACACCATAGGTTTAGAGACATGAGTTTTCGATCAGCAGTAGCATTCTAATATTCAGCAGTGAGTCCTCATTCTTTGAGGACATGATTATTACTTTCTTATTTCTGTTCAGTTTTTCTAGATGGAGTTAGTTAGGGACATGGCCCATCAACTCCTTATTCAGATTATTTAGTTATAAAGGTTTTCTAGACTACCAGGTTTTAAACAGTTTATTTTAGTTATTTTGGGTATTTCATACCCCACTCAAATATTTTGTTTTATCTGTTTTATTAGAGTATTGAACCTTATGGCCTATCAGCATTTATTTTCATATTTATATACATATATTATGCACTATACAGGTACAGATATCAGTCATGGGTTAGCTTGTGGTCCTTCGGGGTCATGGATACCGCGTAGCATTCTGGGCATCAGGCTCGGGGCATTGTTTAAACAAAGTCTCAACATAATGGAATTAGGAATGTCAGATTAAATATTAAGTACAAGGCGACCTTAATTTTTTTAGCTTATACAACTTTGAAGCTTTATATATCTGCTCTAGCTGAGATAAAAATAACTTCAGTTTTAACACTATTTCTACCCTAAAATTGGTCTTTAGAATCAATTATGTAGCCTTTGGAAGTTTTTTGGCTACCTGATACTATTATTTTGTTATTTTACAGTACAAGTTGTTTAAAAATAGATCACTATGTCTGACCTCTCACCCAGAGATATTTTTTATGTAAGTCCTTATCATATCCATGAAAGGGTTGTTTTGTCAAGATCCTTTAAAATTTAAGGTGCGCATACATGGATGTGGTACAGAATCTAACCCTATAGTCAATTTCGAGGATGATTCCATAGGAGTTTCTATTGGTAACAGAACTTCTCCGTGGAGATCAACAATAGAGGAGGTTCAAAATGAGCGACTGATAACTACATTGCTTTGCAAGGATTCTTGGTCTTTGATGTTCTTGGTGGTCATATTGGTTTTCTATTGAGTTCATTGTTACTCAAAGGATTATTTGATGCTTCTTCGCAGGTGAACACCATACATAATCATGCATCTCTTATTTGTAACAACAAGATTATTTTTGTGTCTGTCTAACTGATTAATTTCAGGTATCCACTACCGTTGTAAAACCTTATAACAATGTTTTTTCAATTTATTCCCTTTTACAACACACTGATATGGTTGTGATGTTGTACAATGAAGCCATTATACTTTCATCATATACCCCTCTGCTGAAAAGGCAGACAATGAGCAATTATTTATACCTGAGATAACTAATGCAGTTTTTTAGCACTCAAGCATGATGGATAAATGTGACCCAATGCTTGATGAAGAGGATGGTTCAATTTGTTGACTGGTAAATATTTTGCACCAATAACAAGCATGAAATACTTGCATCTGAACAAAGTACAAAAAACTTTCTAATGTGGATGCAACCGTCTGATTTTATTTTTTGGGTTTTGGGGTTTCAACAAGTGCCCAACTGACTTCAAAAGGCATTCGTCCACTGGTATGTTTGAGAAGGAATAGAAGAGGTATAGTTTTTTGAAGCCCCTAAAGATTTACCTGCACTTGAAATATGGTGAAGAATAATAATGTAGACCAACAACATTGAAGACAGTATTGCTCTAATGCCTTTCATATGTTTTTGTTGTTATTTTCAATCAGTTGTTGTGCACATGGGAATTTGACATTTCTTCCCATCCACATCTCTACATTGTAAGTTGACATTCATACTACAGTGATTGTTCATATTATCATTTAATCTCTACATTGTGACAATTAATCAAGAAAAATATAAAAGCTTGACTCAACAACTCTGGATTACTGACTGTGAAGCTACAACTAACGGTTATAAATTATAGCTATGCTACTATTATTGGGCCCTTTGCTAGAACGGGCTTCTACATCTAGTAATATGTATAAAATGTTCAATGTCATACGATTTGGACTTCTTAAACTTAATTTTTTTCTTAAAACATAAAGAGTTCACAAGCAGTGGAAATTAGCAAAATTTTTATAATTTTTACCAAATAAGTAAAAATTTAAAAATAAATTGATAAACATAAATATATCTATCTATTTATGAATTCTTTTGCACAAAATATAAATACATTTTAATATCTATTTTATAAATAAATATTTGTAATTATAAACTTTAAGTATAACTATTTATAAAAATTTAAAATAATAGTAGCTAGTTAATAATAGTACCTAGTTATTCTTCAATGGAGCATGTCTTTTTTTTTTCTTTTTGCAAAGTTACAAGTGATGCCTTTTCTTTTTTATCAAATATAAATTTATAAATCAAAGTTTATATTTAAAAAAATAAAATTATGATTTGGAGCAACTCATGAATTTTTAAAAATTTAGAATTTGATTGAATCACATATTCTAATACATCTCAAAAATTCATTCATCCTCGGAATCTTCTTCAAATTTGTCTCCACTGATGCCCCTCCTTGTGTTCTTCTCTATGACCACCGGTGAAAATGATTAGTCGGCTTTTCTCTGAAGATTTATATGAGAATGTTCTACTCAGACTATTAGTAAAGTTCTTATTACGGTTTAAAATAATGATATTAGGTGTATTGAATTAAATTTAATTTTAACTATTTACCTGATAATTGTTGGGAAAGGCAAAGGCACAATCAAAGAGCCCGAAAGGGTAGCAGTGAAAATACCCAAGTATAAATTTTCCTTTTCAACTTGAATCAAGACGAGATAAGCAAATCCAAACAAAACAAATAATATGGCAGCAAATAAATCAATCACACAAATACAATAAGATAAGAATAAAGGCAATCACATGAGACACCAAATTTACATGAAAAACCCTTCGGTATGAAGAGTTAAAAAATTATGGGACCAAAAACTCCACTATAATCACCAATAGTTACAATATTGTTCTCCAAAATGGCCACCAAACAAGTGCCAAACAACAAGCAACAATATATACACCACAGTACCAAACACTAGAGAAATAAAAGAGTGAAAACACCAAAATGCAGCAGCTATTAAGGAATGAAAAACAGGAGCTACAGGCCACCAAATCTAAATCCGTCAGTTTCTAATAAAAAATTGAGATGAGAGAAACAAGTTGTCTAAAAATCAACTCAATCGGATCAGAAACGAAGCGAAAATCGCAATTTGAAGTTTACAGTTGTGGCTGGAATTTTTGGGCCAAAATTAGCTTTCTTTTCTCTCTTTGGCTATTGAAAACTCTCTTTTGTGATGATGAAATAAGACCTATAATGACCTATATATATATATGCCCCATAGTATTAGGCCTATGGGCAAAAGTAGGTTGGTCCATATTGGACTTTATTTATCCACATAGGAAGGGAAAAGACCCATAAACCAACAATTCTCCCCCTCCCGACTATGTGGAGGAGACCGCTATTCCGGCGATCATGCAACAATCTTCAAACTCTCCTCTTGACAAAGTTTTAGTCATCATTTCGGAACCATTATCATCCGTATGAATCTTCTCAAGTTCAAGCAACTTAGAATCCAACACATCCCGAATCGAATGGTATCTCACATCAATCTGTTTATATAGACCATGAAATGTAGAATTCTTGCCATGATGTATAGCACTTTGACTGTCGTAATAAAGTACATACCTCTCTTGAGCAACACCAAAAAATTATAACACCTATTGAATCTTGAGTATTTAACACCTTATCATGACCTAACCCTAGATCCCATAATCCAGGTTAAAGGTGTTTAGCCACTCATGATGCAAGAAACAAGTACATAAATTGAATTCATAGTTGATAAGATAAACTTACAATGATAATGAAGATCGAAAAGTATAACTTGAATTGATGCACAAGGCAAAACTCCCAAAATATTGGTTTTTAGAGAGAGAGAGAAAAGTATCATATGGTTCCAGAATAATGATAAGTCAATGAGTCAATGATTCAATGATAATAGAAAACCCTAAAATAAGGCTTTAAATAGTTAACCCTAAAAAAGGAAATAAAATAGAAGTTTCAGCTTTTTCTCAGAATAAATGACAGCGTCCGTGATGGCTTATCACAATTCTGACGGCCTATCACGAATGCCGTCAGCTTCTCTGCTCTTTCAGCTTCTTCTGTCTAAGGTTGACGACGATGGTGATGCCTTATCACCAACATAACGACATGTCATGGATGTCGTCACAAAACTTTCTTCAACTTCCATCTTCTGTTTAAGGTTGACGGCATCCTTGACAACTTATCACCAGGCTAACAACGTGTTATGGATGTTGTCAGCCACACTTGTTTTTTATTTTGCTTCACTTTTCAGCCTTTTAGCTTCCTTTATTAGTGATTCCCCTTCATTTCTATCTTTTCTGCAAAATCAAAGTAAACTAATCAAAAACAACTAAAATTGCTCAAGACCTTGCAATTATTTAGAGTTAAAAGCTTCAAATATGTTAGCATAGGCTCACATATCAACACCCTCAACTTAAACAATTGCTTGTCCTCAAGCAACCATAACATAACTAAGAGTATACAAAGTACAATTTGGAAGCTAACTACTCATATCAGTTCAAAATACATGCACCATCTCCAAGGTCAGTCAAATTAAGAGCACTGTGTCTATTATTGAAAACACCCATGCAACTCACAAGGATCAAGATATGGCAAAAATTTAAGAAATAACAACCCAGCACATACCCAAATCATACTATCCGAACAAGTTAGTGATTAGCAACATACCTAGTGTGCCCTCTCAACAAAGAAATCCATTTTTCACTCATATTAGAATTCACATACATAAATACAGGGATAAACACAAGACTCATTCTCAGAATGAATTTCCAAACATTGCGTGTTAAATGCCATAGACTTGCCCTTATAGTCAGTACCCAAGTCTTCAGACTGGTCAGTTAGGATCACTATAGGGATTTTCTTAAACTTGTAACATAAGCCAGGGGATGGTATGATATCCATAGATATTTCAGAGTGACTATGCCTCCTTGACACTACATTAAACTATCGGGGTTTCAACTCTTAACCTTCTTTTCTTCCCTCTTTTATTGATCATGCATGCTCAAGATGGTGCGGCCTTTTCAATTATCATATTATCTTTTTATCATCTTTTACACAGCTTTTTCTTTTCTTATTTCTTTTCCCCGCACCTAAATTTCATTTATTTTCCTTATTCTACCTCTCTTCATACGTATTTCGCATCATGCACCCCTATAATAGCCACCCTCAACTTAGGTTGTTTGCCTAAGTCAAGGTGCAAGTGTCCAAGGAGGACCAGGGCCAAGACAGGTTCATTGTGATGTGAACGAGAAGGTGACAGATGTTAAAAAAAGAAATAGACTAATTAAGCTCAAAAAGGGATCAAGGGATACTATGCACATAGGGAAGGTCATTTTGGCTAAAAGTGGATTAATCAGCAAAAACGGCCTATGATCCTTTCCTAACTCCTATCTATGACCAAGGCAAGACTAACAGGGCAAGTTCTAAATTCAACATACAGCGGGAATTGAGTAAGACCTTACACACATGGGACAAAATATTTTGCATATCACTACTTATCTGGTTCATGCACTTATTTAATTCAGGTTATTCTGTTGCCATACTAATGCCACAACAAGATACACCATGGTCATAAATGGATACAATTCACACAATACACAATATCTCAGCCCAATGAAGAGGTACTCAAAAATCACAAAATAAGATAACTGCCTCAAGTACTTGTACTACTCCTAGTTATCTACAGAATATGCTACAACAATAATCTACCCTACACCCTCAACTTAAAATCAAAAATAAATTGCCCTAAGGGTTAGGGTATACCTGAAGATAATTAAGCACATGGATCCTGGGTCTCCGACCCTGCTACTGCATCATCTGATATCTTCTTCCCATCAGGAGCATTTGGCTTTACGCTGGTTGGAGCCCTGCTAGATGAAGCACCTGCAGCCCTAGCTCAGATGGTTGTCTCTCATTTCTTAGTATCAGCCAGGGACACCAATCTTTATTTATTCAACTCCATCTTTTTGGCCTTATTTTTTGCCTTTATTTTCACTCTTCTTTTATCCTTACTGTTCGATTCTTCTCTCTTATCTTTGCCCATCTTTCCCCCTTTTTCTTTTTTTCTTTGGGGAATCTTCAGTGAGGTTAAATATTGGGATTTTGTCCTTAGATTTTTCCACAGCCAGACCTATTGGAATCATAATTTGGTGCTGCTGTAATACCCCAACATCTGCCTTTACTTTATCCAATGCCGCTCTGAAATTAACAAGATCATCCCCTGTCATTTTTTTTACCTAGGCATCAAATCTATTCTCCAAATCTGTAACCTATCCCGACAAAGTCTCAATAGGATCAAGGGCAGCCTTCATTCTTTCGTCTACTGCAGTAGCAAACTATTTGGAAAAAGCATATAGATGTGCCTCACACCACTTGGCTTGCTTAGCCACTTTTCTAATATCAATCGGATAGAATATAAACCCTGCTGCTGCTGTAGGAACTGAGGGATTTGGATCTCCTCAGGCACTAAACCTGCTTGTGCTGAAGAAGTTGGTGGAACCGTCTCAAAATCTTGCACCTCCACATGAGGTGCTGCACCGGCATCTGTGAATGGAGGGTTTGCTTTTATCTCTGCACCTCTATCAAGTCTCAATCTTGGATGATTCTCATCAAATCATATAGGGTTATGAGTCTTTTGGGTATGAACATCTTCATCAACTCCTGCAATCTTTGGCACCCTAGCAGCTCGGCACAACTTTGTGATAATACAAGGAAAAGGATAAGCAGTGTCGGTTCTTAACATCTTAATCTTTATGTCATCAGTAATAATTTCTCCAAAGTTCAAGAGAAGCTGCTGCAAGCCTGATCATCACCCAAAATATTATCCCCATCAGTGGGCATCAGCCATACTCGCAGTATACCCCACCAAAAGTTTGCCTCTTGCATCAGAGAGGACTTATAGATTCTCTTATTTGGGTTTATCACCCATGTTGGTTCTCCTTCAACTATGATGTTTGCCAGCCACGGATGTTGTTTGTCCTGATTCTTAATTCGAGCATAGACTGATGGTGCGGTGGCCTGAGGAGTGAAGTCGGGTCCATGCAAGAATCTGTTGATGGTTCTGATTGAAACATCAATTCTTATGCCCCTCACCTGAACTCTATCCAACAGGGGCTGGTCTACTACTTTTTTACCTGACCTGCACATATTTTCTAACTGATCTTGGTAGTTCGCATAGAACTCCCGAACCAGTAAAGGGCAAAATGATCCTTCTCTTTGGTAGTCCACCCCAAGCCATAATCTTTGAACTTCTGTTCCACTTTTGGGTACTTGCTCAACCCCTTTTGTGATAATCATTATTTCTTCCTAAATTGGCCTCTTAGCATTCTTTCTATCAGTTCTTCGATGCCCAACGGTGTAGATGTCCTCTGCTGTAGGGATCTGCCATCTAGCGTTGTCTCTCACTTCAGTGTTCTTACATTTGATAAGAGTTCCTCGAGGTGGAGACTCTTCATTATTTTGTTTCTCAATGGATGGGGACCCAGATGCTGTTTTCTCAGACTCAGACTCCTCAGACCCCTCCTATTCTTCTTCTTCAGAGTCAGCATGCTTAGACTCATGCTATTTAGAACCCCCTTTCTCAGAAGCAGTATGTTTAGACCCCTCCTGCTAAGAAGCTATTGTTGTCTCAGTGTCATCACTGTCCTCCACCTCAACTGGTGGAGGTGGTGAAGGTTTCTTCGAACTTTGTTTCTTCTTTTGCTTTCTGAGTAGGGGTACCTCCTCTTCGTAAGCAGATTCCTCATCGATGAGGTTACGACGTACACTTTCTTTGGTTGCTTTATTTGGTGTCGTAGGGCTCTTTCTTTTTGGTTCCATTGTAAAGTTCCTGGAGACAATAGAAGAACATTAGTTAGCCTTCAAGAGCACAAACACAAATACATTAATCATTTAAGCTCATTCATGCTTCAGGCTCTAGGTGTTACGACAATTCTTGATAAGCTGTCACGACTGTGATAGCTTATCATAGTTTTCGTCAACCTCAGATAGAACCCACATAATTTTACCAACTTTTGACGACATTCTTAACAAGCCGTCACAATTGTAATAGCCTATCAAGAATGTCGTCAACTCTAAACAGAAAATACTTTATTTTTGTCATCCTTTGACGACATTCCTGATAAGCCGTCATGATTGTGATAGCCTATCATGAATGTCGTCAGCTCTTATCAGAACCTACTTTTGATTTTAACTAAATTTTTGGTCCCCATTATTTCTCAAGATCTGCTTGAATTCTGATTTGTGAGCTATCTTTTCAAACCATGGGATTGCACAGCAAATCCTAGGCGCGATTTTATCTCCTTCTCCAAGTTGAACTTGGTTCAAGCATCTTGGGTACCATCCATCATTCGCCACAAGAACAGAAGAGTTAAAGTAGAGTATACCTGATGGAGCCCTTAAACTAATGTCATGCACAATGGGAAGTGTGAAATAGGAACAATTTCTTGATTGTGAAGTGCAAACCCACACATAAGGGAATTTGTTTTCTTGGAGTGTTTTGCAAAGAGTAGGGTGTTTTGCAAAGAGTAGGAAATAATTTAACTAAGGAAATAAATAAACTAAGGAAATAAATAAAACTAGTGGAAATTTGAAAAGGTTTCACAGCTGGGCCGGGTCGGATATGCTTTAACTGGGACCAGAAATTAGCTTTTAAGGCTTTGGGTTGACGATGATTTATGATGGATTATCACGAGTGTGATATCCTATCATGAACATCGTCACCCTTAAGTAGAGAATGCTTCATGCTTGGCCTATCTGACGACAATTGTGATAGCTTATCACAGTTGTGACGGCTTGTCAAGGATGTCGTCATGACCTTTCAGCTGACCTTCTCCTTTTTCCACCTTCTCTGTACTGAATCCTAATTCTAAAAAAATAAAAACACTTGCTTAAACATAAAAACTTTTGGTTGCCTCCCAATAGCGCCTGATTTACTGTCGCGACACGACTTGGTTATCTTGACTACTCAGACTTCACCAAGACCACCAGTTGATACCCCTTTTCCATCATTATAGAAGACGTCAACAATTGAGAAAACACTCATCTCATGTTTTTGAGTCATGGATGAGTGTATTTTTAAGCCTGCTTCTTTGTCATTGAACCTGAACTTCAGCTCATTCAACTCCATGTCTACTAGCACTCTCCCGGTCGTCAGTAATGGCCTACCCAAGATGATGGGCACTTTAAAATCTACCTCGCAATCTAAGACAACAAAATTAGCAGGCAAAACAAAATTAGCTACCTTTACCAAAATATCGTGCAGTATGCCCACAGGTAGCTTCACAGATCTATCTACCATTACCGACCTCATATTCATTGGGGTAGAATCCCCAGACCCAATTTCTTGTACACAACCAATGGCATTAAATTTATACTGGTTCGCAGATCGCATAGTGCTTTTGTGAACTTCAGGGGGCCAATAGTACATGAGATGGTGAACGCTCTCGGATCTTCCTTTTTCAGCACTAAAGACCTTGTAGAAATAGCGCCATAATGGAGGAGATTGTCCTCCGGCTTATGTATAACCTTCCGCTTCTTGGTTATAAGGTCTTTCATGAACTTTGCGTAGCCTAGCATTTTCTCAAGTGCCTCAACCAAAGGCACATTAATTGTCAATTGCTTGAGCATTTCCATGAACTTGCTGAATATTACATCATCAACCTTTTTCTTCAATCGTTGAGGAAAGGGAGGTGGTGGTCTAGGGATAGTTTTCAACACCACTTCCTCTTCCTTCTCCTTTTCTTTCTCTGAAACATCAACAAAACTATCCAGCTTCTCAGACTCCACTTGACAGCTTTCTTCAGATTCATCAACAATTGCCTCATTATCTACAGATTTGCCCACCGAAGGGACAAGTAATATTTTACTACTCTGAGTGGTAATAGCCATACATGATCCATCATTCCGAGGATTCTTAACCGTATCACTTTGTAAAGAACCATTTTTTTCTGATTCAGTGTAGCAAAAAGTTGGCTCATCTGTTGCTCCAGCTGCTTGATAGAAGCGGAGTGTGAACTAACCAACAGACTCAGGGTAGAGAATTCACTCTTTATAGTAGTTACCCCCGAGTTGGTAGCCTCAACTCCCTTCAACAACTTTTCCATCATGTCCTACTTGGACATCTTGCCAGAGCTAGTTGTTGCAACATCCCAACTTCCAGGAGGAAAATATAAACCACTCCTATCATTATTGCTTCTCCAGTGTCCCTGCTACCTATCTTTATAATCTGGCTTGTCATAAAAGTTTCGACCTTGGTTCCCTTGGCTATTTCCTCAGAAACCCCTCTGATTACTCACATAGTTTGCCTCCTCATCAGCATTCGTAGCAACAGTACCCTGAGATTCCATAGCCTTAACTTTTTCTGTCTTGCCTGACAGCAAGTGCTTGGTCAGCAAATCCATTTGTGTCTTTAAGTAGGCCATGTCCTGGTCTCACTCTTCATCCCTTCTGTGCTACTCCGTAGTCATACCACCAGAAATAGTCAGGCTAGCCACCACAAAAACCCTGGAGTGCTAAGCCCAACTCTGCTTTGTCATTCTATTCAGCATGTCTGAAGCATCTAAAAAGAGAGGTCACTGAATGAACCACCTGCAACATTGTCTATAATTGGCTTTGTCACAGAGTTAAAAGCTCTGTACAAAGTCTCCATCAAGTGCAAGTCTGACATATTATTGTTCGGATATTGTGCCAGCTTCTTCTTAAACCTCTCCCAGGTTTCGTACAATGCTTCAGTAGGGAGCTACCTAAAGTTACTGATTTCGTCCCTCAATTTTACCCTCTTGGAGGGTGGAAAGAATCTTTCTAGGAACACCTCTTTCAACTGTCTCCAGTTGGTTATAGAATTGGGTTATAGCTCATTTAACCACATTGTTGCCTCTCTAGACAGAGAGAATGGAAATAATCTCAACCTGATCGCATTCTAGCTTACTCCCGATTTGTCAAAAGATTTTCAAATGGTGATAAAGTTCACCAAATACATGTTCGTGTCATCACCAAGCAAGCCTCCAAACAACCCCTTCAGATTTAGGAGTTGGATCATGGTACTTGTTATACTGTTTGCAACCAACAGACGTTAATTATAATCTCAGAATTACCAAGAAATCCTAACACCTATTGAATCTTAAGTATTTAACACCTTATCATGACCTAGCCCTAGATCCCATAATCCAGGTTAAAGGTATTTAGCCACTCATGATGCAAGAAACAAGTACACAAATTGAATTCATGGTTGATAAGATGAACTTACAGTGATAATGAAGATCAAAAATTATAACTTGAATTGATGCACAAGGCAAAACTCCCAAAATATTGGTTTTTAGAGAGAGAGAGAAAAGTATCATATGGTTCCAGAATAATGATAAGTCAATGAGTCAATGATTCAATGATAATAGAAAATCCTAAAACAAGGCTTTAAATATTAACCCTAAATAAAGAAACAAAATAAAAGTTTTAGCTTTTTCTCAAAATAAATGACGGCGTCCATGACGGCTTATCACAATTCTGACGGCCTATCACAAATATCGTCAGCTTCTCTGCACTTTCAGCTTCTTCTGTCTAAGGTTGACGATGATTGTGAAACCTTATTACCAACATGACGACGTGTCATGGATTTCATCATTAAACTTTCTTCAACTTCCATCTTCTATTTAAGGTTGACGGCATCCTTGACATCTTATCACCAGGCTGACGACGTGTCATGGATGTCGTCAGCCATACTTGTTTTTTATTTTGCTTCACTTTTCAGCCTTTTTGCTTCCTTTATTAGTGGTTCCCCTTCATTTCTACCTTTTCTGCAAAATCAAACTAAACTAATCAAAAACAACTAAAGTTTCTCAAGTCCTTACAATTATTTAGAGTTAAAATCTTCAAATGTGCTAGCATAGGCTCACACATCATAGTCAAAGGAACTAGATCAACATCAACTAGGTTCTCACTACTCTGACAATCAAACTGCTTAGCTTTGTCAAAATCTTCAATTGTTTGTTCTTCAAAGAATTCAACATCAGGACTTCTAACAAGTTTCTTCTCAACTGGATCATAGAAACGATAGCCAAATTCATCTTAACCATAACCAATGAAGATACACTGCATAGTTTTAAAATCCAACTTTGACCTCTCATCCTTAGAAATATGTACAAAAGTTTTACACCTAAAGACTCTAAGAAAATTATAATAAACATTATTTCCAGACCAAATGTAACTCCCCAAAACAAGGTCCTGAGATGTCACACCGTGATTAAGGCTACAAGTAGCCCCAAGCTAACCATTTGAGCCTGCTACTACTTCTAAATTCTTAAATCAGGATACTGAGTCTAACTGAGATATATCAAATCATAGTCCAACTTAAATATGAAAGAGTACTATGAATGTAACAAAATACTGAATGTCTAAACACACTGTCCATCTAGTCTGACAAAGCCTCTATTACTTCATAAACTAGAGAGCCATTGGGAAAGATCCCCAACAGACTCGAACTGATCTGAAAATAGTAAAACATATGCTAAAGATACAAAAATATCCAAAGACATGTCCTCAAATTATGAGGACTCACCACTGCTGAGATGTAGATGAAAGTGCTAGGAAATCACTGACGAGGCTGGGACTGAGCACCTGAACCTACATTATAAAAAAATTTAGCACATAGACAAGTATATGAATCAGTACCTTGAGAATGTACTGAGTATATGGTGGTGTATTCATTTGTATAAAACAATATCATAATTCTTTATAGAAAACATATATGCAAATACAGATGACTCACATAGCTTGAGTAAAGCCTTCATAAATCATGAATAGGAAGTATGTAAGTAAGTCACGTGGGTCATTTCACTCTGTTCTAATACTTGTATTATTTCTTTGTTCTCAAACTTGTAATTTAATGAGACCTTAAAATATCAACTTCCAAGATGTACATGATGTGTGAGCAAAAGCTAACACATTTAATGTTTTTTGGCTCAAAACAATTACAAAATCTTTTGTTATTTTAATGTGTTTTCTAGCGAATTTGCAGAAAAAGGTAAAAAGACAGAAAATAAACAACATCGGAGCAAAAGAGTTAAAAACTGAGCAAAAAGGAGAAGGACGCATGGCTGATGACATCGCTGATAAGTCATCAACCTTGTGATAGGCTATCAAAAATGGCGTCATCCTTAACCAGAAACTTGAGCCTAAGAGGAATTTCTGATGACGTTGGTGATAAGGCGTCAAGATGGTGATAAGGCAACATGAAGGGCGTCAGCCTGAACCAGAGAATTGAGCTTGATGAAGAAAGCTGATGATGTTGGTGATACGCCATCAGATCGGTGATGTGGCGTCAGCTAAATCATCAGCCTAAGACAAATTTTGAAGGAAACTAGAGCATTTATGACGCCATCCGTGATAAGGCGTCAGACTCCTGACGTGGCGTCAGCGATGGCATCACCTAATCCAAGATTTAATTTGATTTGTTATTTTATTTCCATAATTAGGGTTAAGTATAAATAGGAGTTTTTAGGGTTTTATTAAACATCTTTTGAGCAATCTTCCTAAAATTTTGTTCAATCTTCTTTAATCCTTGAAACTCTTAAGCTTTTTGGGAACACTTATCAACTAATTGTGGATATTTATTTTTTGTGATTGAATTGAAGGAACGACTTGTTGTTTTTCATACATTCATAAGTTTACTTATATTATTATGAATTCAACTTGCTCTTTCGTTCATCAAATCATGAGCGGCTAATTCTATTAGTCGGAGTTATGGGATCCATGGATTAGGGTTTGACATAATGCTAGGTGTTTAATAGATTTAAAGAATAGTAAAACATCTTCAAATTCTATTGTTTTAACTGAAATCTAGTGGTTGCAAACATTAGATTATGCTTTAGGTTTTATTTGCTTCTAACGGAGAAATAGACTAGAGGTCGTGAATTATCAACAGGGACTCGGGAGCTACCAACCCATGTTGAACATAGCTCTGGTTTTCCATTTAGATTGATTACAAACACTAAAATACTAAAAGTGAAAATTCATTCATTGTTCAACTTAAACCCCCATTTTCGAAAACATTAAACTACCAGTAAAGTATTTCGTAAATAAATTAAAGTTCACACCCTATTCCCCGTGGTATTCGACCCCAACCTAGTTGGATTTTATATTGACAACGATCACTTACACTCATTCAAGAGTGTAATTTGAGCGTTATCAAAAATGGCGCCGTTGCCAGGGAATACGATTGTAGACTAAAATTTTGTGCACAAAAATTTGCTGATAGTTAAGTTTCCTTGATTTACGTTTATTTGTTTTTTTGTTTCTTTTAGGTACTGTGTTGTTTATACCAAAAATGAGAAGTCTCGGAGAACCACTATTACCAATCAACCCGGAACCTCAACTGATAGAGAGAATGGCAGAACAACATGAAAAAGAAAGACTAGCTACTTTAGCCAGGGCTCAAGTGAATGTGCAAAATTTGGGTCAACAAGCATGTCACCAAAACCCTGATGATGAAGACTTAGATGATGAGGAATTGCTAAATCCTCAAAACCCAAGCCGAGCGGAGCAAGTTGCTGCACCAGTGCAGCGAAATATCAACAGAAATTATCCAGTCTAAGGAAGATATTGTCAAAAGCCTATGCAATATGAGTCAGATGAAGATGATGAAGGAATGGACGAAGCTGGTGCAACGGGTGCTATCATTCCGCCACCATTAGCACTAGGTGTGAAATTCAGCATAACAAGTTCCATGATCCAACTCCTGAATCTGAAGGGGTTGTTTGGAGGTTTACTCGGTGATGATCCAAACATGCATTTGGTGAATTTTATCACCATTTGCAAATCCTTTGACAATCCGGGAGTGAGTCAGAATGCGATCAGGCTGAGATTATTTCCTTTATCTCTATCTGGGGAGGTAACAATGTGGATAAATAAGTTAGAGCCTGATTCTACAACCAACTAGAGATAGTCGAAAGATGTGTTCCTAGAACGATTCTTTCCACCCTCCAAAAAGGTACAGTTGAGGGACGAAATTAGCAACTTCAGACAGCTTCCGACTGAAGAACTGCATGAAACCTGGGAAAGATTTAAGAAGAAACTTGCACAGTGTCCGAACCATAATATGACGGATTTGAACTTGATGGAGACTTTGTATAGAGCTTTTAACTCTGTGATGAAGCCTATTGTTTACAATGCTATAGGTGGTTTGTTTATTGACCTCTCTTTTCTAGACCCTTCTGACATGCTGAATAGAATGACCAAGCAGAGTCGGGCTTGGCACACTAGGGATTCTGTAGTGGCTAGCCTGACTATTACTAGTGGTATTATTGCAGAGTAGCATAGAAGGGATGAGGATCGAGATCAATACATAGCCCACTTTAAGACGCAGATGGACTTGCTGGCCAAACACTTTCTATTCGATAAGACTGAAATGGTTAAGGTTGTGGAATCTCAGGGTACTGTGTCTATAGGTGTTGATGCTGAGGCAAATAATATGAGTAATCAGGGGGATTTCCGAGGCAATAGCCAAGGGAACCAAGGTTGGACTTTCTATTACAAGCCTGATTATAAAGATAAGGAGCAGGGACATTGGAGAAATAATAATGACAGGAGTGGTTTGTATATTTCTCCTGGAAGTGGGGATGCTGCGACAACTAGTTTTGGTAAGATGTCCATGGAGGACATGATGGAAAAGTTTTTGAAGGGAGTTGAGGCAACCAACTTGGGGGTAACTAATATGAAAAGTGAGTTTTCTACCCTCAGTCAGTTGGTTAGCTCACACTCTGCTTTTATTAAGTAGTTAGAGCAGCAAATGAGACAACTTTTCGCTACTCTGAATCAGAGAAAAGCTGGTACTTTACCTAGTGATACGGTTTAGAACCCACGGACTAATGGCTCTTGTATGGCGATTACCACTCAGAGTGATAAGATACTATTTGGCCCTTCTATGGGCAAAGCTGTGGAAAAGGATATGAGTGTTGATGAATCGGAAGGAAGTAATCCAGTAGAGTCTGAGAAGCTGGATGGCTTTGTTGAAATTTCAAAGAAAGAAGATGAAAAGAAAGAGGATGTGGTATTGAAACAAATACCAAGACCACCACCTTCATTTCCCCAGAGATTGAAAAAGAAAAAAGATAACGAGAAATTTAGCAAGTTCATGGAAATACTGAAACAACTGACAGTGAATGTGCCATTGATGGAGGCATTTGATCAAATTCCAAACTATGCTAAATTTATGAAGGAATTGCTAACAAAGAAGTGGAAGGTAAGCTGTGAGCTGGTGGGCAACATCCATCACTGTGGTGTTGTTTCTTCACAATCCTTAGTGCAGAAAAAGCCTGACCCTAGAGCATTTACTGTACCATGCACAGTTGGATCCATGAAGTTTACCAAAGCTTTATGTGAATTAGGAGCAACTATTAATCTGATGCCACTTGATATCTACAAGAATCTTGGATTGGGGGAGCCTACCCCCACAACGATGCGTCTTGTTATGGCAGACAAATCAGTGAAGCGACCAGTTGGTAGATTGAATTATGTGCCAGTAAAAGTGGATGACTTTATTTTGCCTGCAGATTTTGTGATATTGGATTGTGATGTTGATTTTGAGGTACCCATCATTTTGGGTAGACCGTTATTAGCCACGGGAAGAGTATTAGTTGATATGGGGCTCAATGAGCTCAAATTTAGGTATGGAAAAAAGGAGGCCAAATTCAAAATGCAACCTCCTATGAAACAGTTGGAGGAGATGAATATCTTCTCGATCGTTGATGTATTCCAGGAAAATAGTAATGAGGTAGTGATATGACATCTTGACGAAGTTTGAGTAGTCGAGATAATCAAGTCATGCCGCGATACTAAATTAGGCGCTATTGGGAGGCAACCCAAAATTTTATTTTCATGCATTTTGTTTTATTAATTTAGGTAGTAATAAAAAGGAACTGAAGAGGTACAAAGAGGTCAAGGTAAAAACTGAAGAAAGCGAGCCAAGTGGTCTTGACGACATTCGTGATAGGCTATCACAACTGTGACGGCTTATCACCAATGTCATCAGAAATTCCAAAGGTTGAGACCTTCTCTGTTAGGGCTGACGACCTTCGTGATAAGCTATCATATTTGTGACAGCTTATCACAAGTTGTCGTCGGCCATTATTTTGTTTTTGAAAATCTGGGCCTAAATTAATTTGAATCCGACCCAGCCCAGATACAAACCTTTCAAGTTCCCGGTTGTTATTAGTTTCCTTCTTTAAGTTTTATTCTATTTCCTTAGTAGGATATTTACTTCCTTTCAAAACACTCCCAAGTATACAAGGAAGCCTCTTTCCTGATAGTTGTGGGATTGCAAGAAAAATCAAAGTCCATCTCTCATCTTTTTTTCTCTCTCGTGTAATCAAGTGGAGTCAACTCATCAGGTATGTTCATAACTTTGTTTATCCTTTCATTGAAGTGGTAAATTTGTTGAAAACATGATGCTCAAAAAGAAGAAACTTGAGTTCAAGTGTAACAACATAGAAATTGGAAATTAGGGTTAAGTTGTGCCTAAATTACAAAAATTTTAAAACCCCAAGTACAAAAGCAAAAATTCTATGTGGTTATACGAAGAATTTGGTCCCAAAATTTAGAATGCAAACTAAGTGGGAAAAATGCTGAGCTAACGACGTTGCTGATAAGCTATCACTAGCATGATGCCTTATCAGCTTATGTCGTCAGAAAATTAGAAAAAGGGAGCATTCACTGTTTAAGGCGAACAACCTACCTGATAAGCTATCACAACTGTGATGCGTTATCAGGAATGTCTTCATAAGATTGAAAGAAGTATGCCAATTCTATTTAAGACTGATGACATTGCTGATAGGCTATCATAAATGTGACGCCTAATCAGCCATGTCGTCACACAATGATGATAATGCTAAGTGAACTTGAAAAGCATGTTTTGACTATTATACCTTCATTATTAACTTATGTTTGTCTTATGGTCCAGGAATACTCTAATGGAACCTAAAAGAAAGAATCCTAACACTCCAAAGAAAGCTGCCAAGCCCAAGGTGGTTTGTAAGCTTATTGATGAAGACTCTGATTATGAAGATGAAGAACCACTGCTCCGGTGGAGGAGAAATAAAACCAATCCAAAGGCACCTCCTCCACCTAAACCTATCGCGGTGGAGGATAGTGATGACACTGAGACCACCACCCCAGCTGAGAGTGAATATTCTGAGAAAGAGGGTTCTAAGAAAACTGAGTCTGAACAGCCTAAGTCTGAGAAGGCTAAATCTGAAGAATCAGAGGTAAAAGATGCTGAGCCTGACAAATCTGATTTTGAGGAACCATTCTCTAAAACTCCCTCGGCTAAGAATCAAGTTGAGAAGGAACCCCCATCTTGGGGAACTTTGATAAAATGTAAGAATCCTGAGATTCGAGAGAATGCTTAATGGCAGATCCCTGAAGCAGAAGATATCTTCCTCAAGGGTATGATTAGAACAAAAAGAAAATCTGTCAGTATTTCAAGAGAAAAGAGTCATCATCACAGAATTGCCTGGGTATCCTGCAGTTGAGAAGAAATTCAGAGATTATGGGCTAGGATGGACTGCTAAAGGAGGTGAACCATTTTGTCCTACATTAGTTCGGGAGTTCTATGCGAACTACCAGGCTAGATTAGAGAGCATGTGTAAGAATGGAGAGACCACAGCAGACCAGCCTTTGCTAACCAGAGTTCTAGTTCGTGGGTTAAATATAGATATTTCTGATAGGACTATCAACAGATTTCTACATGGACCCAACTTCATTCCTCAGGTCACAAATCCTACATTCTACCATCATCTAAAGAGTAAGGATGACCAGCGTCCTTGGTTAGCTACACTTATAGCTGAGGGAGATCCTTTATGGCTGACCCGACCTAGTGAGCGTATCTACAAGACTTCTTTGACTTAAGAGGCAAAATTCTGGTGGGATGTTGTGCACACCTATTTAATGGCAACCGACGGAGATAATATTCTGGCTGATGATCGAGCGATATTGGTCATCTGTCTTGTGTCCAACCTGAAGCTAAATTTTGGAGAGATCATTACTGAAGTGATCAAGATTCAGGTAACAAGGTCTGACACTGCTTACCCATTCCCTTGTCTGATTACCAGGATATGCACAGAGGCAAGGGTACCATATATTGCTGGGATTGATGATATGTTGTATGCCACTAAGACCCACAACCCTATTCGCTATGAAGAAAATCAGCCAAGGCTGACACTTGATAGAGGGGTAAGGGTTGAGGTGAACTCATCAGTTGCAGGCCCTAGTTCAGTATCTGAAGTAAATGTCCAAGCTTCTGAGGCTGCACAAACAGGCTCGGTTACTGAGGATGATCCAGTTCCATTAGTTCCTATAGCACCAGCAAAAGCTTTATCCCAGCCTATTAATATAAAAAAAGTGGCCAAACAGGCCAGATGGTGTGACACGAAGCTATGTGCCTTTGTTGAGCAGTTTGCTGCTGCTGTAGATAAGAGAATCAGGGCTACTCTTGAGCCCTTTGCTTTTTTTTTGCACGGGTTGCAGATCTGGAGAACCGTTTTGAGCAAGGGCACAGGAGTTGACTGGAGTAGAGCTTGCTGAATTCAGAGTGGCCCTAGAGAAGGTAAAAGTTAATGTGGTAGTGGTATAGCAGCACCAGTTTATGATTCCTGCAGGGCAGTCAACTGAAGAATCTAAGGATGAACCCTCAATCCTTGATCTCACTGTGGAGCCAGTGAAAAAGAAATAGAAAAAAGACAAAGAAACTGAAAAAGGTAAGAGAAAGAGATAAGAAGATGATAAGAATGAGAGCAAAGCAGAGAAAAAGGCAAAAAAGAAGAAGAAGAAAGCAGAGAAGACACTATAGGATGATGATGAGCTAACAGAACAAGAGAAGGTGGGTCTGAAAAAAGCAATGAAAGCATCCCGAGAGAAAAACTGGAAATGGGAAGAAGCACTGTGAGCGAGGGTTATAGGAGCCTCATCTAGCAGAGAAGCTGAACCGAAGCACAGAGAAGCTCTTGATGAGGATGACACTACTGCAAGGTTAAGGACCCATGATTTGAGACTTGATTGACTCCAGGTACACCCTAACCCTTAGTTTCATTTTGTTTGATTTTAAGTTAAGGGTGTAGGGTAGCATGTTGTTATAGCATATTTTGTAAATAACTAGGAGTAGTGCAATTTCTATAGGCAATTAATTGATTTTGTGATTTTGAACACCTTTTCGAAGGTTTGTTTTGCATGACTGTGTGAATTGCATCTTAGTGTGAACACTGTGCATCTCATCATGGCATTCATTTAGTTACTTGATCATCACTGCTGAACAGTTGCATGAACCAAATAGGTAGTAGCCAGTGATATTGCTTATGTGTCATGTATGTGTGAGAATATACCGAGTTCTCTTTTTGTATTGCCAAATCTAGAACTTTCCCGGTTAGTCTTACCGTAGTTGAAAGATAGGGGTTAGGAAAAGATCATAGGCCATTTTTGAATTTCAGTCACAGTTAGCCTAAATGACCTTTCTGTAATGCCTGATATCCATTGATCCCTGTTTGAGCCTTAATTGACCATTTTCTTTCTATGATACCTATCACCTTCCCTTTTTTAATCATAATGAACCTATTTTGGCCCTAGTCCTCCTTGGACACTGTGCACCTTGACTTAGGCAAACAACTTAAGTTGAGGGTGGCTATCATAGGGGTACGTGATATAAATTGGGAATGAAGAAGGGTTGAGTAAAATAAAAATAATAAGTGAGCAAGAAATAGATGACTAGGGTGTTGGTGAAAACAGATTTAAAAAGGGACGTTTGTTGAATCAAAAGAAAAAAAAACACACCCAATCTGAATATGTGATAAAGGGAAAAAGAAAAGAAAAAAAAGAGTAAAAAAAGAGGTTAACAAGTAGACCCCACAAGTTTGGTAGTGCCAAGGAGGGTAGTCTCTCTAAATGCCATGTAATTCCATACCATCCCCTAGCCTACGTTACAAGCCAAAGAAAGCCCTATAGTGATCCTAGCTTACCAGTCCGGCCACTTTGGTAATGACGATAAGGGCAAGCATATGGTATTTGGCATACACTGGTTGAACTTCATTCTGAGAGTGAGTGTTTTTGTGATTATCCCCGTGCTTATATTTTGACTTTTTATGAAAGAGAACGGGGAATTTCCTTGTTGTGAGGGCACACTAGTATTTTTCTAGGTTACTTACTTGTTTTGGGGTAGTGACATATTGATACATGCATAATTGATGGTGTTTAGCTGCTGCCATAGACAGAATCCTTTGTGTTATACTGCTACTTTTCAAATGATCTATACAGTTAGTTTTAAAGTAGTTAACCTTGGAGATGGTGACTGAGTTTTGAGCAAAAACGGTTGTTGACTGCGGAATGAGCTGTAGACTCTCTTAGTTGTTTTGTTGCTTGAGGACAAGCAACTGTTTTAAGTTGAGGGTGTTGACGAGTGAGAAAAAGCTAACACATTTAATGCTTTTTGGCTCAAAACAATTGCAAAATCTTCAGTAACTTTTGTTGCTTTAATGTGTTTTCTAGTGAATTTGCAGAAAAAGGTAAAAAGATAGAAAATAAACAACATCAGAGCAAAAGAGTTGAAAATTAAGCAAAAAGGTGGCGTTAGCCTTAACCAAAAACTTGAGCCTGAGAAGAAGTTCTGACGACGTTGGTAATAAGGCGTCAAGATGGTGATAAGGCATCACGAAGGGCATCATCCTTAACCAGAGAATTGAGCTTGATGAAGAAATCTGACGACGTTGTTGATACGTCTTCAGATCGGTGATGTGGCATCAGCTAAATCATCAGCCTAAGACAAATTTTGAAGGAAACTAGAGCATTTATGACGCCATCCGTGATAAGGCATCAGTCTCCTGACGTGGCGTCAGCAACGGCGTCACCTAATCCGAGATTTAATTTGATCTGTTATTTTATTTCCATAATTAGGGTTAAGTATAAATAGGAGTTTTTAGGGTTTTATTAAACATCTTTTGGGCAATCTTCCTAAAATTTTATTCAATATTCTTTAATCCTTGAAACTCTTAATCTTCTTGGGAACACTTATCAACTAATTGTGGATATTTATTTTTTGTGATTCAATTGAAGGAACGACTTGTTGTTTTTCATACATTCATAAGTTTACCTATATTATTATGAATTCAACTTGCTCTTTCGTTCATTAAATCATGAGCGGCTAATTCCATTAGCCGGAGTTATGGGATGCATGGATTAGGGATTGACATGATGCTAGGTGTTTAATAGATTTAAAGAATAGTAGAACATCTTGAAATTCTGTTGTTTTAACTGAAATCTAGTGGTTGCAAACATTAGATTATGCCTTAGGTTTTATTTGCTTTTAACGGAGAAATAGACTAGAGGTCGTGAATTATCAACAGGGACTCGGGAGCTACCAACCTTCTGTTTAATGATTAATGCTGTAACTGGATTAATCTACATGAGATAACATCCTATTGGAAATAAATAAGTTATTTAAGTTTGAGAGAATTAGATAATAAATTGTCTGGTGAGGTCGAGAGATAAGTCAGATAGTATAGTCGTCAGGGATATTGTGTTGTTCCTACTTACTTCGAGAATCTCAAGCATTACCTAGTATCTATCAATTCCCGAAACCCATGGTGAACATAACTCTAGTTTTCCATTTAGATTGAGTACAAACACTAAAATACTGAAAGTGAAAATTCATTCATTGTTAACTTAAACCCCCCATTTTTGGAAACATTAAACTACCAGTAAAGTATTTCGTAAACAAATTAAAGTTCACAGCCTATTCCCTGTGGGATTCGACCCCAACCTAGTTGGGTTTTATATTGACAATGATCGCTTACACCCATTCAAGAGTGTAATTTGAGCGTTAATGTGAACGTTTCACAATACATATACTTTCAAACTCATACTTTCACATTAAGTAGGATAAAACCTCCTTAAAACTCAAAGACTTAAGACTTTAGAAACTTTAAGACTTGGATGCTTAGAAACTTGGGAGCTTTTTCTAACCGACATAAACTATGTGAGCTACATGGAGTCCAACGTCTTGTCCATGTTGGGGAGAGTTGTTCTATCCTTGTCATTGGAGTAGAACCTTTTCTTTGTAGTGATCACTAATTTAACCCACTTGGGGTGAATCAGAAACCAACGGGGGCACATAGTTCTGGGGCATGTGACCTTGGAATCAAGCCCAACTCAGTGCTAAATACTACTCTCTGACTTAGCTCAAAACTTGTAAGAAAATCCACCTTAAGCAGCTCAAAGATATATATTGGGGCCAATCATGCCACCCTTTAACTTAAACAACATTGAGTGGATTCCTTTCTTAGCTTAGACTCAAAATCAACTCCTTTCTTTAAACTTTGATAGATTATCTTTAACAAGTATCAAAACTTCAATGACATGGAGATATCAATACCATTCTCGAAATACTATGGAATATGTCAAAATTCATTCTTGGACCTTAAGGCATGCATACATATTCAAGAAATCTCAATTCAAAATAAGGGTAATTCATGACTTCAACCTTAAGAGTATTCAAAAATCAATCATTAAATGAATATGCAATCCATGATATTAATTCTCAATTCAAAATAATAAAATAGGTGAGATATCGTATAATTCATGACTTGAACAAATCTATAATCTCATATACTTGAAATATAGCAATTTAAGCATAGTTAATCTTAAAAATATTAAAATCTTTAAGAAAATAAAAAACTTTGGGCACAAGAAAGAAAGGGTGTTCTTGTTCAAACCCCACATACCTTAAACTTGAAGCTTTGGATGAACTCTTAACCTCGGAGTGCTATATGCGAAGTTATTGGGTGTATCTTGTAGCCGTCGCAACGGGGGATTCGAATATGGAAGAATTATGGAAATTCCACGGTTGAATATTAAGATATTTTCATTTTTAGATTGAAACCCTAAGGCATGTGATTGGTGAATTTTGATGAAAGTGGATGTATTTTGGTGTTTTAGGGAATAAATCCCTTGTTAGAGTTGATAAGGGGATGGAAAATACCAAGATTACCCTTAATGAGATGGGTTAAATGCTGAATTTCCTAGGTGCGCGCAGCAAAGCATGCATCGTATGCTCTATCCCACCGGATTGGAGCATGTGTCGCATGCTTCATCGCATGGTGCCAAGTTGAGATGGACCATGCGACGCATGCAAATCGCATGATGCTCTGTTTTGAAATCCAAGCGCGCCCTAAACGAGGTCCAAAAATTTTGAAACTCACCCGAGATATACTATAGACTTGCCCCATCGTAACGCAATAAAAAAATCAATAAATGGAGGTCGAGAAGGTCGCGAAATAATTCATCGAAGTTTCAAAGGCTCAAAATAAACTAAGTGTTGGACACTTAGCTAAAATTCTAAGTGTAAAACTTCTTGTGACTCATTTTTGAAAGCTTTAACGATGAGGAAACTTTGCGGGGTCGTACAATATCTCCCCCTTGGGAACAATAATTTAGAAAATGCAAGAACTTATAATAAGAATGGATTTATTGCAGCAACTTTGACTAGAAAAAGTCTGAATTAAGAAAGAATGGTACCTTCGACTTGATCTGAACTTGTGGAGAAAAGGTGCGGGTACTTGGCTCGCATGTCTGCTTCTGCTTTCCAAGTAGCCCCTTAACTGACTGATTTCGCCACAATCTTTGACCAAGGGAATTTCTTTGTTCCTTAGTCTACGGACTTGATGATCTAGAATCTCTACCGAAGCCTCTTCAAAAGAAAGACTAGTTTAAATATCAGTGCTCTCTGAAGAATCTACTACCATAGAGTTACCAATGTGCTTCCTAAGCATGGAAACATGAAAGAAAGGATGAACAACTGACAGTTCCGCAGGTAACTCAACTTCATAGGCTACTCACCCAACACAACTTCGGATCCTGTAGGGGCCAACATACCGGGGAATGAGCTTCCCCTTTTTTCCAAACCTTTTCATCCCTTTTATGGTGAAATCTTCAGATATACTATATCATTAACTTTAAACTCAAGGTCTCTTCTCCTCACATCGGCATAAGACTTCTAATGACTTTGAGCTATTTTTAACCTCCCTCTAATCAGCTTAACCTTCTCCATAGCCTTGAATACTACATCAGGTCTAGTTAAAGAATCTTCACCCACTTCAAACCAACCTATGGGTGATCTATATCTCCTACCATAGAAAGCCTCAAATGGTGCCATCTGGATGCTAGAGTGATAACTATTGTTATACGCAAACTCAATAAGTGGTAAATGGTCATCTCAACTACCTTTGAAATCAAGAGCACATGCTCTCAACATATCCTTTAAGGTTTGGATAGTTCTCTCAGCCTGACCATCGGTCTGCAGATGAAAAACGGAACTCAAATGAACTTGGGTACCAAGACCCTTCTGAAAAGCCCTCCAAAATTGCGAAGTAAATTGAGTACCCCTATCTGAAATAATAGACACGGGAACTCCATACAACCTAACTAACTCCTAAATATACAGTCTAGCATAATCGTCAGCAGTATAAGATGTATGCAGGGGCAAGAAATATGATAACTTGGTCAACCTATCCACAACAACCTAAATCGAATCATGATGACGCCGAGAGAGAGGTAAACCAGTCACGAAATCCATATTCACCTCTTCCCACTTCCAAGTGGGTATACTAAATTCTTGCATTATACCACCAGGTCTTTGGTGCTCTACCTTAACCTGTTGGCATGTTGCATATTTTTCTACAAATACTGCTATATCCTTCTTCATACAACTCTACCAATAGATTTCCTATAAATTGCGGTACATCTTGGTAGCATCAGGATGAATGGAATATCGAGCGCCATATGCTTCAGCCATAATTCTCTGCCTCAGATCATCAATATCAGGAATGCATGGTCTACCCTAAAATCTCAGCACACTATCTCCCCTTTGGGAGAAAACCTCCACTTTTTGGTCCTTGACTGACTCCTTCAGTCTGACTAAACTAGCATCTAAGTCTTGCTTCTCCTTCACTTCCTAAACTAAAGAGGATTCAGAACTACTCTGCACTAACATACTCCCTTCAGCGAAATCAAGCAACCTAACACCTAATCTAGCCAAACAATGCACATCACGAGCTAACTCCTTCTTACCTTCCTCTATATGTAAAACACTACCTATAGACAACCTACTAAGGGCATCTTCCACTATATTAGCCTTGCCCGGATGATACAGCACACTCATATCATAGTCTTTTAATAATTCTAACCATCTCATCTATCTAAGATTCAACTTCTTCTTAGTCAACACATACTGCAGGTTTTTGTGATCAGTAAAAACATCAACATGCATACCATACAAATAATATCTCCAAATTTTCAGGGCAAACACCACAGCAGCTAACTCAAGATCATGAGTTGGGTAATTCTTCTCATGAGGTTTCAACTGTCTGGAGGCATAAGCTATAAGTTTACCTCTCTGCATCAACACACAACCCAAACCAACTATAAAATTATCACAATACACCACAAAACCATCCGTACCATCAAGCAAAGTGAACACAGTAGCTGAAGTGAGTCGAGTCTTCAACTTCTAAAAACTCTTCTCACAGGAATCTGAGCAAAGGAACTTAACTTTATTTTTGGGTCAACCGGGATATGGGAGACGAAATAGAAGAGAAACCTTCAATAAAACGATGGTAATAGCCAATTAGACACAAGAAACTCCTAATATCAGATGGAGAAATAGGTCTAGGTCAATTTCTTACAACTTTTCTCTTTTGGGGATCAACTCTAATGCCTTCGGCTGAAATAATATAACCTAAAAGAGCTATGGACCTTAGCCAAAACTCATACTTGCTGAATTTGGTGAACAGCTGGTGATCTCTAAGAGTTTGCAAGACAATTCTAAGGTGATCTACATGGTCACCCTCACTTCGGGAATACACAAGGATATCATCTATAAGTACTATAACAAATATGTCTAAATATTATTTGAACACTCGATTCATGAGGTCCATGAAAGTCGCTGGAGCATTAGTTAGTAGTTAGCCCGAAGGACATGACAAGAAACTCAAATTGATCATAGCGGGTTCGGAAGGCTATCTTTGGAATATCACATTCCCTCACTTTAAGTTGGTGATAGCCGGATCTAAGGTCTATCGTAGAGAAGTAACTTGCACCTTGCAATTGAATAAATAAATCATCAATCCTAGGAAGAGGGTACTTATTCTTGATAGTGACCTTATTAAGCTAATGATAGTTAATGCACATACGCAAAGAACCATTCCTCTTCTGCATGAATAGAACAGGTGCACCCCAAGGAGAGACACTGGGCCTTATAAAACCTTTATGTAGAATATATTTGAGTTGCTCTTTCAACTCCTTAAGCTCTATAGGTGCCATACGATAGGGAGGAACAGAAATAGGTTGTGTGTCAGGAAGAATATCAATCCCAAACTCTATCTCTCTATCGGGAGGTACCCCTGGGAGATCTTCTGAAAAAACATCAGGAAACGCATTTACAATGTTGACCGACTACATAGTTGGAGCCTCAAACTTAGTGTCTTTATATCTAACTAAGTGGTAGATGAAACCTTTGTATATAAGTTTTTTGGCTTTTAGATATGAGATAAAATGACTCTTGGGAGATACTGAACTCCTTGACCACTCAAAAACTGGTTCATCAGGAAACTGAAACTTGACTACATGGGTACGACAATCTATAGATGCATAGCAAAAGTGAAGGCAGTCCATACCTAGAATAACCTCAAAATCAACCATATCCAACTCTATCAAATCAACAAGTATGACTCTATGAACAATAGTAACAGGACAATTCTTATACACTTGTTTAGCAACGACTGACTCCCCTACTAGACTAGAAACTAGGAAAGGCTCGGGAATCTTTTTGAGATTCATTTCAAAGTTCACAGCAACAAGTGGGGTCACGTAATAAAAGCTTGACCTGGGGTCCAATAACATATAAACATCAAAGTGAAAAACACAGAGCATACCAGTAATAACATCGGGAGAATCATCCTACTCATGACGGGAAGGTAGGGCATAGAATCTGTTCTGGCTCTGACCGCCAGTAGTACTGGATGAAGCTCCTTGAGGAGAAGCTGGATGACCTACAGGAGTTGGTGCACTGGTGGCCTGTGTCTGAGGTCAGGCATCTTTGTTCACCTGCCTGGCATGTGGACAATCTCAAATTTTGTAACCTATCTTACCACAACCAAAACAACCACGCTGCTCTGCCAAACACTCGCCTAGATGGGTCCTTCCATACTTAGTACAAAGAGGGTAAGTGTAACACCCCGTAATATTTGTGCATGTTTATCTCCTGATGGAATGCTCAAAGAGTTGAAAAGACTAGAAATTTTTCTAAGTGTCGAGGGACTTAGTCTTATTTTGAGCTTCCTATTTTTTATTAATTTCTTTTCGACCTTCCCGACTTTGATAATTGATATTTAGCCAATTCTTGATCCAGAAGGTAAGCAGGTATTCCCGGATGAGTTTTAAATTTTTTGGAGAGTACTTAGACATCGTTTGGTGTTCCAAAATAGTGGACCAACGCGATCTTGGCACGCCGTGTCCCCACCGCATTGGTCAAATTTTGTTCAGGAAATGCCAGGGGAAAATACTAAGGCTTGACGCGATGGTGGAGCGATGCGTCGAGTATCGCGTTGGTCAACCGACGCACCGCATCGCCTGCAGTGTCGATGCCCAGTTATTTCAGCTTTAAAAAAAATTGCATCTTAAAGGGAATTTGGGTAATTTTTCCCTTATTCTAATACGCCCAAACATGGGATTTTTATCCCAAGTGACTACTTTACTCACTTATTCATCAAAATCCACCAAGAACACTCCCAAGGGTTTCAAACTAGAAACCTAAAATAACTCAAGATTCAACAGAGGTTTTTCAAAAGCGATTGAAATCACGATTTTTAAGAAAGGGGTTTTTAGATTTATGAATATAATCATGTTTTAGAATATTTGATGGAATTATTTTGGTCTTTAGACCTTCCCCCAAATTGATTTGAAATTATATATATATATATATATATATGTAAGCATGTGTTTTAAGATTGATGATTGAATTGAGAGTATGACGCACATGAAATCCCTCTCTTGATGTGATTGTTTCCATGTTTCACATGGTATGAATTATTTTGAAATGCATCTTGAAAAGCCTTGATTTATGAATGATTTGGTTATGAATCTTGAATTCAAAAGAGATGGTTTTTTGTATTGATAAATGTTGAATGTACATATAATGAAAGAGTGCATGGTTTTTTTCAAAAGCACATGACCGCCTTATGTTTAAAGGATTCATGCATAATTTTGAATTATGGTTCAGAACATGAAATCTTTTATACTGTTTGCATGTTTTGGTGGTCTGAACTATGTTTTAATGAAAGATCATACTTATTGCATTATGGCTCAAAAATAGGACTTGCAAGTCATGGTGTGATGACACCAATTTAGATTATGCCATGATAATTTAGAATAGAATAGAATGCATGTTTGAAATTAGACTTTTCATATATTGAAACTAGAAATATGCATGATTCAAAACAGGATAAAATTGGGCATAAAGAGAGTCTAGGTGGTTCCCCAAAGAAGGCATGAGTTTAGACAAATCATTGCCCAAAAACGTGATTTGCCGATCTGGGTATATATATTACACTGGCCTAGAGCCCTGTGGCATATCAGACTCAGGAACTCCAACCCTTGTGGCACACTTGGGTTGGGGGCTTCCCCGCCGAGTCAATGGCGGATACCATCTAGCTCGTGGAATATCAGACTTGTAGGGGAGTGCCACCTAACTCAGAAGTAATACGCAGATCAGAATTTGCATTGATAGAAAGATTACATGTTTTCAAAAAGTGCCCATGTTTTTTGAAAATGTAAGGTCCCACAAAGTTCTCTCGTAGTCTAAACCTTAGGGCGTATCGAGTGAGATGTGATCCCGACCCTAAAAGATTAAGAAGTGTCTTCCTAAGTGAGTAACATGTTAACCATTTAGAATTTCCCTAATTTTCACTTTTTATCACGTGGGAAATTTGATAATCTTTCCATCGATATAAGATTTGACTAAATTGGACACTCGGGTAAGAAGTTATGGCTAATTTAAGCCTCCGTTGTAAAACTACATCGTTTGAGAGCCTAGCGCATCGCAGAGGGGGTGCATTTAGCAATTGTGAATTTCCAATGGGACTCCATGATTGTGGAACATCGCAGAGGATTCCCAGGTCCCAACCAATTGGAAATTTCAATGGCTCCACATCGCGGAGGATGCCATTTTCCCAATTGTCATTTTCCAGTAAGCCAGCGCGATTAGTGGTGCGTCGCAGAGGCCAACAAAATTGGGTTCCAGTTTAATTTTTTTAGTTTCACACAGGCATTTAAAAGGGGCATTTTGGACCTTTTCCACGCCTATAAAATCATGGAAACACTACATCAAAGCCATTTACAAGTATCCTATAAGGGTTTTATCAAGTATTCTCTCAACATGAACCCTAAATACTCAAAATCTCTTCCAAGAATATCAAGAATCCACCATGGATTTTCTAAATTGAGTCAAGATTTTAGGTTCCCAAGTCAAGGACCTCAAGAACCTTCATTCTATAGCAAGAATAGAGTTCCAAAAGTGAGAGTTAATCCAAAACTTTTAACTCAAGGTATGTGGGGTTTTAAACAAGGGTAACCCTTTCACCCTTGTGCCCAAAAGTCAATTTACATCATGATTTTGCTGAAAATTTATGAGGTTTTTACATGAATTTGAATTGGAGTTTTCACCCATTATGATTGAATGCATTATTTGATATTTTCCATGATTTATGAGTCAAATAGCATGATTTCTACATGTTTTATTGAGAAATTGAAGCTGGGTATAAACCCATGATTTTACTCCTTGAGAAGCTAATATTTGCAATGTTTGAAATGTTGAAGCATATGACTATATTGAGATTTTGAGGTAAATTGTTCAAATTCCCAGATTTCCATATGATTTATGAATCTATATGCTATATATTAAGCTTTTGATAAGCTTTAACTTGAGATTGAATTATAGGTTAGTAAGCCCTATTTGAGACTTGTGAATTTATGAACTCTTGTGCTACAAGCACCTATGTTTTGAGTATTCTGAGATGATTGAGAAAGGAATTGACCTAATGGTCCTTGAGCTTTGAAATCCACTCCGCTATATGCGATTATCAATTTGATTATTGGGTTCGTAGTGAACCATATGATTATTCTAAAAGTGAAATTTTATGAGATGAGCACAGGCAATCTAAAGGGAGTAGTATTTAGCACCGACTGGGTAAGTTACTACGGTTTCTTACCCCAGAAACTATATGCCACCACAGGATGTGAGCCTGAGGCTGATTATATTATGATTATGAGTGGGCCCGAGGATGAGATTCATTTACTGATCACTAGACTTGGGTTATACTCCTTGGCAAGAGTATGACGCTCCTCCCCAACGTGGGGTCTCTTCCTTAAGAGGACAAAACGTTGGACTCCATATAGCTCGCATGGTTTATGTTGGTTACGAGAACCTTTCTTGCCTTTTGAACTTCAAAATTAAATACTTATTTTCCTTCCCTATAAGTTATTTTCCTAAATGGTTGAATTGAAAAGATATTCCCTAATCAAGGTATTGATTTGAGATGAGATATTTTCCTAAAGTGAATGAAATGCCTCCAAGTATGTTTTCAAGTTTTATGATTTTGAATTCCAAGCATATGAGTTTCTAAATTATTGTGAAGTGTTGAGCATTGAAGAAGTTTTACTCTTTGGAGATCGATGCATGACTTGAAAGTATTGTTTGAAATTCCTTAGCCTTTAGGCATTGAGAGTAAGAGAAGGTTTCCGATTTTGAAGTTAAACAATGATGACTCACGAGATTGTGTTACATGCTTCATTCTACATAACTTATGAGCTTTATATATTTTATACTTGTTCAAGCCATGTGAGTCATCTCATTATGCATACATGATTTGATTGAAGAAAATTATTACTACTTTATACATATGTATTCACCCCCGTATACTCAGTACATTCCAAAGTACTGATTCACATATATGTCTATGTGCTACATTGTCTTATAATGTAGGTTCAGGTGCTCAGTCTCAGCCTCACTCATAATTCTCCGAGTACCGATCTTTAGATATTTTAGTGTTTCGAGAGACTATGTTTTATCTCCAGTACATTTTGAGTCAGTTGGGGACCTGTCCCAATGGCTCTCTAGATTTTGATTTGTAGAGGCTTTGTCAGACTAGTATCAAACTTGTGATGTGTTGAGGGTTCGATATTGTAGTTTTGTTGAGATTTCTCTATATTGTGGTCATATGGACCGAGTATCTTTTATTTACTTCTTTTCATGAGATAAGACTATGTGAGTGTTGAGTCTATTCCTATCTTGATTTGGGTGACATTGTGTAGAGACCGACTTTAAGGGTTAGCTTGGGGATACTTGTAGCCCTAAGTACCGTGTGACATCCCGGAAGGCGCTTTCAGGTCGTTACAGAAAACCACTTGATGTGAAATGTTTTGACAAAGTTGCTCTCAACTATTTTGTTTATATAAAAGCTTTATTTTGGATTACTTTACGTACCAATACATCTGTATTGACCCCCTCCTCTCTCCAGGTTCGCATCTAGTAGAGTCTTTTTTATGGGTGTGTAGCGTGCCACACTTATAAGTAGGAGGCTACTAGGCGTTTAGGAAATATCTCCCCTCTTTGTGATATAGTTCGTGCTTTAGAGTCTGAATTAGAATTATCCCCTAAATAGTGATCTATTGTATTTCAGAAATAGTCATGCCTCCACGTCATTCCAACAACCAAGATACTCAGGATGATGAAGTCCGCCCCACCCATGGGATGCGAACCCGTAATAAAGCGGACACTCCAGAACCTGTTCCTACTCCAGAAGTACCTCCAGTCCCGACCAGTCTACCTCAGGCTCTACAAACCAATGTTAATCATCCGCAGTCTTCTCAGAGGGACATATCGAACGCAGAATTCAGGCAGTCCATTCATATATTTGCACAACTGGTAGCCACACAGACTCAAAGGTCAGAAGACACTAGGTCTACATCTGTCACTTCTGAGGATACTAGGGTGGGCCAGTTCATGAGGATTAACCCACCTAAATTCTCGGGCACTAAGGTAGAAGAGGACCCGTAGGAGTTGGTTGATGAAATGGAGAAAATTTTTAGAGTAATGCATATGGATCAAGTGGAAGGGGTTGAGTTGGCAGCGTACCAACTTAAAGATGTGGAGAACTAATGGTATAATGAGTGGGAAGAGGCAAAGGGTGAGAATGTTGAGCCTACAATTTGGGATGAGTTCGTGGGAGATTTTCTTAACCGATTCTTTCTTCTGGAGCTGAGGGAAGCTAAAGCAGAGGAGTTCATGAACCTTAAGCAGGGTAAGATGAGTGTTCAGGAGTATACTTTAAAGTTTAATCAGTTGGCCCGTTATGCTCCTGAGATGACGAGTAGTATGAGGGCCCGAATTAGGAAGTTTGCTTTTGGCCTTTCAGATAATCTGGTACTTGAGTGTTAGGGGGCTATGCTGAATAGGGATATGGACTTTGCTAGGCTGATAGTCCACATGCATCAGGTAGAAAAGAAGAAAAATAAAATTTCTAAATCTAGAGAGAAGGACAGGCAAGCAAAGAGAGCAAGAACAGCAGATTCGAACCACAACCAGCCACAGAGTAGTAACTGGGGTAGTAGATGGCAAAAGAAGAAGTTTTAGAGTAACGCATAGTCTGTAGATGGCGCCCCAGCGCCCAGATCCCCAGTTGATAGACAATCTCAGAGTTTTCATACTAGTCATGGACCCAGAGCTCAGGATACTCAGTCATTGGGCAGAGTGGCTCAGCAGCATCGTACTTTTCCATGGTCCGAGACTTGTCGTATACATCATCTGGGAAGGTTTCAGTTGGCCTCATCGGTGTGTTATTCACGCGGTCAGATGGGCCACTTCCAGAGAGATTATCCCTCCGCTATGAGGAATATTAGTAGAGCTAAGTCTCAGGCAAACTTTTCTACACCACCGTCACCCCAAAAGGGCACCACTTGAGCTGTCGGGAGTGATCTCAATAGGGTGTATGCTTTGACTAATCTCCAGGATGCGGAAGCCTCACTAGATGTAATCACCGGTATGTTACAAATCTTTTCCTGTGATGTATATGTGTTGTTTGATCTCGAGTCTACTTTATCTTCTGTGACCCCATATGTGACTGTTGGTTTTGGGTTTGAGCCGATGTGATTGTTGAACCCTTCTCTGTCTCCACTCCGATGGGTAATTCTGTTGTGGCTAGGAGGGTGTACAAAAATTGTGCTATGTCTATTCATAGTAGGGATACTGTAGCAGACCTCATAGAACTTGATATGGTTGTTTTTGATGCTATCCTAGGGATGGACTAGCTCCATCAGTGTCATGTCACACTAGACTGTAGGACCCAAAAGGTTACCTTTTCTTTTCCAAATGAGCCAACAATAGAGTGGGAGGGGCACTTTTAGCACCTAAAGGGCACTTCATAGCTTATCTCAAAGCCCGTAACTTATTTCCAAGGATTGCTTGTATCATCTTATTCGGGTTAAAGATTCTAGCGCTGAAAGTTTTCTTCTTCAGTCTGTCCCTGTAGTAAATGAATTTTTAGAAGTTTTCCCAGATGATCTCCCAGGAATTCCACTTGATAGGGAGATAGATTTTGACATTGATGTGTTGCCAAATACCCGTCCTATTTTAATTCTGCCATGTAGAATAACTCCTGCAGAGCTAAAAAAGTTGAAGAAACATCTAGCAGATCTCTTAGAAAAAAGTTTTATCAGACCTAATGTATCTCCCTAAGGTGCACTTGTACTCTTTGTGCGAAAGAAAGATGGTTCCCTGTATATGTGCATAGATTACCGTCAGTTGAATAAGGTTACGATTAAAAATAAATATCCTCTTCTTAGGATTCATAACCTCTTTGACCAACTTCAGGGTGCTAAGTGCTTTTCTAAAATAGACCTTCATTCGGGGTATTATCAGTTGAAAGTTAGGGAATCAGACATTCCTAAAACAGCCTTCCGAACCAGATATGGTCATTATGAATTCTTAGTCATGTTCTTTGGGTTGACTAATGCTCCTGTAGCTTTCATGGACCTAATAAACAGGGTCTTTCATCAGTTCCTAGACCTGTTTGTCATATTTTTTATTGATGACATCTTGATTTACTCCAAAAGTGAGGAGGACTATGCCAATCACTTCTGAATAATTCTTCAGACTCTCAAAGACCATAAGTTGTATGTGAAATTGTCCAAGTATGAATTTTGGCTAAATGCTATTACTTTCTTAGGGCATATTGTGTCTAGTGAGGGGATTCAGGTTGATCCCCAAAAGGTTGAGGCAGTGAGAAATGGCCCAAACCCATGACTCCAACTGACATACGAAGCTTTTTGGGTTTGGCGGGTTATTATAAAAGGTTCGTAGAGATTTTTTCTTCCATAGTTGCACCACTTACTAAGTTGGCTCAGAAAAAGGTGAAGTTTTTATGGTCTGACTCTTCTGAGAATAGTTTTGAGAAGTTGAAAGACAAGTTGACTACTTCTCCTATTTTAACTCTTCCAAAAAGTACAGAGGGTTTTGTTGTGTATTGTGATGCGTCCTGAGTGGGACTTGGTTGTGTACTTATGTAGCATTGTAAGGTAGTAGCATATGCATCTCGATAATTGAAGGTGTATGAGTGGAACTACCCCACTCACGACTTGGAGTTAGTGGCTACAGTTTTTGCACTTAAGATCTAGCGACACTGTCTATACGGTGTACATATTGATATATTCACTGACCATAAGAGATTGCAGTATGTTTTCTAGCAGAAAGAACTAAACCTCAGGCAGAGGCGCTGGATGGAACTTTTGAAAGACTATGACATGAGCCTTCACTATCATTCGGGTAAGGCGAATGTTGTATCTGACGCCCTCAGCAAATTGTTTAAGGGTAGTCTTTCTCATATTGATGAGGGGAAAAGAGAGATGGTGAAAGATATTCACCGGCTTGCAAATCTACAAGTGCGACTTTTGGATTTCGAAGATGGGGGAGTAGTTGTTCATGCAATAGATAAATCTTCCCTTTGTGCAGAAGTTTAGGAGAAGTAGGTTGAAGATCCCATCTTGATGCAGATTAAGAAAGATGTGGGTCATCACAAGGTGATGTCCTTCGAAATTGGTGGTGATGGTATTTTGAGGTACCGGGGTAGATTATGTGTACCAGATGTTGATGGTTTGTGGAAGAGAATCCTTGATGAAGCTCACACTTCGAGGTACGTTGTTCACCCAGGCTCTACTAAGATGTACCATGATCTGAAAACTATGTATTGGTGGAATAATATAAAGAGTGATGTGGCTAACTTTGTGTCCAAGTGTTTGAATTGCCAACAAGTGAAAGTAGAGCATGTGAGGCCAGGTGGTTCTTCCCAAGAGATAGCTTTACCCTTGTGGAAGTGGGAGATTATTAATATGGACTTCATTATAGGACTTCTGAGGTCTCGAAACCAGTATGATTCCATTTGGGTAATTGTAGATAGACTGACCAAGTCAGCCTACTTTCTGCCTATCAGGGATAACTATTTGGGAGAGGATTATGCTAAACTATTCATTACAGAGATAGTTCATTTGCATGGGGCACCAGTATCAATCATATCCGACCGAGGTACACAATTTTCTTCTCAGTTTTAGAGATCTTTTTAGAAAGGTTTAGGTACCCAAGTGATCCTAAGTACTGCTTTTCACCCCCAGACTGATGGGCAGGCTGAGCGCACCATTCAGACCCTTGAGGATATTTTGAGGGCCTGCGTGATTGATTTTAAAGGTAGTTGAGTAGAGCACTTGTCACTAATAGAGTTTACATATAATAACAGTTTTCATTCCAGTATTAAGATGGCACCATTTGAGGCATTGTATGGAAGAAGATGTAGCTCACCAATAGGGTGGTATGAAGTGGGTGTGATGCAGATGATTGGGCCTAATCATGTTTATCAAGCGATGAAAGATGTGAAACTTATAAAGGAATGACTTAAGATAGATCAGAGCCGTCATAAATCTTACGCTGATGTTAGGAGAAGAGATTTAGAGTTTGAGGTTGGAGATTAGGTATTTCTAAAAGTGTCTCCTATGAAGGGAGTTATGCGATTCAGGAAGAAGAGTAAGTTGAGTCCTCGCTATATAGGGCCATATCAGATTTTAAGGAGGGTAGGTACAGTTATGTATGAGTTAGATTTGCCTGCCAGTTTGGGTTCTGTCAATCCGATCTTCCATATTTCTATGTTAAAGAAATGTATCGGAGACCATTCTTTAGTATTTCCCGTTGAGGAGGTCAAGGTAACGGACTCCTTGTCTTATGAAGAAGAGCCTATAGAAATCTTCGATCGTCAAGTCCAAAAATTAAGGAACAAAGATCTAGCCTCAGTTAAGGTATTTTGGAGGAATTAGAAAGTTGAAGAAGCAATTTGGGAATAAGAATATGGCATGAGAGATAGATACCCAGACTTATTTGATCCGGTGAATGATGAAACGGAAGGTACGAAACCTTGTCTTATTCTTCTATATCTTAGTATGCTTGAATCGTGCTTGTCTGTGTTCCGCATTATTATTCGGGGATGAATGATCCCAAGGGGGGATAATATAAAACCTCGTAACATTTGTGCATGGTTAGCTCCTGATGGAATGCTCAAAGAGTCGAAAGACTAGAAATTTTTGTAAGTGTCAAGGGACTTAGTCTTATTTTGAGCTTCTTATTATTTTATGAATTTCTTTTCGACCTTCCCTACCTTTGATAATTGATATTTAGCCAATTCTTGATCTAGAAGGTAAATAGGTGTTCCCGGATGAGTTTCAGATTTTTCGGAGTGCGCTTAGACATCGTTTGGTATTCCAAAATAGTGGACCAACGCGATCTTGGCGCGCCGCGTTGCCCACCACGTTGGTCAAATTTTATGTAGGAAATGCCAGGGAAAAATACTGAGGCTCGACACGATGGTGGAGCGACGCATCGAGTATCGCGTTGGTCAACCAACGCGCCACGTCGCCTGCAGCGTCGATGCCTAGTTATTTCAGTTTTAAAAAAATCCACGTCTTAAAGGGAATTTGGGTAATTTTTCCCTTATTCTAATATGCCCAAACACGGGATTTTTATCCCAAGAGACCACTTTACTCACTTCTTCATCAAAATCCACCAAGAACACTCCCAAAGGTTTCAAACAAGAAACCCAAAATAACTCAAGATTCAACCGTGGGTTTTTAAAAGCGATTGAAGATTTGGAATCCCCAATCCGTAAGTTTCGAGAAATTTCTATTATCTTTCAAGGTTAAGATACGCGTGGTTTTCCTAAAAATCTCATGGGCATAGAAATCGTGATTTTTAAGAAAGGGGTTTTTAGGTTTTTGAATATAATCATGTTTTAGAATATTTGATGGAATTGTTTTAGTCTTTAGGCCTTCCCCCAAATTGATTTGAAATTATATATATATGTGTGTGTGTGTGTGTGTGTAAGCATGTGTTTTAAGATTGATGATTGAATTGAGAGCATGACTCACATGAAATCCCCCTCTTGATGTGATTGTTTCCATGTTTCGCATGATATGAATTATTTTGAAATGCATCTTGGAAAGCCTTGATTTATGAATGATTTGGTTATGAATCTTGAATTCAAAAGAGAGGGTTGTTTGTATTGATAAATACTGAATGTACATATAATGAAAGAGTGCATGGTTTTGCCAAAAGCACATGACCACCTTATGTTTGAAGTATTCGTGCATAATTTTGACTTATGGTTCAGAACATGAAATCTTTTATACTGTTTACATGTTTTGGTGGTCTAAACTATGTTTTAATGAAAGATCATGCTTATTGCATTATGGCTCAGAAATAGGACTTGCAAGTCTTGGTGTGACGACACCAATTCAGATTATGCCATGATAATTCAGAACAGAATAGAATCCATGTTTGAAATCAGACTTTTCAGATGTTAAAACTAGAAACATGCATGATTTAGAACAGGATAAAATTGGGCATAAAGAGAGTTTAGGTGGTTTTCCAAAGAAGGCATGAGTTCAGACAACTTATTGCCTAAAATCGTGATTTGCCGATCCGGGTATATATATTACGCTGGCCTAGAGCCCTGTGGCGTATTAGACTCGGGAACTCCAACCCTTGTGGCACACTTGGGTTGGGGGCTTCCCCGCCAATTCAATGGAGGATTCCATATAGCCCATGGAATATCAGACTTGTAGGGGAGTGCCACCTAACTCAGAAGTAATATGCAAATCAGAATTTGCATTAACAGAAGGTTACATATTTTCAGAAAGTACCCATATGTTTTGAAAACCACTTGATGTGAAATGTTTTGACAAAGTTGCTCTCAACTATTTTATTTATATAAAAGCTTTATTTTTAATTACTTTGCATACCAGTACATCTATATTGACCCCTTCTCCTCCCTCCAGGTTCTGAGGCTCAGTCTAGGGGTCCAGAAAAGCAGTAGAGTTTATCAAACAGAGTTGTAGGTGTCCAGTTGGTGAGCCTTCTTTATTTCAGAAGGCCTGTCTTTTCAAATTATGTCATTTATTTCCATTTTGGTCTACTGGGGCCTTGTCCTAGTTTCAAACAGTGGTCAGATTTTCATGTAATAGAGATTTCACAGACTGAGTCAGATGTTATTAGATATCATTGATTTATAGTTTCTATACTTATGTTGAATTCAGCATTGACCATGTTTCCATATCAGATTATGTTTTTCGCATTTTTTTATATATGAATGTTGTGCATGATTACCAGACAGAGAAGGGCATCCCGGGCCGTTCATGGTTTGGGATGTCCATCACGGCCACCGACCTGGTTTGGGTCATGACAGTGAGACCTGGACATAGAAGGCTTGTTTCCCTGCTCTTGCCTACCTCTAGGAGCTAGCTGACGAAGGTGCGGGCATGGATGAACGGGTCTAAAACTGAGACGGTTTCCCCTATGGGACCTGATCTGACCATACTCCTTATGCTCGGATCTAGCACTCTTGTTACCCCTCACTCTAAACCTCTCCCTTATCTTATCCACCTTTATCTGTTGTACATGAATCATCATCCTAGCCAAATCCATATCCCTGTTTAGCATAGCAGTTCTATACTCTTTCAACACCTACCTAGATACACTTGTCATGAACTTGCTCATACTAGTACGGGTGTCAGCAATCATGTCTGGAGCATATTTGGCTAGCTGGTTTAACTTCAGACAGTACTCCTTAACAGTCATGGAGCCCTGTCTCAAGTTTATAAACACCTCTATTTTCACCTCTCTCATCTCTAGTGGAAAGAACTTTTCCAAGAATGCATCTTGGAATACCTGCCAAGTCATAGGGGTATCGTCTTCCCCTCTACTCTTCTTCCATGCTAAAACCCAATCATAAGCAATGTCTCTTAACCTATAAGATGCCATCTCAACACTTTCTTCCTTAGAGATATGCATGACCTTAGTGATCTTTCTTACCCCCTTAAGATGTAACTGCGGGTTCTCTCCTTTCTTAGACCCATAGAAATCTGATGGATTCATCCGCATGAAATCATGAATCCTAGAAGCAGCTAAATCACCTCTCTACTGCTGCGGAGCTGCAGCCTGGTTATTGGCCTGAACATTCGTAGTGACTGCCTGGGCTAATGCCTTAAAGGCCGCCCGAAACTTAGGATGAGACAGTCTCATTCAAGGGATCAACAGGTGGGGTTTGCTCATTATTGTTTCTGTGGGCTCGTCGAGGAGGCATTTTTACTGTCGTAAGAGAAAGCACAAATTAACAGCAGAGAGAGACACAACTTTGAGCATGATAGACTCCGAAAGAAAGAGATGACTTTTTCCTAAAACATTTCGTAGCCTCTTACTCATAGACGTGGTGTGCTACAAACCGATGATCAAGACTCTACTTAACGTGGCTTGTCAGACTCCCTAGGACTCTTTAAACCTTAGGCTCTAATACCAAGTTTGTAACACTCCGAAACCGGGTCCCGAGACGTCACACGGTGCTTAAGGCTACAAGTAGCCCCAAGCTAACCTTTTGAGCCTACTACAACTTCTAAATGCTTAAATCAGGATACTGAATCTAACTCAGACATATCAAATCATAGTCCAACTGAAATATAAAAGAGTACTGTGAATGGAACAAAATACTAAATGTCTAAACACACTGACCATCTAGTCTGACAAAGCCTCTATTACTCCATAAACTAGAGAGCCATTGGGACAGATCCCCAACTGACTCGAACTAAACTGAAAATAGTAAAATATATGCTAAAAATACTGAAATTTTTGAAGATATGTCCTCAAATTATGAGGACTCACCACTGCTGCGATGTAGATAAAAGTGCTCAAAAATCACTGACAAGGCTGGGATTGAGCACCTGAACCGACATTACAAAAAAATATAGCACACAGATAAGTATGTGGATCTGTACCTTGGTAATGTACTGAGTATATGGGGGTGTATGCATTTGTATAAAACAATATCATAATTCTTTACAGAAAATATGCATGCAAATATAGATGACTCACATAGCTTGAGTAAGGCCCTCATAAATCATGAATAGGAAGTATGTAAGTAAGTAACGTGGGTCATTTCACTCTATTCTAATACTTGTATTCTTTCTTTGTTCTCAAACTTGTAATTCAATAGGACCTTAAAATATCAACTTACAAGATGTACACTTTAGTCTTTGGAAACTTAAGAAGACTTAGGACATAGTTTTCACAATACATATACTTTGAAACTCATAGTTTCATATTAAGTAGGATAAAACCTCTTTAAAACTCAAATACTTAAGACTTTAGAAACTTTAAGACTTGGGACGCTTAGAAACTTGGGAGATTCTTCTAACCGACATAAACTGTGTAAGCTATATGGAGTCAAATAGCTTGCCCACGTAGGGGAGAGTTGTTTTATCCTTGCCATCGAAGTAGAACCTTTTCTTTGTAGTGATCACTAACTTAACCCACTTGGGGTGAATCAAAAACCTACAGGGGCACATAGTTCTGGGGAATGAGACCTTGGAATCATGCCTAACTCGGTGCTAAATACTACTCTCTGACTTAGCTCAGAACTTGTAAGAAAATCCACCTTAAATAGTTCAAAGATATATAATGGGGACAATCATACCACCCTTTAAATTAAACAACATTGAGTGGATTCCTATCTTAGCTTAGACTCAAAATCAACTCATTTCTTTAAACTTTGATAGACTATCTTTAACAAGTGTCAAAACTTTAATGACATGGAGATATCAATACCATTCTCAAAATACTTTGGTAATGAATGTCAAAATTCATTCTTGGACCTTAAAGCATGCATACATATTCAAGAAATCTCAATTCAAAATAAGGGTAATTCATGACTTCAACCTTAAGAGTATTCAAAACATTAATCATTAAATGAATATGCAATCCATGATTTAATTCTCAATTCAAAATAATAAAATAGGTGAGATATCATATAATTCGTGACTTGAACAAATCCATAATCTCATATACTTGAAATAGAGCAATTTAAGTATAGTTCATCTTGAAAATATTAAAATCTTTAAGAAAATAAAAAACTTTGGGCACAAGAACGAAAGGGTGTTCTTGTTCAAACCCCACATACCTTAAACTTGAAGTTTTGGATGAACTCTTAACCTCGAAGTACTATTCACAAAGTTATTGGGTGTCTCTTGTAGACCTCGCAACGGGAAATTGGATTATGGAAGAATTATGGAAATTCCATGGTTGAATCTTAAGATGTTTTGATTTTTAAATTGAAACCCTAAGGAATGTTCTTGGTGAATTTTGATGAAAGTGGATGTATTTTGGTATTTTAGGGATTAAATCCCATGTTAGAGTTGATAAGGGGATGGAAAATACCAAGATTACCCTTAATGAGATGGGTTAAAATGTTGAATTTCCCAGGTGCGCGCAGCAGAGCATCCGTTGCATGCTCTATCCCAAAATAAACTAAGTGTTGGACACATAGCTAAAATTCTAAGTGTAAAACTTCTTGTGACTCCTTTTTGAAAGCTTTAACGATGATGAAACTTGCGGGGTCTTACACCAAACCATGTCAGGGACATCACCATTCAAAGCAATAGTAGGAGATAAATTGATAACATAAGCAGCAGTATTAAGTGTTTCTACCCAAAATGAATCTGGCAGCTTAGTATCTGAAGGCATACATCTAGCCCTCTGAACTAGAGTTCTGTTTATTCTCTCTGCTAATCCATTCGATTGGAGAGTTTTTGGAGGATTTTTCTGATTCCGAATACCCTGCTCTATGTAATATTAATCAAAGTGACCAATATACTCACCACCATTATCTGAACGAATGTATTTTAATTTCTTCCCTGTCTGTCTCTCAACCAAGACCTGAAAACCCTTGAACACATTAAGTACTTGATCCTTGGACTTCAAAGGAAATACTCAGAGTTTGCGAGAATGATCATCAATAAAATTCACAAAGTAAAGTGCACCACCATAATAACTTACTTTAAAAGGACCACACAAATCAGAATACACCAACTCCAGCAAATCAAGCTTTCTTGAAGGCAGATAACTATGCAGAGAAACTCTTTTCTGTTTACCGGCTAAGCAATAAATACACTTCTTCAACTTTACTTTTTTCACTCCACAAAGTAATTTTTCTAAGCCAAACTATCAATTCCCTTCTCACTCATATGACTCAACCTTCTATGCCACAACTCTGATAAAGTATCATTCTCCACCAAGTTTATTAAGCCTCTAGAAGTAGAGCCCTAAAATACGTATAAGTTAGAAAACTTTTTACCTTTAGACATAATCATCAAACCTCTAGTAATCTTCCACTGGCCAGCACCAAGGGTGTTAACATAACCCTCATCTTCAAGGCTTCCACAAAAATCAAATTCAGGCAAACATCTGGAGCATACATGACATTATTGAGAACTAGTTTGGAACCTTTGTTACTTTTCAAACAAACAGTGTCAATGCCAAGTACTTTAACTTTATCATTATTACGTATTTTCAACATCTCAAAATTACCTGAAGTATACAAAGAAAATGATTCCATCTTTCGTGTAACATGAGAAGTAGCACCAGTATCCACAAACCAGCTAGACTCATCACGAACAAGATTAATGGCATTCCCACCACAAGCAACAAGAACATCATCATTAGAAATAACAGCAACACGATTTTCATTATCGCCTTCTTTTTTTTCCGTCTCATATCTCTCTTATGCTTGTAACAATATTTCATGATATGCCCCCTGATGTGTGAGCAGATGCTAACACATTTGAGGCTTTTAACTGAGAATAATTGCAAAGTCTTAAGCAACTTTTGTCATTTTTTATTGTTTTCTGTTGACATTGCAGTAAAAGTCAAGATGCAAGAGAACCAGTAATAATGAAAATAAAAGAGTTGATTTTTTAGCAAGTGGAGAGTAAAGTATAGCTGATGACTTGTCTGATAAGTCGTCAGCCTTATGATAAGCTATCAGATTCATCGTCCATCTAAGACAGAGAATGGCCTTCAACTATAATTCGTAATAACATTTATGATAGGCCGTCAGAAGTATGATAAGCCATCAGATTCGTCGTCAGCCTTAGACAGAACATGGGAGCTGAGGTGGAGAGGTAATGACATTGTCTGATATGTCATCACAGTTTTGATAAGCTGTAAGGATTCACCGTCAGCCTTAAGCAGAAATTATCAAAATTGAAGAGGAGCTGACGACATCTGTGATAAGTCGTCAGCCTCCTGATAAGGCGTCACGCATGTCGTCACCTAATCTGAGAAAAATACTGCACTCTGTGATTTTACTTCCATAATTAGGCTGAAGTATTTAAAGCATAGTTTAGGGTTTTTTAATCATAATGCTGAACCTATTTTTGGAACGCATGTATTTTTTATTATTTTCTCTCTATTTTTTGGCTTTAACAAAACAATTAACGTTAAAGAGATTGTCATCAATATTTTGGAATTTCTACTGTGATCTAATCTGAGAATCACTCGTTGTTATTCATATTACTATAAGTTCATCTTTCAAATTACGAATTCAACTGGTTGTATTGATTATTACATTATGAGTGGCTAAATCCCTTTAACCCGAATTATGGGATCTATGGGTTAGGTCTTGGTAAGTTGCTAAGTGTTCAAGATTCTAAAGGTAATAGGACTCCTTGATAATTCTGAGGTTTTAATTATTGTCTATTGGTTGCAAACGATAGATAGCACCTGCTTTGATTTGCTTGAGATAAGAAATCAACTATAGTAGGAAGTGAATTATTGATAGGGACTTGGAAGCACTAAACTTTCATTTAATAATTGACGCTGTAACAAGGTTAATTAACCTAAGGTGAAGTCTGGTTAGTGAATATAAATTCCCTAAGTCCGAGAAGATTAGGTAATTAAATGCTTAAGTAGGTCGAGAAACATTTAGGCATAACTTCAATAAAGACAATCTGTTGTTCCTACCAATCGTGAGAACCTTGAATCACTATTAGCATCTGTTAAGCACCCAAACCCATAATGAACATAATTCTGGTTTTCCATATACATTGATCACAAATATTAAAATCGAAGTCTGAAATAATTACTCGCTAATTCTCATAACCCCCATTTTATCTTTTTGTATCATTTATTTGAATTTAACTTGTAACTGTAGTTTCAAATTTGTTTAATTGCCACTCACATTGTTCCCTGTGGATTCGACCCCGACTCCAAAGTTGGGTAAATATATTGACGACGACCACCTTGCACTAAATTGATGTGTAAGTTGAGCGTTATAAAAAATGGAGCCATTGCCGGGGAACAATTTGGCGTATTAAGTTGGCATAGAATTTTAGCCTACTTGCTTAAATTCAAACTTGTAAATATTTGTTTTTAGTTTTCTTTTATTTCTTGTGTTAGGTAGATTTTTATTTTATATTTTAGTTTACTTATTACTATGGCATCGTGGAATGAGCATGAGCTTGGTGGTTTGAAATCTTATCTAGATGATCCATGTCCATATTGTGATGGATCTCACTTTTGGCAAGATTGTAGATATGCTCCACGGAGAGAGATGTGTGCACTATCTCCATCCTACCGGGAGTATGAGTGTTCTTTATGTGGTGGTCAAGATGGACATTGGAGTGATTGCCCAAATGCCCCCTCCCCCCGGTATGCTAACCCAAATTTGAGTTCTTCTTATGATTTTAATAGGTCTTATGGACAAGAGCAGGAAGAACGAAGCACCGAAAAGAGTCACTTTGAAGCTATGCTTCAATAAATATTGGATAGCCAGGAAGAAATGCTTCAAGAAATAAGGGTATATAAAGAGGAAAAAAAAGGATAGAGGAGATGGATATCGAGGTAAATCATTCTAAGCACTCTTCTACATTATACTTAGATGATATCTTGTCTGTGGAATCATTTAACATAATGAAAGAATGTGAAAATGAGGAGCAATAAACCTATATTGATGTTAAGCTTGATGTTGAGCAACCCTCGATGATTTCCTAACCACCCGAACCATTCATGAACGAAGATGCCAAAGATGAGGAAATGGTACTGGAATTAAATGAAGAAATCAATCACAATCCTTGTGAAGACTCTAGTCCATTTTGGAGTAAAGATACTAATAGGGATGCTACTCCAGAATTGAGAGTTAGTCCTCATTCGAACCACTTTTCAACATTATGCTTGGTGGATATGATGAAAGTTGAATCACCCAAGCAATGATGAATTTTGAAAATGAGGAGGAAAATTCTTACATTTTAGAGTTTATCTTTCCAAAAGGGTATACTACAACCCCAATCTTGAAATCTAAGAAACTTAAAGATCGATGTCCATTTAGTATCTTTTTAAGATCCTCACCATTGCCCAATGAGCTCGCACGAAAGTTCAATGTAAAATTGGGCAAGCAGCTCAAGTCTTCGAAGTGGCGTGATAGAACATTCCTTATCATGCCCTCATATTTGCCCAACAAACCTAAAAGATGTAAAGATCGAAATATGGGCCTATAATTCAAATCATCTAAATGGAGGGATAAAGGATTACTAAATGATGTCGTGTAGCGACACTAAATTAGGCATTTCTTGGGAGGCAACCCAATGTATTTTGTTATTTGTATTCGTCTTATGTGATTGACATCAGATCTTCACACCCATGGTGCCATAGGTATGTTTCTAACTCCCTTGTTTTGGTTCAAAACATTGGATATATTTCATGAATTTAAGTTGAGGGTGGGGCTACTTGTGGATGTTGATGTCCACTTGGTGTTTTTGTTGTCGTGCCTCTTTTTCCTAGAGTGTTGTTCCTAGTAGAGCCGGCATGTTTAGGCGTATTGTGTTTTGTTTTGTGATGTGTTATGGTTAACTGGGAGAAAAATAAGTATCTAGGATAGTTGACATATTTTTATTGATTTTTCTTGGAATGATAAATACCTCTCCAATTGTCTATCTAGAAACTGTGTGATATGCATCTATATGTGACTGCTGTGAATCTTTTTATGACAGTAGTACTAGGGACTTGATAATCATTGCTAACAATTGCATGAACCAAATAGGTAGTAGCTTGTGATATACCTTTGTTCCAAGTGTGTGTGAGATACTACCTAGTTCGCGTTGTGTGTTAAATTCAAAACTTGACGTTGGTCTTGCCTTGGTTGTAGGATAGCGGTTAGGAAAGGAACATAGGTCGTTGTTGATATTAGTCCACTTTTAGCCTAAATGATCTTCCATATGTGAATAATATCCCTTGATCCTGATTTTAAGCCTGTATGCCTATTTCTCTTGTTAAACTTGTCACCTTCCCATTTGTATCACAATGAACCTATTTTGGCCCTGGTCCTCCTTGGATATTGTGCACTTTGACTTAGAAAAAAGCCTAAGTTGAGGGTGGCTATCATAGGGGTGTGTGATGTAAAATGAGTATGAATAAAGGTAGAATAAAAGAAAAGAGTAAAAAGCTGGGTGCGGTGGAAAAGAACAAGAAAAGAAAAATTGTGAAAAATAAAGTAATTATAGAAAAGATCGTACCCATCCTGAATAAGTGTGATCAAGAAAAGAGAAGAAAAGAAAAAGGCTAATGAGTGAGACCCCAAAAGCTAGTGTAGTGTCAAGGAGGCTTAGTCACTTCAAATATCATCGAGTATTATACCAGCCCCTAGCCTACATTACAAGCAAAAGAGAAGACCTATAGTGATCCTAGCTGACCTGTCTGAAGATCTTGGTAATGAAAATAAGGGCAAGCCTATGGTATTCGACATACATTGATTGGAACTTCATTCTGAGAGTGAGTATCTTGTGATTGTCCCCATGGTTACATATGTGATGTCTGATATAAGTGAAGTGGGACTTCTTTGTAGTGAGAGCACACTGGTTACGTTGTTAGTTGCTAACTTGTTTGGACAGTGTAATCTTGGTACATGCATGGTTATTGTTGCTGAATTGATGTCATATCTTGATTCCTGTGTGTCGCATTGTTGTTCTTCAATAATATACACAGTTGTTTCTAAATTGATTTACCTTGGATATGGTGAAAATGTTTTGAGATAATGTAGATGGTTGACTGTCGAATGTACTTTGTATACTCTTGGTTGTGTTTTAGTTGCTAGAGGACAAGCAATTGTTTTAAGTTGAGGGTGTTGATGTGTGAGCAGATGCTAACACATTTGAGGCTTTTAACTAAGAATAATTACAAAATCTTAAGCAACTTTTGTCATTTTTGATTGTTTTCTGTTGATATTGCAGTAAAAGTCAAGATGCAAGAGAACCAGCAATAATGAAAATAAAAGAGTTGATTTTTTAGCAAGTGGAGAGTGAAGTATAGCTGACAACTTGTCTGATAAATCGTCAGCCTTGTGATAAGCTATTAGAGTCATCGTCAGGCTTAGACAGAGAATGGTGTTCAGCTGGAATTCGTAATGACATTTGTGATAGGCCGTTAGAAGTGTGATAAGCCGTCAGATTCACCGTCAGCCTTAAACAGAACATGGGAGCTGAGGTGGAGAGGTGATGACATTGTCTAATATGTCGTCACATTTTGATAAGTCGTAAGGATTCACCGTCAGCCTTAAGCAGAAATTATCAAAATTGAAGAGGAGCTGACGACATCTGTGATAAGTCGTCAGCCTCCTGATAAGGCGTAACGCATGTCGTCACCTAATCCGATAAAAATGCTGCACTCTGTGATTTTGTTTCCATAATTCGGTTGAAGTATTTAAAGCATAGTTTAGGGTTTTCTAAGCATAATGGTGAACCTATTTTTGGAACGTATGTATTTTTTGTTATTTTCTCTCTAGTTTTTGGCTTTAACAAAACAATTAACTTTGAAGAGATTGTCATCAATATTTTGGGATTTCTACTGTGATCTAATCTGAGAATCACTCGTTGTTATTCATATTGCTGTAAGTTCATCTTTCAAATTATGAATTCAACTGGTTGTATTGATTATTACATTATGAGTGGCTAAATCCCTTTAACCCGAATTATGGGATCTATAGGTTAGGTCTTGGTAAGTTGCTAAGTGTTCAAGATTCTAAAGGTAATAGGACTCCTTGATAATTCCGAGGTTTTAATTATTGTCTATTGGTTGCAAACGATAGATAGCACCTGCTTTGATTTGCTTGAGATAAGAAATCAACTATAGTAGGAAGTGAATTATTGACAGGGACTTGGAAGCACTAAACTTTCATTTAATAATTGACGCTGTAACAAGGTTAATTAACCTAAGGTGAAGTCTGGTTAGTGAATATAAATTCCCTTAGTTCGAGAGGATTAGGTAATTAAATGCTTAAGTAGGTCGAGAGACATTTAGGCATAACTTCAATAAAGACAATCTGTTGTTCCTACCAATCGTGAGAATCTTGAATCACTATTAGCATCTGTCAAGTACCCAAACTCATAGTGAACATAATTCTGGTTTTTTCATTTATATTGATCACAAATATTGAAACTGAAGTCTGAAATAATTACTCGCTAATTCTCATAACCCTCATTTTATCTTCTCATATCATTTGTTTGAATTTAACTTGTAACTATAGTTTCAAATTGGTTTAATCGCCACTCACATTGTTTCCTGTGGATTTGACCCCGACTCCAAAGTTGGGTAAATATATTGACGACGACCGTCTTACACTAAATTGACGTGTAAGTTGAGAGTTATCACCCTCTTTTGTTGTAATATTCACATGTAACATTCTTGAATTTGGACCTTGACTTGCTTTTACTTTTATCTCTATCATCGGAACCTCTAGACTTATTTCTCCACCTCTCTTCAGTAACCAAAACATCAGAGTGTGAAGATGAAGAAGATGAGGCCTGAGATCTTCTTCTTATTTCTTCATTCAAGACACCACTCTTAACATATTCCATAATCACAATACCACCGGGAGCAGAATTAGTCAAAGAAACTCGAAGAGTTTCCCAAGAGTCAGGTAGAGTATTAAGAAGCCAAAGCCCCTGAATTTCTTCATCGAAATTTACACCCATTCCGGATAGTTGGTCAAGGACACCTTGAAAATTATTTATATGATCAGAAGTAGGAATGCCCTCTTTATACATGATATTCATCAATTGCTTAAGCAGGAATAACTTGTTATTGCTAGTTTTCGAAGTATAAAGTGTCTTGAGCTTGTCCCACAAACTTCTGGCATGTGTCTTATTCACAATGTGATTTCTAACATTATCTTCAACCCATTGTCTGATATAGCCACAAATCTGTTAATGCTCAAATTCCTAATCCTCATTTATCATGGATTGAGGTTTACTAGATGCAAACACAGGTAAATGCATTTTCTTGACAAAGAGAAGATCTTTCATCTTGTCTTTCCAAGTATGATAGTTACTATCATTCAAACACACCATTTTGCTCATAGTTGACTCTATCATTCAAATCAATAATCAATAACAACCAACGCTCTGATACCACTTTGTTGGGAAAGGCAAGGGCACAATCAAAGAGCCCAACAGGGTAGCAGCAAAAATACCCAAGTTTAAACTTTTCATTTCAACTTGAACCAAGAGGAGATAAGCAAATTCAAGAAAAACAAATAATATGGCAGAAAATAAATCAATCATACAAATACGATAAGATAAGAATAAAGGCAATCACACAAGACACCAAATTTACGTGGAAAACCCTTCGGTGTGAAGAGTAAACAACCTTGGAACCAAAAACTTCACTATAATCACCAAGAGTTACAATATTGTTCTCCAAAATGGCCACCAAACGAGTTCCAAACAACAAGCAACAATACATAAACCACAGCACCAAACACTAGAGAAATAAAGGAGCGAAAGCACTAAAATGCAACTGTTGTTCGGGAATAAAAAACAAGAGCTACAGGCTACCAAATCCAACTCCGTCAATTCCTAATCAAAGATTGAGATGAGAGGAACAAGCTATCCAAAAATCAGTTTAATCGGACAAGAAATGGAGTAAAACTCGCAATTTGAAGTTGACAGCTATGTCTGAAATTTTTGGGCAAAAATCAGCTTTCTTTTCTTTCTTTGACTGCTGAAAACTCTCTTTTGTGGTGATAAAATAAAACCTAAATATATATATATATATATATATATATATATAGTATTGAGTCTATGGGCAAAAGTGGATTTGTCTATATGGGGCTTTATTTATCCAAATATAAGGAAAAAGACCCATAACCCAATAATAATTTCTATTGTCTTTTTAATGTAGGTCTCTTTTATCGTAGTTATATTTATACACCATTATACATACGTTAATCAATACACAAAATACGATTTGCTCTCTCAAATCCTTTCAGGCTAGTCTCCTATGATGTGAAGACTCAGAAGACGACGTGTCAATTTCTATCATTCATGCTTTAGGGAAAACACATATAAGGAGAGCTGTCAAGTTTTTCTATATAATAGAAGAGGTGGTTTCGACCACCTCTTAATTTACTATATTATCCCCCAAATCATTTACTATATTACATTTTAATTTCTCCGTAATTTATTATATTACTCCTAATTAATTATTACAAGTCATTTATATATTAGAATTAAAAATATTTTATTATTATATTACCTATAATTAATTATTATAATTCATTATATATTAGAATTAATAATATTTAATTAAAAAATAGATATTTATAACGTTTGTTTCAGCTGCTTTAACCGTATATTACACCCTAATTACTCCGTTATTTACTATATTATCCCTAATTAATAATTACAAGTCATTTATATATTAGAATTAATAATATTTTTTATTATATTACCCCTAATTAATTATTATAAATTATTTATATATTAGAATTAATAATATTTATTTAAAAAAATAGATATTTATAACGTATGTTTCAGCTTCTTTAACCACAATTTTACTATATCATCCCTAATTAATTATTATAACCCATTTATGTATTAAAAACCTAATTTCTATTATATAGAAGAGTGGTTTCAACCACCTCTTACAATTATCTATATAATAGAAGAGGTGGTTTCGACCACCTCTTCATTTACTATATTACCCCCCAAATCATTTACTATATTACATCTTAATTGCTCCGTAATTTATTATATTACTCCTAATTAATTATTACAAGTCATTTATATATTAGAATTAATAATATTTTATTATTATATTACCTATAATTAATTATTATAATTCATTATATATTAGAATTAACAATATTTAATTAAAAAATGGATATTTATAACGTTTGTTTCAACTGCTTTAATCGTATGTTACACCCTAATTGCTCCGTGATTTACTATATTATCCCTAATTATTTATTACAAGTCATTTATATATTAGAATTAATAATATTTTTATTATATTACCCCTAATTAATTATTATAAATTATTTATATATTAGAATTAATAATATTTAATTAAAAAAATAAATATTTATAACGTTTGTTTCAGCTGATTTAACCGTAATTTTACTATATCATCCCTAATTAATTATTATAAGTCATTTATGTATTAAAAAATTAATTTCTATTATATAGAAGCTGTGGTTTCAACCACCTCTTACAATTATCTATATAATATCTCTTACAATTATCTATATAATAGAAGAGGTGGTTTCGACCACCTTTTCATTTACTATATTACCCCAAATCATTTACTATATTACATCTTAATTGCTCCGTAATTTATTATATTACTCCTAATTAATCATTACAAGTCATTTATATATTAGAATTAATAATATTTTACTATTACATTACCTCTAATTAATTATTATAATTCATTATATATTAGAATTAATAATATTTAATTAAAAAAATAGATATTTATAACGTTTGCTTCAGCTGCTTTAACCGTATATTACACCCTAATTGCTCCATAATTTACTATATTATCCCTAATTAATTATTATAAGTCATTTATATATTAGAATTAATAATATTCTTTATTATATTACCCCTAATTAATTATTATAAGTTATTTATATATTAGAATTAATAATATTTAATTAAAAAAATAGATATTTATAACCTTTGATTCAGCTGCTTTAACCGTAATTTTACTATATCATCCCTAATTAATTATTATAAATCATTTATGTATTAAAAAAATTAATTTCTATTATATAGAAGAGGTGGTTTCGACCACCTCTTACAATTACCAAACAACTAACTACTTCCACTTAATTATATATCATGCCCCTATATATGATAATTTTATTGTTTCATCATAATGGTTTAAATATTTAATGTATTCTATTAATTTATATTTATTAACTATAACTACATATTGAAAGTAAATTTTATTTATTTATTTAATTGTCTATCATGTTCAAAACTAATTTGTTACCACAAATCACAATAATTAATAACTTAAAATATTTAAAAGACATACAGAAATTTTATTGACTCTTACCAAAAAAAACCTCTCTACTCCCACTTAATTACATATCATGCCCCAATATATAATAATTCTATTGTTTCCTCATAATGATTTAAATATTTAATATATTTTATTAATTTATATTAATTAACTACAACTACATATTGGAAGTAAATTTTTTTTATTTATTTGATTAGCTATCATGTTCAAACCTAATTTGTTACCACAAATCACAATAATTTGTTACCAAATATAGAAATTTTATTGACTTTCATTATTTTAGCAATGCCACATAAATTGAGATAAAAAAAAGTACTGCAAATCATGATAATTAACAACTTAAAATATTTAAAAGATATATAAAAACTTTAGTTGACTCTCAAAATTGTATCGAAGCCACATAAATTGGGACACAGGGAGTAAATATATTATTTGATAATTACGTAAAAATTATTATAAATCACAATAATTAACAAGTTAAAATACTTTTTAAAAAATAGATAAAAGTTCTATTCAACTCTCAAAATTTTATCGATGCAGCATCAATCATGATAAAAAAAAAAAAAATTATCGGTGCAGCATAAATCATGACCAAATAAAAAATTATCTTAATTAATTGCAACTAACTATTTAAAGTAAATCAATTTTGTTATTTTAATTGACTTTTATATAGAAAATTAATCTTTTTATTTATTTTAGTAAATTTAATTTTTAAAATTATTTTTTTCTTATATAGAATACTAATATTTAAACTTAACTTTAAATTTTTAAGATAAAAAATTAATAAATTTAATTTAATAAAATAAATTTCTAATGAATATTTTCTTATAATTTGTGTTGGGTTAATATGTATCAAGTTAAAAAGAAATAAAAAAAATATAGTAAAATTTTATTATTGTGAAGGATAAATATAATGTACTATCCAATAATATTTAATAATATCATATTTTTCATATGCAAATATAGCATCCCGTCTTTAATTAATATACTATTTCAGTGAATTATAGATGATTACTATTGGATATGATAAAATTATATTAATTTTTATAGTAATCACATAATCAATCGCTCTTAATTAATTATTATGAGTCATCTAGGTATTATGAAGATAAATAATATTTAATGAAAAATAAAATTGACATAAAATCGAAATTAATCTTAATGTTTTAAATTAAATTTTCGTCTTTCGAACGATGATTTTACTATATCACTCCTTATTATAAGTCATTTATGTATTAGAAAAATAAGAATAACAAAATGATATGTCAACATAAAATATTTGATTTACTATTAAAATTATATTAGTGCCGCATAAATTAGGACGGGATAGAAGATATAAAGCAACATATATTATTTGAAAATAAAATAAAAAGTACTGTAAATAACAATAATTAAAAAATAAATTGACTGATTTCTGCTTCAGCTGCTTCAGTCGTGATTTTACTATATCACCCCTAATTAATTATTATGATCATTTAAGCATCGTGCCACATAAGTTGAGATAGAAAAAATATTATAAATCACAATGATAAAAAAATTTAAATTTTTAAAAAAATATAATTGGCTATTGTCGACACAAAACTCTGGACAAGGAGAGTAGCATATATTATTAAAAAATTACATAAAAAGTATTATAAATTACAATTGTTAACAACTAAAATATCTATAAAAAAAAAATTAATATGTTATATATTTCAAAAAAATTACATAAAAAAAATACTAGAAATCACAATAATCAACAACTTAAAAAATTTAAAAGATATAAAATATTTGGTCGGTTCTTGAAATTATATTAGTGTCACTGAAATTGGAATAGAAGAAAAGTATTATAAATCAAAATAATTAAAAACTTAAATTATTTTTAAAATATAATTAACTATCAATGCCACAAAAATTTGGACAAGAAAAATAATGTATATTAATTTGAAAAATACATAAAAAAATATTATAAATTACAATAGTTAACAACTTAAATTATCTAAATACATATTAAAATAACATATGTTGAACTCATGCTAAATTTTGGATGAATCCTAGAAAACATATGCAATCCATTTATTAAAAAAATTTATTTATATATATCAAGGTTGAAAAGACAAATAAATATCTTAATATTGGGCTCGTGCTGACACGGGTCATGCTTCTCTAGTATCCTTATAAGGAGAGCTTATTAGAGAGCTTATTAGTTAGTTCTCCTATATAAGCAGCTAAAGCAGGTTGCTGAGGTCAATATGTCTGCTTTAACTGCTTCAATCGTGATTTTATTATATTATTTTTAATTAATTATTATAAGATATTCATGTATTGAAAAATTAATAATATTTAATAAAAAATTTAAAATGAATATTTATGACATGATTAATTCAGCTACTTCAATCGTAATTTTACTATACCACCCATAATTAATTATTATAAATTATTTAAGTGTTAAAAAATTAATAATATTTAATAAAAAGACAAAATAGATATAAAATTGTAAATTACTTTTTTGATATTTTAAGTTAACTTGATTTTTTATATGGAACCATTTTTAAAAAAAATCACAAGTATTTTTTATAATAATTTTATTATGTCACTTCTAATTAGTAGAATAGAAGAAAACATTATAAATTATAATAATTTAAAACTTAAATTATTTAAATATTTAATTTACTATCAATGACATAAAAGTTTGAATAATTTAAAATATTATTATATAAATTTCATTAATATAAATACAATAATATATGCCTAATTTAAAATTTATTAATTAAATAAATAAAAATTTTAATTAAATAATAAAATTATATATTACGTAGAATTTTTAAAAATTAACATTGAGCCTGCTACTAATCATAATTAAGTGGTAAAATAGAGAGTTGGACCTTTGAAACTATACGTCTTGACAATATGCATGTGTGGAGACAGACAAGGAAAGCGCGCTAAACATATAGGGGTCGTTTGGTTTGGAAATTATTATCCTGGGATAACTAATTATCTCGGGATAAAATAAAAGAATATATTTTTCTTTATTTGGTTGGAGGGATTAATTCAATGAGGATAACTTATTCCATCATTTTTTCCTTAGTCTCGGGATAACTTATCCCATATACATGGTGGGATAAGTTATCCCGGATAATCCCGATATAATTAATCTCGATATTAGTTATCTCGGGATAATAATTTTCAAATCAAACGACCCAATAGAGTATCTATTTTCTCTGAGACGAAGCTTTCTAAGCTCATAAAATTCTTGTAACTTGCTAAGTAATTTATCTCTATTTTTTTTTTAAATTATAAAATAAAATTACATATTTAATTTCAAATTCACGTCACGTATTTTTGTTATATAAAATTGGAAATAAAGAAGCGGTGGAAAATGATGCCATGTCAAAATCGACCCATCTACTCACTCAAAGTGATAAATATCAAACATACAAAGTAGCTACATGACAAAGTACTATATGCCCTTCTATGAGTGATGAAATATCAACTTATTTTTTTTAAACTATACATAAAATTCTTGTAACTTGCTAAGTAATTTATCTCGTATTTTTTTATTTTTAAATTATAAAATAAAATCACATATTTTGTGTCAACTTCACGTCACATATTTTTGTTATATAAAAGTTGAAATAAAGAAGCTGTGGAAAATGATGCCATGTCAAAATCGACCCATCTACTACTCACTCAAAGTGATAAATATCAAATATACAAAGTAGCTGGAGAAAATTGAAGGAAAAGTGTCTTTTAAGTCTTGAATGAAGGATTGGTGACATTGACTAACAGATAGGGTCAAATATCATTAGAAAACTTGATTAAGTTAATAGTGGATTTGATTAATATTTTTAAAATTTTCTAATCTTTTCAAAAATACAAATCAACTTAACTCACACCCCTCTTCAATCCAAATCAACCACTCTCTCCTCTCTCTCGACAGCTTCTCTCAACTCTTCCCAACCAACAGTTCTGCAAAATTTCTCCCTTCAACCCCCGACGACTTCTACCTCCAACGACAAATAGTTGGGCTTCGAGTTCCTCTCTTTTCTCCCTTCAACCCCTGGCAACTTCTACCTCTGGCGACAAATAGTTGGGCTTTGAATTCCCCTCTTCAATTCAAATCAACCTGTCTCTCATCCCTCTCTCGACAACTTCTCTCAACCCTCTCTCAACCAACTGTTCTACAAATTTCTCATTTCAATCCTCGGCGACTTCAACATCCGACTACAAATAGTTGGGCTTCGAGTTTCTTTTCGACTTCAACCTTCAATCGACGTGACTGCCTTGCTCTCCGGCCACAACAGCTTCGAATTCTTCATCGTTCCTTTTTTTCTTTCACAGGAAAAAATTTATGGCCTTTTTAGTTTTGAAGAAAACGAGGAACTTGAGTCAACTTCTCTTATAGTATTGGTTAACAATTTTAATATTTGTTGCATTAATTTGAAATGCGGTCTAAATAAAATCCTAATTTCTGGTATTTCTTCTCTTCTCTTTTCTAAGTGCAAAAATTTGGGTTGATTTGTTCTGTTCTTGTTCTTGGTAAAAATGGTGAAATTATAATTTTTTTGTTCGTGCTACTGTTTTTTGTTTCCTCTGACAGATTACCCATTTGGCGCAATATATTAACCATCTGATGCAATAAATTTATCATATGATGCAACAGATCAACCATCTGATGCACCAGAGGAAACATCAGATTACAATTCTGATGCAACAAATTAATAATTTGATGCAACAGATTAACTATCTGATGCAACAGATTTACCATATTTTGCAACAGATTAAGCATCGGATAAAAAATTTGATGCAACTAATTAACCATCTGGTGCAATGGAAGAACCATCAGATTAATGATCCGATGCAACAGATAAACCTCCTGTTGGATAAAATCCTATCAACTCTTCTAACAGAAAATGTCCAAGACTTGATTTTTCCAACTGATCATTCATCTGCCGCGATAGAAAATCCTACGTTGGAAGAAATCTAAACAATATTGACCATTGATAACTTTTCCAACAGATCACTCATGTGTTGTAACAGATGTGTGACCTGTTGCACAGATCATTCATCTTTCTCAACAGATGAGTGATATGTTTTATATTATTGCAACAGATTACTCAGCAGTTGTTGTAGGTTAGTTAACTACTCTGATAGATCACTTATATGTTGTAACAGATATGTGATCTGTTGCACAAACCATTCATCTTTCTCAATAGATGAGTGATATGTTTTGTATTGTTGCAATAGATTACTCAGTCGTTTCTACAAATTATTTAACTATTTCAATAGATCACTCACATGTTTCAATAGATGATGTCACAACAGATGTGTGATCTGTTGCACAGACCATTCATCTGTCTTAAAAGATGAGTGATATATTTTGTATTGTTGTAGAAGATTACTCATCCGCTGCAACAGTTTGGTTATATGCTACGACAGATATACTACCTGGTGAAACAGATCCCCGATCTGTTGCAATTGTTATTTTACTGTTTTGCTTGTTTGATTTACTGTTATCCTTTTTTAACGATGCATTAATCAACTATAATATATTTTTTTATATTCCTATTAATTTTAGATAATATGGTTTTCAGAAAAACAGAAATCGAATCAAGTCCAAGTAAAGGAATAAGTGAAGCATCTAGCCTACATCCACCACTCTATGAGCTTTCTTTTCAAGCGTTATTTCAATCGAGAGCAGAATATGATGAACACGAGGAGGAGGAATGTTTCAAAAGAGATGATGCAGATGCTAATAGCCCTTTCTCCGAAGAGCTGGTCAAAGCCTTTAGCATTGATCGTTATCTAGTGAGAATGTAGTACGATGGTACCGCAGATTTAACGGGTGATTTCGTGGTTAAGTCAGCCATGGGAAAATCTTTCGACGCCTTCAGAAAAATACTTCGAGAACAAAAATTGGATGCTTATTTTAGGGACAACCACTTTGGGAAATATCTTAATTTGTTGGAGGACAACAATGCTTGTTTCCAAATGAAAATGGTATATGAACTTCCCAAGCGTAGGTTTATGTATGAAAACAAAGATAAGATGGATGAGGTGTGGATAAATTATTGTGACATGCCTGTTTTTTTTTTGGTTGGGAGGAGTTTGCCATAGTTACTGGACTAAAATATTATCCTCCTTCTCAAGTTATACCTATTCTAACCCAAAAAAAGCACCCCGCACACCTAAAAAAAGGCAAAGACAAGTCGTGTGATCGTGATGACCTAGTGTCCATTGTTGGTCCAAGCTTCAAAAATAAAAATTTGATGGAATCGTTGAAAGGTAAAGGACTTTCAAAGAAGCACAAGCAGTCATTGTGTTTGATTTGGTTTGTACATAATAATCTTTGGGCAAGAGACGTTAACAACAACATAAGCCTCAGTTTAATAAAACTCTCCGAGGATTGTGAGGTGTTTAACAGCTATCCTTGGGGGTATGAAAGCTTCAAAATGGCTGTCAAATAATTGTTGAATCTGTTAGCGCCAAAGACAGTCAACTTATATGGCTTCCCATGGGCTTTCATGGTAAATGTTTTTTTCTTCTATTATGATATCATTCATTTTTTACACTCAATAATGGCTTTGATTTCTTGGCATTATTTTATAAGCTTGGGCGTTTGAAGCCATTCCTTATTTGAGACAACAAGTGAACTACCCAGGAAGGAGTTTCCTGTCCAGGAATCTTGACATGGTTGTCGGTCAAAACTGACAAAAATGCAAAATTTCTTGATCTCTTCAACCCCCCGAAGGATTAAGTAAGTATAATTATAATTAATTTTTTCTTTTAATTGATAATTTTTTTGAATGATTTAATCATCATTCTAATATATGTAATGATTTATGTTAGATTGTGCATCCGTCGCTAGTTCTGACCAATCGAGAGTTGAAGATACCATTTTTTCTTACTTTATGGTCTGTGCAAACTTTATCGAACCCTAAGGTCATTGACAGAATAAAAATGGAATTGTTTGGAGCAACAGCCATTACAAGAAAAATAATTTTGGACGGTGGGCTTGTTGTTGATGATGGTCTCAGTGGTGATGGAGCTGTTGGTGGTGGTAGTGGTGCTGCCGTTGGTGCTAATGATGCTCCTCTTACAGTATTTAAAGCAAACCATTATGAGTATGATCATACTGGTTATACAGATTTTGCCTCTCCCAGCGAATGTTCTGAATGCAAATGTCAAGGCTGCAGGGCGAAACATGATGCAGTGATTAATGCTATTAATGCAATAACTTCTTATGTTAAGGAATTGACATCTAAGAGGGGTCTCATTCCATCAAATAGGACTTTATTTCTATCCACTCTATTAGAGATTAGGGCTAAGAGGAGAAGGAGAGTGATTTCCAGGGCATTATTAAGCATCCAAAAAAGTAAAATTACAACTCCTCTGTATGTGTGTTGCACTGAGCAACGTACAATGTCCAAAGAAGAGCAGTACAATCTGAAGAAGGTGAATATATTATATGTCTTCCAACTGACAAAACAAACAGACACATATCTGTTTCAATAGATGACAGATCTGCTGAAAATTATCAAACAGATATGTACATCTATTGTAACAGTTAACTAACCTGTTGCACCAGATAAAGTATCTGGTGCAACATATGTATCATCTATTTTAGCAAATCAAACAGCTCTTCGTACTGCTTTTATTGTACCAACAGATGACCTATCTGCTACAACAGATGATTCATATGTTGCAACAGATGGTTCATCCGTTGAAAATTATCATACAAGATCTTCCTCATCTAGAAATTTATCCTAACAGTTGATTCATTGTTGCAACAAAAATATAATCTGTTTGGGATAAGTTAAAGCGGGAGAAAGACCTATTTGATTTGATAGAACAGATGAGTTTTCCTTTTTTGTTTTGTTGTATCTCCGTGATTAGCATTAACCAATTATGGATATCCAGGTGGATGTAGAAGAAGCTACTGCTGAACAGTATTGACAATATGCTACTCTTTTTATGGAAATACGGAGAACAGAAAGCGCAGAAATCGTACGTAAGCGACAATAAAGATCCACGACGAGCAAAGCAGAATTCCATAGCACCGGATGAAGAACAACTTATCCATACTAAGTAGATCTTTATAGGTTGAGCCTGTCAAAGTAATCCTTGGCAGTATACTTATATTGTTGTTGATGTATTTATTGAGATTTGTACCCATAACAATTTTTTTACATTTTATTTATTCGTTGACTTATTTCAGCTAATTTATGAAGGCTTCGATTTATTTTATTTTATCTACGAATTTTATTTATTCCTTAGATTTGAACTTATTAATTGAAAAGAAATACTAGATTTAAATATTGCAACAGATAATGTATCTATTGCAACAGAAGGCACATCTATTGGAAAAATCAAACAAATTTAGACATATGTTGCAACAGGTAGATAATCTGTTGGAATTTATCAAATAGGTCTTTCCACTATTGCAACATATGGACTTAGATAGAAACATCGAGATAATGCAACAGATGACCAACCTATTGCAAAAGATAAACTATATGTCAGGACAGGTAAAATAATTGTTACAACGGATGGAGAATTTGTTGCATTATAAAAATTCAACTTTCGTTGAACATAAAAAATTGTCACTACGTGTAAAAAGGTTAAAGTGAATTGAATTGAAATTTAAAAGGCGGAACCCATCAATGGTGTTCATTTCAAACACCCAAAATAAAATAGGTATCAAGTACACAGTGTTCATTTAGAACATGTAAAATAAAATAGGCATCAAATGTGTCAGCCTGGCACATTTTGCTGACTTGCCGTCACTTGACCCCCAACGGTCCTTCCCCCTGCCCCTCCCCCCATTGTCTTATATATTCATATTCCTTCTAAAATTTAATCCTAAATTCCCAAATCTTCTTTTTCATCGTCATCTTATTTTATCTATCCAAAATCTTCAAATTATTTCTTTCATTTTTTCCAACTGAGCTTGACAATGTCGAGCGCATCTTCCACTATTTTTTGTGATAAAATTTTTTTATATTGTAAGTACGTTTATGAAGCTCTGTTAAAGACTTCTTGGACTCAACAAAATCCGGATTGTAGGTTTTTTACTTGTAAGATTTCGAAGGTAATATTTTTTTATTTAATTAGTTGATTAATTATTGACTTGTAATTGTTTTGTAATTGTGTTCTCTTTTTTATAGAAATTGGGTGGATGCGATTACTTTGATTGGTATGAAGAACGAAACCCTTCAAAAGCAAATCATGTAATCTGGGGTTTGTTGAACAAAGTCAAGGCTTCTGAAGAGAAACAAAATCGAGCAAGAAGATACTACATTGTTGTTGTTATTGCTACTGGTTTGGTGTTGTTGGACACATCGATATTCAAGCCTAATTGCTGAAATTTTTATGGTGGTGTGTGTATTTGCTACTGGTTTGGTGTTGTCGAGCACATGGATATTCAAGCGTAACTGTTGGAAAATATCAAAAAGATTTAGGCATATGTTGTAAAATTTAGGTCATCTGTTGGAAATTATCAAACAGGTCTTCCCACTGTTGCAACAGATTAGACTTAGATTATTAGATTATTCATAGAAATAACATCAGTGTAATGCAACAATGACCAACCTATTGCAACAGATAAACTATCTGCCAGAATGGATTAAATATATTTTATAACAAATTGACGATCTATTGCATTAAAAAACTCAACTTTCATCAGAAAAAAATTATTGCCACTACATGTACATGTAATAAAGTGAAGGGCGACTTGAAATTAAAAATTTCTATTTCACAGGCTCTTCTATATACACAGGCTTCAAGCGTCCAGTTAGTACCCCATAAGCCCAGACCTCTTGCAAGTTTGCCATAGCATTGTCACATAGAAAATTCGTTGGCTCGGCTATTTCTGTGTCGTTCAGCAAATATTCGTTGTATGCAAGAGCGTACGAGCTGCTCGCTTTAGCGGCATCATCTTTTGGAAGGATCATTCCCTTGTTTCGACCTTTAAAATTCCATGATTTCTTCATCAACACTTCCTTTGGCAAATAATTCATCAATTTACTCTCCCTCAACAAGATGGGCAACAGCACCATCAGTGGCTCCACTGGGAGAAAAGATCAAAATCATTGATGAGAGGTACGTTAGAGTCATAAACATTGATCTTTCCCTCCTTAACTAGTATCTCAATAGCCCGACAATGCATGTCGTTCATGCTAATGACTGCAAGAATCCTTTTTGCCTCAGTCCATCTCTTGCCGTGTGGATTTGTCCTATCCCCTCTAACATATTTTATCATTTCTTCTTCATACAAGACCAACGTAGGAACTCGGAAATCAAGTCCCACGCCAAGGGCGGATGCCTCCCCATTGAGTTGATCGTACCTATCCTTGAGCTTCTTGCAGAAGTCGAGGTCCATTATCCTATCGGCAGCGTCATAAGCTTTTCGATACGTTAATTGTCTTTTCCTCATGAGGCAGAGAATTATGTCAACATTTGTGATATCAGAAGTCAATTTTTAAATAGGTTAGTAATTATAAAGATGCAACGGATGGTCCATCTGTTGCATAAGATTCTCTGAATCAATAATCCAATGCAACTTATGCAACGGATGGATAATAAGTTGTAACAGAACCACTACTAGTTGCATCAGTATACCCAGTTGTTGCAACAGATGTGAAATTTGTTGCGTAGATATTTCTTCATGGGGTAGATTAGAAGGGTTAGGTTAGGAAAAGTAAACTTGCCTTGTCATCGTATGGCATACACATATCAGTCATAGTTTAGAAGTATTAGGGGAAAAAGGGAGGCCTAGCGTAATCTGGTGTGCCTGGATAGGCATTCTTGGCCTGTCGCAGATCCATCTTCTCTTCAGCGCCAAGTTTCGCGTATATTTCCACTTTCTTAACTGGCCCATGAACTTCAACAACTTTTCGAGAGGGAGGAATTGCAATTTCTTTTGATTTTCGACCGGAGAGTACATCTCTAATTGCTCTTTTCCTTCTCCTAACCAACAATGTAGGAGTGTGCGGCTCCCTCACCTTCTTGGATGGTATGACACGCCTCTTGGATTTGAATTCCTCGATAGCTTTAGAGATATCCTCTACTTTTTCAAAGAGTTTATCCTGTCTGTCCTTGCACTCTTCGCATTCGTAACGAGAACACGAGGGTGAAGAGAGGTGAGAGGGTCCTGTGTAAGGGAGAAAAGGGGGTTTTTCAAACATATTTATTCTTTCTTGAGCATCAACATACTCATCATCACGAGTGGTAGCACCATCAGCATGCCTGCCACCAACACCAACAACTCCACCAGAAGAAGCACCCGGATCTGCCTTAGTAAAAGGTTGGTCATGAAGAGCCTTAACATTAGGCTGACCTTTCCTAACTGCTCTTCTTATGGCTATTGTTCCAGCCAATTCCTTCTTTATTAACTCCACCATTGGGTCTGCTATAGTATCAATATGACCTAGAGTAATATAAGAAGTCATCACCGACTCCTCCTCACTAGGCACGATCCATGGATGCACAACCTATAAAAAAAGAAAAAAAAGACAGATATATTTAAATCATATAATATAATAATTTTCACAGTTGGGTTATATTTTAAAAAAAAAGACCCATTTGTTGCATAGTTTGCAATATATGGCTAAAATCCGTTTGAGTCTGGTTTAGAGAAACAGAGCAAGAGTCTGGTTTAGAGAAACAGAGCAACACATGGATAATTTGATGCAAAATATCAATCATTTGTTGCAACTGTTGCACAAGACAAGTAATCTGTTATGCAACAGATGATCTGTATGTCACTACAGATGAACAATATGTTATCAGATTACACATCTGTTGCATAATTTGCAGTATAGTTAATTTTTTAGGAGTCGAGTTCAGAGAACCAAAGTAACAAATGGGTAATCTAATGCAATATATACCCTGTCGCAATAGATGTCCCATCTGGTACATCAGATATAACATCTGTTGCACCAGATATAACATCTGTTCAACATCTTTCTTTGAGTAGAATTATTTTACTTAAAGAAGACGTACTGCATCATCTGGAGGGTTAAAGAGATCAGCCTCCTTAATATTGGTGTTGCTCTTTGCAGCCAACCACCTAAACATCCTTGGATGAGAAACCTCATTCGGGTATTCCATTAACTACTTTCGGAGGGGAGGAATGGCTTCAAATGTCCAAGCCTAAAAAACATAAACAGGAAGCAATCAAAAATAAGTCATAATAACTATATTCAATATAAATTAATGGATGAGTAAAATTAGTGATTAATTTTACCATGAAAGCCCAAGAAAAGCCGTATAATATGGTCGTCCCTGAGGATAGCTTTGTCAGTAAATATTGGACAGTCAAGTAGAAGTTATCATATCCTCAGCACGCGCCAACAAATCATCTTCTATGACCTTGTTGTCATATCTTACCAATATAACCTAACGGGCAAACCAAACTAAGCACAATTGCTTCTTGTACTGCTCTGGTATGTTTTTATCCTCGAGATCTGTCAATAAATTCAATGTTTTGTAGCCACGTTGAGCAATGTTGAACAAACCATCTATTTTTTCCTTGCATTTTCTTGCCTTGGATATTTTGTGGGGTGGTGGTCCTTCTGGATGATGGCATCTCAAGCCCGTCACTATGGCAAACTCTTGCAAGCCAAAACAAACAGGCATGCCATAGTAGTTGATCCAGATTTCATCTATCTTCTTTTTGCCCCCTCCTCCGAATCTTTATCATCCCCCGCGTCATAGGGAAACGGATACGGGCAGAGGGGTCCTTAGGCAGCTCAAGAAAGCATCCAAAGCATCTCTTCTTAAAAAGTACGCCTATGTTTTCGTTCTTCATAATTTTCATAAAATGTTCAAAAAATTTCCCCATCTGACATTTAAGTACAATTTGACCTGTTAGTTGTTTTCCATCTGGGCCATTTATCGGCATCACAACTTGAAACCTGTCAATACTAAAAGTTTTGACAGGATCATACTGGGATGTCGATATTAATTCATGCCCCATCGGTGATCTATTATCATTATGTTGATGATCATCCTCTTTCTCTTTCTCACTCTCCAATTCCACCTCTTTCTCACTTTCATTTTCTTCATCACCATCTACAGACCCTTGTCCACCTCCCTCAACATTGTTTTCACATCTCTTCTCAACTTCACTTTTTTCTAACTGAGATTGTTCAGGAAGCTCCTCCGAATCCCTCTATACTGTAGCTTTTTTTTGGGTGGTCAAACGTTGATCAACTTTCACTTTCTTTTCTTTTGGGAGACATGTTTTACCTACAGACAAAGAAAAATGAAAATTACATTACAATTGATGTATGCATAGATTTTAAAAAATACATTACAAATACCATGAATACCGACACACCAACAGCAACTACTAAAAACACCACCAACCAATGCCAACAAATAAAAACCACGAATACTGACCCCACCAACAGCCACCACAAACAACACCAACCAATGCCACCACCAGTGCCACCACGATGATCACAAACACCACCACCACCACCACAAACACCATCAATAATACCACGATAGTCAACGAAACACTGCAACGGAAACTAGGGATTTCTCGAGTTCTTCCTACAATTTTACCATCAAAACTCAAAATTGTAAACCCATTCTCAAAGATAATACAACTAAAAGTTTTATTTTTTATTATTTACTTAAAAGCCCTTATTTTTTAGAAAAAAAATAACAAATATAGAGCTCTTTTCGAAATCTGTTGCCTACGAAGACAAAGAAAATGATTGATACAAGCAAGAATAAAGTTAAAAATAACACCTATGTGGTCGAAAATGAGAAGAAAAGCGATCTGTTGTGGAGGATTGAGCAAATTTGTTGAGTAGTTGTTGTCTGTACTATATTGTTGAGTGAGAATGAGAGAGAAAGAGCGAGACCTTGAGATTTGAAATGATGAAACATTTTGTATGGGTTGATTTGTATATTGGAAAAGAATGACAAGTAGTTTTGAAAATGTTAATTTGGTCCGAATTGATCTTAATTATTTTTAAAATCATAAAATATATGTGTAACTTTTAACCCTCTCATCATGCAATTGCCAAAAGGGTAATTTAATTGAAACTGTATAAAAATAGTTGAAGTTGTAGTTGACCGAGTACTCTAGTTGACCCTATGAAAACTCACCCCTGGTCCTAGAATAATCAATTTAGGTACTATTAGTCTAACATATGAACTCAATTGAAATTGTAAAAAAAACAAATCTTCAACATGTTGCGTCAGATTTTCATCTATTGTAAATTATCAATCAGATTAAATAACAATAGCTTACGAATCTGTTGTAAATTATCAAATAGATTAAGTCATCTGTTGCGACGATTACCTATCTATTGTAAATTTTCAAATGAATTATCATATGTCGCAACAGATTATCCATATGTTGTAAATTATCAAATAGGCGCTGCCATCTGTTGTGGCTGACCCTATGAGAACTCACCCCTAGTTCTAAATTAATCAATAGTTTACCCTATGAGAACTCACCCCTAGTCCCAGATTATTCAACCAAGGTATTAGTACCCTAGTCCTAGATTAATTAATTAAGGTATTAGTCTAACATATGAGGTAGTAAGCATCGGTTCGGCTCAGAGTTATCGATCGACGACTCTGGTCGGGAGGAACGCAGTACCGTCTTATCATGCAATTGTCAAAAGACTCAATTGAAGTTATAGTTGACCCTATGAGAACTCACATTCAATTAAGGTATTAGTCTAACATATGAACTAAATTGAATTATATATAAACAAATGTTCAACCTATTGTAACAGATGTATTTTTTGTTGGATCAAATCAAACAGATTATGTTATCTGTTGCAACATATTACGCATCTGTTGTAAACTATCAAACAGATTACGTCATTTGCTGCAACAGATCACGAATCTGTTGTAAACTATCAAACAGATTTAATTATCTGTTGCGACAAATTACTCATCTGTTGTAAATTATCAAATGGATTAAGTCATAGATTGCAATAGATTACCTATCTGTTGTAAATTATCAAATAGGCATTGTCATCTATTGTAGTTGACATTATGAGAACTCACCCCTAGTCCTAGATTAATCAATTAAGGTATTAGTTGAACATATGAGGTAATAATAATTGGTTTGGCTCATAGTGATTGATTGACGACTCTTGTCGGGAGGAACGCAGTACTATCTCATCATGTAATTGCCAAAAGACTTAATTGAAGTTGTAGTTGACCCTATAAGAACTCATCCCTAGTCCCAAATTATTCAATTAGGGTATTAGTACCCTAGTCCTAGATTAATCAATTAAGGTATTAGTCTAACATATGAGGTAGTAAGAATCGGTGCGGCTCAGAGTGATCGATCGACGAATCTAGTCGGGAGGAACGCAATACCGTCTCATCATACAATTGCCAAAAGACTCAATTAAAGTTGTATTTGACCCTATGATAACTCACATTCAATTAAGGTATTAGTCTAACATATGAACTCAATTGAAATTATATATAAACAAATGTTCAACCTGTTGCAACAGATGTCTTTTCTGTTGGATTAAATCAAACAGATTGGTAAACTGTTGCAACATATTGCGCATCTGTTGTAAACTATCAAACAGATTACGTTATTTGTTGTGAAAGATCACGAATCTGTTCTAAACTATCAAACAGATTAAGTCATCTGTTGTACTTAAATGTTTTAAGATCCTTTTTTTAAAGCAATTTAGATATTTTCTGTCTGATATAAAATAGTTAAAATACTAAGGTGGTAAAAACTATTACTCGGTACTACTTGGATAACTCAAAAATCTCCTGACTGAGTAGTCTTATCTGGTCTTTTCAATGTCACCATCTCCTCGTGCCCCTCAAAAGTTATTAATGAATATTTAAAACCCTCCATATCTAGAACTCTCTCTCCTTCAGCCATAAAGTAGTCTAGACTCAACTCATCACTCTTCTTTATTGTTTAGTCTCAATTATCTTTATTTTTTCCTTTTTTCCTCTCTTTTCTCTCTTTTTTCGGATGAGGATCCTTTAGGATCTCAACCAATCAATTTGTTTTCTAGATTGAACTGGATGTTCTGATCCGTTTGCTTTTTTGACATTGCAGGTATGGTTCACTGTTGCTCTTTTCATCTCATCTTTTTCTTTGTATGTCATTTAAATTAGATATTTACATCTGCTGCTATTAATAATTTACCCATTACCAGTTTCCTATTTATTGAGAAAATTAAAGGAAAGGTGACTTTTAAGTCTTGAATGAATGAACCGTTGTTTTTTTTAAATATGCAAAAAAAGTCATCTGTTGGGAGAACTTAAAAAGCCTTATTGTCAGTATAGTTTTTTTATGTCTTTTGTTTGGTACTTTGGTGGTGGTGTTGTTGGGGGTGGTGGTTGTGTTGGAACATGTGATGTTTGTGTTGTGGATGGTGTTAGAACATATGGTGTTGTTTTGTTTCTTTGTTGTTGATGCTATTGGTGGTGGTGTTACAACAGTTTTATCAATTGTTGCAACTGATGAATCGTCTATTGGAACAGATGGAGCAACTATTTGAAGAAATCAAACCAGTAGCAAAAGGACAGGTTTGATTTATTCTAACAGATAACCATCTGTTGCAACATGTCATCCATCCTTTGCAACGATGCCTCATCGGTTGAACAGATGGGTAGTCTGTATCATATTAGTCATCTGTTGATTCACTCAATTTTGTGTTACCCTTTTGTAATGTTTTTTTTGTTCTTCTTTTGTTTGACATTAAATGTATTTCTCTTGTTTGCAGACAAAAGAAAGTGAAATTAGATCCACTTTTGCCAGGCCAGCATTAAAGGCTAGAGTAAAGATGGGTTCAAAGGAATAAGATGCTTGCAGATGGAACCACTTCAGATATGGGAGGTATGTATTACTGATCAACCTATCATGAAAACACACATCCAGGACAATGATTTTGTGAATGTTTGTTCTTTACCTATTAGGCATTAATCCTTCAAACAAGATATGGCATTTTACAGTTAAGATTGTTAGGTTCGAACTGCTAAGGCTGAGGGACCAAGGCGGTGGTTTCGATACCCCATTATAAGTTAATGATGGTTTATGCTTATATTTTTGTGTCAAGTTTGGGGAAGGGTTCAAGGTTTTGGCGGCAGTGTAAATATCTAACAGTGATTGGACCGGTTTTAATGGCGCAATGGACTTGTTGAAAGGCCTACGAAGCCTCGCACTACAACAAACAATGATAGATCTAATAGAAATTTTCCTGGTCCAAATTTATATGAATGGCTTGTTGGAGGAGACTATTATACAGCAGAAGGTGTTTGGAAGAAAACTTGTGCGAGAAGAGGGAGGTTGAGAAGGCCATATATCATCTCAGTCCTTGTTTAAGAGGATACATCGGGTGGGAAGGAAAGTGTAGCGAAATTAGCTTATGAAATTGACACGAAAAATAAAAAAATTGGATGAGCTGCGAATGTGAAAGTGTATCCAGAAATGAAAATCCGTCAGTCGTTGAAGAAAAGGAAGAATGGTCAAGAGGAATTGAGCTGGTCACTTTGCTAGAGACTGCAACTAGTGAGCGCGGCCTCAATGAAGACCCACAAAATGCAGGTCTAGAACTCTAAGGAAGCAGCTTCGCGAGCATGGAAGGTGGTAAGATTGTCGGTCTAAATTGACATGTAGGTTTCAATTTTGACCGACAATACTACCACCTTCCATAATCGCGAAGCATTTTACTTGGAGTTCTGGTCCTACACGTTGTGAGGGTCTTCATTGAGGCTTTGCTCGCTAGTTGCATTCTCGAGCAAAGTGTCCAGTTCCAGTCCTATTGACCATTCTTCTTTTTTTTCATCGACTGGCGGATTTTTATATTTTGATACACTTCCACATTTGAAGCTCATCCAGTTTTTTCATTTCTCGTGTGAATTTCATTGGCCAATTTTGATACACTTTCCTTCCTACCCTGTTTTCCTCTTAAAAAGGTCTGAAATGATATATGGCCTTCTCTACCTCCCCCTTCGTACACAGGTATTCTCCCAAGCACCTTCTACTGTAAAAGAGTCTCCTCCAGCAATTCATTTATATAAATTTTGACCAGGGAATTTCTATTGGTTCTATCGGTTTTTGTTGCATTGTGAGGCTTCGGAGGCCTTTCAAGAAGTCTATTGTGCCACTAAAATCGGTCCAATCACTATTGGATATTTACACTGCCTACAAAAATTTGAACCCTTCTCCAAACTTGACACAAAAACATGAGCATGAATAATTATTAAATTGTAACGGGGTATCGACACCACCATCTTGGAACCCTTCGGCCTTATCAGTTCGCACCTATCAAACTAAACTGTACAATGCAGGATCTTTTTAGAAGGATCAGTGTCTAATCGGTAAAAAATTACATTCACAAAATCATTGCACTTTATGTGTGTCTTTATGGTAGCCTGATCAATAATATACATCACTCGCCCGCATGAAAATGGGATCCATTGCACCTAGATAATTCATATGTTGCAACAAATGGTAAATCTGTTGTGATAGACCAGACTATTTTTTTTATTTATCTGCACGCATGTGATTACTTCTTGCTAAAAATGTTTGTTTCAATTTAGTTTTCCTATTTATAAAATCAAGAGAATTTTATTATATTTTTCCAAGATTACCCCTATTATTAAATGACTACATAAAGTATATTATTCACATTTATACTTTCAAATCATAATTAATAAGGCCAATTTGGTAAAATAATCACCTAATTTATATTTTTATTAATTGGTGTGCCAAGCCCATAGGGCCCAACTAATACGAAACGGATGGACTATTAAAAAGAGGTGAAGAGTCGCGACTTTTCATCTAACACATTCAAAATAGCTAATGAACCGAATACTCCATCTGTTGAAACTGATGAATCAGCTATTAGAAGATACAAAACATCTACTCCAACATATACTATCCATTTGTCGCAACAGATAATATATAAGTTGCATCAGATGTCTTATCTGTTGCATATACAAACCATCTATTCCAACAGATGGTAAATTTATTTTGATAGTTGTCTGTTGCACATTCAATCCATCTATTGCAACAATGTTAAATCTATTAAAAATTATGGACGATTTATTGCAACAGCTTAATAATAACGGCTTTTATCGAGTCTCAAACCACTATGAAAAGGTGAGAAGTAATTAATGTAAAAGAAAAAGTCACGACTTTTCACAGAAAACAAAATGCCACCAGTTTGAATGTAATTAATACAATGGAGCTGAACAGTCCTGACACGTCTAGATTCAATCCTCTATAAATAGGTCCCTCCTTAATCTTCATTCAACTCTATTTATTTCTTGCATTTTTTCCATTCGTGTGACATCTTCAACCACTTCTCTTCAAAGAGCATATTTCTTTCTCATTGAGGTAAGTTTTTTTCTGGTGTAAATTTACCAGTTGGTCGTAGACGTATTACATTTTGGACTTTTTTCTTTACATTTGTCAATTCATGCGTGTTCTAGATATGGATGATCCTTTTATAGACATTGCTATTGTACGCGATACAATGCAGGAACTTCAAAGGCAGGTTAATGACCTGCGGAGCGAGTTGGTCGCTGTGAGAGCGACGATGTTCAGAGAGATACATAGGCTGATGAGAGCCCTGTTACTGCGAGTTGATTGGCTGGCTGCCATTAATGATGATGATGTTGATAATAATAATTAGAATGTATTTTTTCTTTTAGCATATGTATTTTAATTTTTCTATATCGGATCTATACCTAATATATTTTATTTTTCGTTTAAGAAAAATTTACTTTTAGTCAGACTTTGGCATTTTAATTCTTATTCAATATTCATTCTGTCTACTTCTTCTAATCTAATACATGTTAATATGTCGATGGCTGGAGGCAATGTTGAATCCAGTAGCACTAGCAATTTTGACTTTTGAGTTCTTTCAACAGATGGACCATGTGTTAGAACCGGTTGGTCATCTGTTGGGTTTGTATCAATAGATTATCCATCTATTTCGACAGATTTGTCATCTATTGGAGGAAAGTACTCCAGTTGTTTATGCAACTATTGAGAATAATTGTGGTCTGCTATATTATTTAGTTCATGCTTTGCCTCTTTTTATTGATGCACAAGTTATTTAAAAAAAAAGATATTTTATATATAATAAATGATAACATTAGGTTCACAACAATGAGTTAAATATATAAAAGTTGGCAACAAACAAACAAACAGCAACACAAGTTTTTGCAATTACAACGATCATGGTGGATTATGATTCGGGCAGGTAGTTCTTTTGTGGCCAGCGCACTTACATATGGAGAACTTGTTTCTTCTTGATGAAAATAATTCTTTAACTCCACGCCTCCTCTTATATGGCTTTCTTCCCGGTTTGATAGTGCTCGGGTCAATATATGGGGGAGGTATTAATCTCCCCATAAGCTCTACTGGAATAACCAAAGATTCTTCGGGAGGCACCGGAGTAATATGCCCACTATATGCCATTTCATATTTTTCCACCGAATAATATTGAGAGGAGTGCTCGTAAACTTCAGGTCCATATTTATGACCGTATTGAGCTTGAAGGGCTGCCATAACATGTGGACAAGGTATTTTGTCCAAGTCAAAAACTCTACACGTACAAGATCTTTTTTGAAGATCGACCGTGGAAGCATCACCATGATCGGTGATATGAAATTTGTAATCTACTATTTTATGAGAGAATAACCTATTCCCCAAACTGATGTTCGTTGATATTTTCTTTTCGATTTCGAGAACAAATTGGGTTCTTTTTCTGGGCACTTGAACTGTACACGCCTTTCGTTAAAAAAATTGCTATACTTCTCGCTTATTTTTTCAAACATAGCCTTGATGGAAAATTCTCTTTCATTGCCAAATAATGAATTTACCAATTCAGCTATGTTTAATGTCATAATATTGTACCTATAGAAAAGAATCACTTAGTACGACATCATACTAAACTTGTAAATCAAACAAGACATTAAATTCATAAGAATGTACCTATTTGCTGGACAGAATACCTGGATCCATCTCTCGAAACCGACACGTGCGAGAAATTTTGCTACCTTGGGATTCACATCTGCTATTTAATTGAAATGGTCTAAAAACTCCTCTCTACTATATGCTTTAGCTGCTCTATAAAAAAGGATAACGACCCTTTCGTTGTGATAGTTGTTTCGAATGTTCTCTCCAAGATGCCTGATGCAACAACCAAAGTAAGCTGAAGTGAAGAAAAGTGAACCCGTCTTTGGAATACTTGGATGCCTATCCGATACAAAACACAACTCTTTAGTATCTTTAACGCAGCATCGCAGTTGTTCAAAAAAAATCCATAAGAGGCATCACATTCCTTGTCCACAACACAAAAAGCGACAGGAAAGATGTGATTCTCCGCATCCTGCGCCACCGCCGCTAGCAGAAATCTATTATAACTGCTCCTCAAGAAGGTACCGTCAACGGCTATGCCTTTTCTCAAATGTCAAAAACTTGAATCCAAGCACCATAGGATACAAAAAAGTACTTGAACCTTCCATTTTCATCCAGATACAATGTCGTCTTATTTTCGGTATTTGTGGACTCAATCATGTAATGGTAAGCATCCAAGACTTCATACCCATTCTCGAGTGTCTCCTTAACCAGGTCCATGGCAATCCCCATGGTCGTATATACCTTCGAATAACTGACCAGGACACCCAAATCCATAAGGAGTTGATTGTCCATAAGCCTTATTGAAAGGCCTTTGCCATCGGGGAAACTACTCCTGAAATATTCATCGAGGACCTTTGTCGTGGTGTGACAATTTTGACCCGAGATGTGCTCCGAACCACATGTGTGATGCTTTTCATGTTTATAAATGATGAATCTGTCAGAACTTGCGTACTTCACCACTCTCAACCACCACTTACAGTTTGAATTAGCACATTTGAAGCAAAAGACATTGCTCGAATTAATCACCTTTTTTATTCTGAAATCTTTTTTCAAGTAAGAAATAAACAAAGTGTTAGATAGTTCATTCTTGTCCTTGAATGACATTCTAATAAAAAAAGTTGGTACCGTCGTCTTGAAGATTTTCAGACTGTGTCGATTGAGAAGAACTGCACATTGTATTGGTCACATCAACGAGCGTAGGTGTTTGATCATCATCTAGAATATTCATGTCTAGATCATCCAACCTATTATCAAAGAAGTCTTCTTTTTCTTCTTCTTCTTCTATGTTCTGGTTCTCATTCTCTCTCGTCTTTTTAACCATGTACACCTTTGAATCACTTAGATAAGCACGCAACCTGATCTGTTATCTTGAAAGGCAGTACCCTCTGATTTTCAAAGGAGCTGTGCATGTAGCTGATGGCTAATTCTTTCTGTTGACAGTTCAGTCTTCAAAAGCTTATGATTAAGTTCACAAAATCATCATACGAAACATCATTTTGGACTGTCATAGTTATCATATCTAGTAGTTCACCCTCCTTCCAATGCTATACATATCGATTGCTCTTCTCAACCCATTGACCATGACAATCCACCCCTATTGTTATTGATCCCTCCATTAGCGGTACCTAAATAAAGTCATTTGTTCAAAAAAGTTGATAGTGATTTCATAGTTTCATGAATGAATCCCAACAGATGTGTTATCTGTTGCAACAAGTAAGTGATGAGTCGCAACAGATTCTAACCTGTTGGGATTCATGTTACGCTCCTGAATATCTATTGCAATAGATGAAGCGTCTGTTGGAATTGATGTTATAGTAATAAATCAGCTTTGAAGCTGATTCCAACAGATGAGTAGTAGTGGTAGTGGTGGTAATGGTAGTAGTGGTGGTGGTGGTGGTGGTGGTGGTGGTGGTGGTGGTGGTGGTGGTGGTAGTAGTAGTAGTAGTAGTAGTAGTGGTAGTGGTGGTAGTAGTGGTGGTAGTAGTGGTGGTGGTAGTGGTGGTAGTAGTGGTAGTGGTGGTAGTAGTAGTGGTAGTAGTAGTGGCAGTGGTAGTAATAGTAGTAGTGGTAGTAGTAGTAATAGTAGTGAGAGTAGTAGTAGTGGTGATGGTGGTAGTGGTGGTAGTGGTAGTAGTGGTGGTGGTGGTGGTAGTGGTAATGGTGGTAGTAGTGGTGGTAGTGGTGGTGACGGCGGTGGTGGTGGTGGCGGTGGCAGCGGCAACGGTAGTAGTAGTAGCAGTAGTAGCAGTAGCAATAGCAGTAATAACAGTAGCAGTAATAGCAGTAGCAATATTAGTACTATTATTACTATTACTATTACTACTACTACTATTATTATTATTATTGTTATTATTACTTTTTTTACTATTATTATTATTACTACTACTACTACTACTATTTTACTATTACTACTATATATAAGT
>NC_061115.1:9995306-10006960 GCF_002878395.1 Capsicum annuum
ACTTATATATAGTAGTAAATAAAATGGTTACACATGCATATGATTTTTCCTTATATTTATTAATTCTGTCATCATTTTTATGGTGCAATAAAATGGTTATACATGCATATTATTTTTTCTTATATTTATTAGTTTTCTCTTCATATATTATTTTAAAAATATTTATCTTTAGACTTTTGTAATTAATTATATATGGTATTAATTTTTTATAAATATCTTTTTGTTCTTTATTAAATGACTATCAAAGATATTTTGATAATTTTAGGGTGCAATAAAATGGTTACATATGCATATTATTTTTTCTTATATTTATAGTTTTGTCTTCATGTATAATTTGGGGTGACTACCAAGTGTATTTCGCTAATTTTAGTCACCCCAACTTTCACTTATATATAGTAGTAAAACTAAATAAAATGGTTACACATGCATATTGTTTTTTTCTTATATTTATTAGTTTTGTCCTCATTTTTATGATGCAATAAAATGGTTACACATCCATATTGCTTTTTCTTTATATTTATTAGTTTTGTCCTTATTATTATTTTAATAATATTTTTATTTAGACCTTTGTAATTGAATTATACATGATACTATATTTTTATAAATATCTTTTTGTTGCTTATTAAATGACTACCAAGGGTATTTCGATAATTTTATGGTGTAATAAAATGGTTACACATGTATATTACTTTTTTCTTATATTTATTAGTTTTTTTCTCATTTTTATGATGCAATAAAATGGTTATACATGCATATTGCTTTTTTTTTTCTTATATTTACTATTTTTGTTCTCATTATTATTTTAATAATCTTTTATTTAGACCTTTGTAATTGAATTATACTTGATACTATTTTTATATAAATATTTTTTTGTTCCTTATTAAATGACTACCAAGGGTATTTCGATAATTTTATGGTGCAATAAAATGGTTACACATGGATATTACTTTTTCTTTATATTTATTATTTTTGTCCTCATTTTTATAGTACAATAAAATGGTTACATATGCATATTGGTTTTTTCTTATATTTATTAGTTTTATCCTCGTTATTTATTTTAATAATATTTTTATTTAAACCTTTGTAATTGAATTATACATGGTATTATTTTTTTATAAATATCTTTTTGTTCCTTATTAAATGACCATCAAGTGTATTTCGATAATTTTATGTTGTAATAAAATGGTTACACATGCTTATTGACTTTTTCTTATGTTTATTAGTTTTGTCCTCATTTATTATTTAAATAATAGTTTTATTTAGACCTTTATAAGTGAATAATACAGAATATTAATTTTTTATAAAAATAAATTTGTTGCTTATTAAATTATTTATTTTTAATACCCTAAGGGTATTTTAATAATTTTATGGTGCAATAAAATGGTTACACATGCATATTATTTTTTCTTTATATTTATTAGTTATATGTTCATTTTTATGGTGCAATAAAATGATTACACATGCATATTTTTTTCCTTATATTTATTAATTTTGTCCTTGTATATTATTTTAATAATATTTTTATTTAGACCTTTGTAATTGAATTATATATGGTAGTATTTTTTTATAAATATCTTTTTGTTCCTTATTAAATGACTACCAAAGATATTTTGATAATTTTATGGTACAGTAAATATTTTGAAATCGACATATGTTTCCTGAACTTATATATTTGAAACTTTCAAATGAGACATGTATCATGTACTTTTCCAGAAATGTCCAAACGAAAGATGTGTCGCCTATTATAGTTGCAACAATCTAGCTAGATTTTTATCCACTTATATTTACTTTTGTATTGGTTGGATCAGTCTAACAAGCTCAATTTTTTTTCACATTGAATATAAATATTTTGTTAACATCGGTTCATTATACTACATTTCTTTTCTTTTACTCCTATACTAAACAAATAAAACAAGTAGGAAATAATCTTTCCTAAAATTGGATCTCTTTTGCATATTATGGGGTGGGAGTACATCGGTAATAGTAGGGGAGCGCCCCTCTGTACAGGGGCGGATGTAGAGTACGGAGTGCGGGTTCCCGGGAACCCAGTAACTTTCGTACGGTTCTCGAATTTAGATTGAAAAAACTAGTAAATATATAAGAATTATAGGTTGGGAACCCACAAACAAAGTGTGTTATTGGTGTATTGATAAAGAATTATAAGTTGGGAACCCACAATCTTTAAATTCTAGATCCGCCTCTGCCTCTCTGTCTGGAGTTTCTTGTTCGTGGCTAGAGGTGGTAGTTTATTTTGCCTGTACTAGTTTATATGCACTTATCTTTGGTATTTGTTATACTGTTAGTTTGTTTTGCATACCATACTAGTTTATATGCACTTATCTTTTGTGTTTGTTATACTGTTATCGATTCTAAGTCGAGGGTCTATCGAAAACAACATCTCTACTTCTCTTGAGGTAGTGGTATGATCTGCGTACACTCTATCCTCCCCAGGCCCCACTAGGTGGAAATACACTGAATATATTATTGTTGTTGTTTTAGTGTTGTCAAAATGTCTGTGCCTTACACGAACACGAATATAATTATATAATATAATTATTATATGTATGTATGTATTATTTTATTTATATATTATCATTTTTATCTTTATTTATTATTTAATGATTATTTTTATTTAGACTTTTATAATTGAATTAGTTGAAAAAAATTAATCTTTATCTTGAATTTGTAAGGTAATACTTATTTTGTGATAAAAGGAGTGTCAAAGCTTTTCGGACTCTTATACAATTTTATTTGAATTATAAATCATAGTTCATAAACAATATATCGAAATATTGTAAGCCATTAAATTAATAAATTATATATTTTCATGTTTCTTTTATTAATAAATACATATAATTTTGAAAAGATTATTGATCCAATAAATTAATTATAGTAGTGACTAATTATTATTTGATTACAATATTTTTACTTTAAATACGAGTCTAAAATTTAAAATTATAGATTTTTTTTTTTTTGAAAAATATAAACTTATGGACTAATGTTTTTTTCAAAAAATTGAAATCATAATATGTTGTCAACAATGGCGATAACATAAAGTATATAAATGTTAGTACAATATGATAAGACATAAAGCATTATAAATAGGCTTTGTAATTATTGAATTATTATTGCGATAACTTAATGCATCAAAAGCAAGGAGAAAAAATTACAAGTTGAATTTTTAATGTTAGTTTTAGGCTCGAATTTAGCACAAGTCGAATAGCACTTGTACTATTTATATGAAAGGATAATTTTGTTAGCAGGAAAACGGTCAAATTTATATCTCTATTTTCAAAAATTGACTAAATGTATTGTTCATTATATTTTAGAGCTAAATTTATCGGTGTACAGTTTGGGATTAATTTTATCCCACAACTTTAAAAAATTATTTAAATATATTTTTCGTTATATTTTGGGGTCAAATTTATCAAATCTATCCACGTCCTTAATTTTTTTTTCACATGTATTCTTTTTTTAATAGAAAAACTTAAATTAATATTAAATGTCTCATTTTATAAAAATAAAATACACTCTAATATAACCTGTATGATTCGGCTCTAGCCACAAAAAGACACAAATAAATATACACCCCTCAGTTCTGTTGGTCAAATTTTTTCAACGAGATTAAGTCGTTGGATATTTATAAGTGCATAACTCATAAAAACTGAATATGCATCAGTACAAACACAAACAAATATACTCCTCCCTTAGTTCATAGATCCGTATTAGTGCAGAGCTCATGATAAATGACATTTGATGATCAAATGCAATAGATTAGATCCGTTGAATATTTTTATGAATGATTGAGTTAAGAGGTTTTCCTAAGTGTCAATCGTGACATTTTGTCATTCTTATGTCTTTATATACAATTTAAATCTATACACAAATATTTTATCATGTCATTAGCCTAGCAAATTTCTCATTCTAGAATATAGATACACATAAAATTACATACTAAAATTTAAAATTTGAATATAATTGAACAGAAGCAGAGTTTGTAATAGTCATTTTTTCTAGTTTCATACTTGTGTATTATCTAATTCCATTTCACTTTTTGTTCATTTATAAACACCTACCAGCACTGCATATTGAAAAAAAAAAGTATATTTGTTCGTTGAAAAAATTGAATTAATAAAACTGAGGAAAAAGTATATGTATTTATGTATTTTTATGAACCGGATTGGATGAATTAGATTAGAATATTTTTTTTTTAAAAAAAGGTCATTTAATATTGATTTGAATTCTTTTGTTGTCACAGGAGTACATGTAAAAAGTTTGTTGACAACGAAAATAAATATAACTTTAAAATATAATATTAAGGATAAATTTAATCTCAATACATGATGAAGAATATATTTAACCAATTTTTAAAAACAAAGGAATAAATTTAGCTCCAAGAGATAACAATGAGGAAAACGTTGAATTCAAAATATGAGGAAGAATATGTTTAATCAATTTTTCATACCGGGTAAATTTGACCCTTTTGATTTCATTAAAACATCAAAAGAGGAAAGATTACTTGCTAATAAGAAGGAAAACAGTCAGCAGGGCGTCAGCATGCCTGACCTGATTCCGTTTGTTGCTTCATAATTTTATTATATTATTTATAATTAATTATTATAAGTTGTTTATGTATTTAAAAAATTAATAATATTTAATAAAAAATAAAATAAATATTTATGAAATGTATATCTCAGTTTCTTCAATTATAATTTACTAAATATTATCCCTAATTAATTATTATGAGTCATCAAAGTATTAAAAAATTAATAATATTTAATAAAAAATAAAATAAATATAAAATGATAAATTAACTCTTGATGTTCTAAATTAACTTGATGTCTTTATAAGACCTACTTAAATTTTTTTCATAATATTTTTGATAGTAATTTTGATATCACTTCTAATAAGTTGTTCTGAATTACTTAAGACATGACTGCTTCGCTGCTTCAGTAGTAATTTTACTATATCACCCTTAATTAATTATTATGGTCATCTAAGCATTATTCCACTTAAATTAGAATATAAGAAAAAGTATATTATAAATTACAATAATTTAAAATTTCAATTATTTAAAAAGCATAATTGACTATCAATGCCACAAAAGTTTGGACAAAAAGAGTAACATATATTATTTGAAAATTACACAAAAATTATTATAAATTACAATAATTAATATTTTAAAATATTTAAAAAATTAATATTTATATATTTTAAAAAATATGCAAAAACTATTATAAATTACAATAATTAACAACTTAAAAAGTTTAAAAGATATTAAATATTTGATTAACTATCGAAATTATATCAATGTCACTTAAATTAAAATAGAAGAAAGTATTATAAATCACAATAATTAAAAAAACTTAAATCATTTTTAAAATATAATTGACAATCAACGCCACAAAAGTTTGAACAGGGAGAGTAATATACATTATCCAAAAATTACATAAAAAATATTATAAATTACAATAGTTAATAGCATAAAGTATCTAACAATTATATTGAAAATATGATTGATTATCTTAATCTATTTGTGTCGAATAAATTGAGACAAAAAAATATATATACTGAGCCCGTATTATCTGAAAAATAGTAATATAGACCCATCGAATTTTTCTTTTCAAACTCTTTACTAATTTATATATTTGTAGAGTTTAATTTTGATAGTGAATTAATTTTTTAAATAAAATTAGATATTTGGATAGTAAATCATAATAATTGATAACTTAAAATATTTTAAGAATATATGCAAAAATTACTTTAAAAAATAAATTTATTTAAATTTCAAAATTAAAAAAATTACAACATTAATTGATATAATTATTATTATAATATTAATTTTGAATAAATATTGAGACTATGCTTCCCACGAACTTCTCGTGGTGAGTATTAATTTTTAAGAGGAAAATTTGATCACATGGATCTTTTATCTTAGTGAAATTCTTTTTCTTTTATGAAATTTGTAGTTAGATCGATGACAAATCTTTTTTTGTAAATGGAGTGACTTTTTCTTTTATTGAAGCCGGCGTCTCGCTTCCAAAAGAGAAATTAGATGACAAAATACAATCTCGTAGGATGGTTAAGTATGTAGCCTAAAACTTCATGAGCCCTAGGTACCAACTTTTAGATGAAGAATATGTATGTTCAAATAATGAACTAGGTTTATACCAAAGAACAAATAGATGGAATTGAATAAGAGCTCCTGTTCTTTAATCGTGTGATTAGATTAGGTTTATAACAAATAATGAGCTTAGGTATCCATTTATAGTGTAATAAAATATTCTTTAATGCTGTGGTTAGGTTAAATTTATAACAAATAATGAATTTAGGTTTTCGTTTAGAATGTTCTATATGATTTTAAATATGCCACATTACTTTGAATATGTCGCGTAAAAAAATTAAAACAAAAAAAAAATTATTTTGCTTAAAAGGAAATTAAGGCATGTTCGTTCATTTTAGAGCTGAGATATGTACACACACTCTCTCTCTCTTAAAAATGTTTGTCCTTTTTTACTTGTTGGTGTAAGTTTCTATTTTATTTTTAAAAAAGACTAAGGGATCGTTTGACCATAAATTTCTTTTCCTTTTTTTCCAGAGATTTTTCTCACTTTTTTCATTTTTTCAAAATATGTGGTGTTTGACCATGAAATTTTGAAAAATTATTTCGAAGTTGAATTCAAAAAGTTAAAATAATTTTTTATTGTTTTCACAATTTTTCACTTTCATTTTCAACTTTCATTATTATTAGATATAACTCAGTCTTTAAATTTTTACACAAATCCCTCTTATAACTACAACCAACCACTAAGAAAATAATTATTATTTGTTTTCTATAATATCATTTTTAATTATTACAGATATTCTAATTTCTTTTCTTTTTTTAATCCAAAATTTACTAACGTGAAGTAAAAAATAATAAATGACAATCTATGACGGAAATATATCAACTTTTGTTTTGAATGAACTATATTATAGAAATATAAGGCCCGGTACATTATGTTATTTAAAAAATGAGAAATTTAATATTTTTTTTCTTGTCATTCTAATTTTTTGTATATGTCATATAATGATTATGATGATTTTAATAAATTATTAAAAAGTGGTCAATAAAGTCGCATATCAAACATAACGTAACGATCCATATTGACGATACCTTATTTTGGTTTTATGAATTTTGAACAGAGACGAGTGTGATAATTAGCTTTGTTTTGCGGAGAAATTTTGACTTTTTGAGAAGAGTCGCCACTTAATTTTTGAAAAGGAATTAAGAAACCTTTATAAAATATTTTAAACGATTCAAAACAGAGAAATCGTTTTAAGTTAGAGATTCTAGATAAGCGGTTCCTATTAACGTTTTAGGAAGGCGTTAGGCACCTAAAACGTCCGCTAACTTGCGGTTATCCGGACTGTTTGAAAATTGTCTTTTAATTAACTTCGAAAAGATTAGTTTGTTGAAATAGTGATTTGATTTTTTTTAAAAAAAAAAAAGACTTGTGTAAAATAGATTTAGGCGACTTAGTAGGGATTTTAACTAAGTCTAAACAAAACTAATAAACAAATAAACACATAAAAGGGGAAGGGAGGAGAAAGTAAAGGATTTAGGCCATTAGGCCCAAATCAACGAGACTTGTCCTAGTCTAGTTGGGCTTCCAACCCATTTCACCTGTCCTAAACTATTTTTCGAGCCTTTGGCTCGAGTCTTGCTCCACCTGTATTAAATACAACTTTGGCTTTGAGGCCGAAATGAATGAATAAATAAATGACTAAATTAATAAATAAAAAGAAGACAATAATAAAAATTGAGACTTTTCAAGTCTTTTAGTGACCTCATCAATGGGTTTTGACCCATTTTCCTTTTTTGTCTATCTTCTAGCACCCGCACACCATGTAATGGACCTTGGGTTTAAACTTCGAACTTGACTCGAAGGGGTGAACCTCATTTACCCATTACGAAATGCAGGAGGAGAGGAGGCCATTTGGACTCGAGATATATATTTTTTTTTGCATGCAAAGAAAAGATAAAGAAATTAACATATGTTCAAGGCATAAAAGTGACATATTTCAAAGTAAAAGAAACTATCAAAAATCAATTTTTGAATAAGAAGAATAAGCACACTTGCACAAGAATGAAAGTCAACAAATAAAAAATGCAAAGCAAAAGTTTCACAATCATAGTATGCATGAGTCAAAAATATCCAAATAATTTTATTTAGCTACAAAAATTCGAACTTTCTTATCATTTTGAAAAGACAACATGCGAACAAAGAAGAATAAACATATTAAATGAAAAATAAAGCTAGCACTTCATATCTTATATGAGGGTTTTGAAATCCATTAAAATAATTAGTAAGCAAATGACAAATTCTTGACTTAACTAATTACTATTTTTATTAAGGCGCAACAAATAATAATAACTATTCTTCCAACATAAACTAAACAACTTTACATGCTAAAAAAAAACATATCTACCAACAATAAGTTTAAACAAGATATGAGTATTGTTTTTCAAGTAAAGATCTAAACTTTATCCAAAATAATCAAATAATAAAGTAAGAAAAGAGAAACAATCAATATTATCTATTCTTTTCAACATAAAGGAAATAACTTTACATGCTAAAAACAAATATATCTACCAACAATAAGTTTAAACAAGACATGAGTATCGTTTTTCAAGTAAAGATCTAAATTTTATTCAAATAATCAAAGAATAAGGTGAAAAAAACAAAACATTCAACATTAACTATTCTTCTAAACATAAAGAAAATAACTTTACATACTAAGAACAAATGTATCCAACAACAATGAGTTTAAAAAAAGCATAAATACATCTTTTAAGCAAAGATTGAAACTTTATCCAAAATAATCAAAAAATGAAGTCAAAAAAAACACATACAACTATAGCTAGCTCATTTTTATATCATGAACATGAAGATAATTAGAATATCGACACCACAATGTCCTAGGGCCTTCAAGGCCATTTACAACATACAATCCCAACAAATAAAATTATATCTACGAACTACGAAGAAGAAAAAAGATGAAGAGAAAAACGATAATAAAAACTAAAATAATAAAAAAAGAAAAAAGAAGGTGTGTTTACCTTTTGGGGCCAGCAAGACGAGACTACGAGCTTCGTTAGAATCAACCGCCACTGAAAAACGTCGCCGACAACTCAAAAATTTTGATTAGCCGATCAACTTTATGAAACAAAAAATTTTTACTAAATAGAAATAACTATTTTTCCTCAAAAGGATTTTTTCACCTTTCTAGCCTTTTTTTTTCTTCCTTCTCCCCTCCTCTCTCTACCAAAGTAGTGATAGTATTTATAGGAGAGAATATTCAGTAGTAAGAGTTAGCAGTGAGTCCTCATCCTCTAAGGACATGATTATTATTTTATCATTTCAGTCTTTCAGTACTTAGTTTATTTCAGTAGTTGGAGTTAGTTGGGGACATATCTCATCAACTCCTTATTCAAAAAGTTAGAGGTTTTTTAGACTATCATGTTTCAGATAGTTTATTTCTATTGTTTTGGATATTTCATAGCCCACCCAGATGTTATGTTTTATCAAATTTGAACCTTATGGCCTTTCAGCCTTTATTTCTGCATTTATTAAGTATAATATGCAAGGTACAGGTACAAATATCAATTATGGGTTAGCTTGTGATCCTTTTTGGTCATAGGTACCGTTTGTCAGCTTGATTTCAGAACGTGCCTCCCAAGAGAAGAAATCAGCCTGTCCAAGAAGATCCCTTGGATGAACATGTTTCTTATGCAGAGTTTAGAGCTGCATTCACTACTCTTGCTCAGTCAGTTGCTGCTTAGAATGAACGACCAACTATCATTCCGGCCAACCCAGTGGCCAATTCAGTTGCATCCAGGATTTGGGACTTCACCCAAATGAATCTTTCATCCTTTTTAGGGTCTAAGTCAGATGAGGACCCTCAGGAATTCCTTGACCAAGTGCTGAAGGTTACATACATCATGGGGGTGACTACAGTTAAGATTGCTGAGCTAGCTGCATATCAGTTACAGGATGTGGCTCATACTTGGTACAAGCAGTAGAAGTCAGAAAGGAAAGTTGATGCAGGGTCCGTACAATGGGAGGAGTTTGCCTCTACTTTTCTGGATAGATTCTTTCCCCGAGAGCTGAGGGAAGCTAAGGTGTTGGAGTTTATCAATCTTAGGCAGGGCAACATGATGTTGAAAGAGTATTCTCTTTAGTCTACTCAACTAGCCAGATATGATCTTCATGTAGTTATAGATAACAGGGCTAAGATGAGTAAGTTTGTTTCTGGGGTGAATAATAGCGTGGTGAATGAGTGTAGGTCCGTGGTGATAAATAGAGAAAAAGCATTTAGGGGGGTTTTGGAATGTAAAAATTAAAGATATGGTGAGGTGGAAGATAATGTGGGGGGAAAATAGTACAATGTAGTGCAATCTTTGAATTTCAAAATTGGAAAAGGACAAAGTTGGGGGAATAGTACAATTTGAATTTATTTTTTGGTGAAATTGGGTAAAAGTTATGAGAGTTCTTGAGAATTTTGGGTTATTTAAAATATAACCCCAATTGGAATTTAAAATTTAGCCTTATTTATTTTGACCAAATTAAAAATTAATTGACGAATTGCATTGCAATTATGACCAATTTTAAATTATGGTCAAATCTAATAGATTGACTAAATTAAATTAAATTTTATACGAATTAATACCTTTTTTTTTATCCCGAGCTTTTTGATTTAATAAAATGAATGCATATTTATCCAAATAAATTATTTTTGAGAATAAATTATATTTAAATTAAGATTTTAATCATTTGAATTTATTTTCAAGATAAGCCTTAATTAAATCCGATATTTTGTAAAATAAATATTTAAGTAACAAATTATATAATCTAGTATAACTGAACACGATAGTATATAATCGCTACTTAAAATGACAAAATCCCGTACGAAAAATATTTTAAGTTTTTTTTTCTTTGGATGAAATAATTATTTTGGTTTGTTAAAAACTGAAGAAACTCAGGATTAAATTTAGTCGTGGAGGGCAAAAATTAGGTGTCAACAAGCTTAACAAAAGTTTGTTCTCTTTATAAAAAAAAAACAAATTCAAGTAAATCAATATCATCAATAAACAAAAATAAAAAGTTAGCACTAATCTATTCAGAAATAATTCATTCGTAAATTTTTTTAAAAAAGATCAAATTCAATAAAATTATTAATTTAAGTGAAAGTAATTAAGAATTTTCATCAACAAATTTAAGAATATATAAAATATATTTATATTCATCCATCATATTTATCAAAATATATTTTCTCTATTCAACCGATTATGGTTGGATAAACTTATTTAGCTCGTGCTTGTAATATTTTTATTCAACCATATGTTAGTAGGTAAAAGTAGTTGAGTGATTTTGATAATTTTTAAAAGTTCTTTCTCTCTTCCTAGCCTCTCTCTCTCTCTCGCCTCGCCCCGGCCCACGGCCTTCGGCGCCGTCGCCAACCGTCGGCGCCGACCCGACCCGACCACCGGTCCCCGGTGTCGACCGCCGTCGCCGGCCGAACGACTTTTTCTCTCTCCCTACCCTCTCTCTCTCCCGCGCTCCGGTCTCCGGCCCCGTCGCCGTCGCCGACCTACGGCGTCGACCCAACCA
>NC_061115.1:10007060-10023657 GCF_002878395.1 Capsicum annuum
AAGCGAAATCTGGTGACTTCTAACCTTTGCTTATTTCATTCTTCATTTTGCATTCTTTCATTCTTCGTATTATACTAGTAATTGAGTATAGTTTGGTTTCTGGAGTATTTCTTTTAATTTGTGTGAGCCTTGTATTACTTGCTGCTGCTTTACTATTACCATCATTTATGTTTTTATATCTTTATATTATCTTTATATTCTCTTATACTTTCGTCCAGTTGTGGCTGTGGGCAGTAATGGGTGGATAGGGTCATGTCCGAGGGGGTTGGGGCGGGGGACCGTGGTGGGGGCGGGGGATGAGGAAAGGGCGGGAGTGGGAGGGAGGCCAAGGTTTGGCCGTGGGGGGAGTAGTGGAGGGCGTGCGGGTAGTGACAGGAGGCTGAGGGTTGGGTCTTGGAATATAGGGACCCTGCAGGGCAAGTCCATAGAGCTTGTGAAGACCCTTAGGAAGAGGAGGATCAACATTGCGTGTGTTCAAGAGACCAAGTGGGTAGGGTCTAAGGCTAGGGATGTGGATGGTTACAAGTTGTGGTACTCTGGAAGCGAGAGGCGTAGGAATGGAGTTGGCATCTTAGTGGATGAAGAGCTTAGAGGTCAGGTAGTAGAGGTGAAGAGGATCAACGATAGGTTGATGACTATTAAGTTGGTCATTCGGGGGTTTACCCTGAACGTATGTAGTGCCTATGCGCCGCAAGTGGGATCGGAGGGGGAGGAGAAGATGCGGTTTTGGGAGGCTTTGGAGGAGGTGGTGAGAGGCGTGCCTAGCTCGGAGAAGATTGTTGTAGCAGGAGATTTCAACGGGCACATCGGGGCGCTACCGGAAGGCTTTGGTGATGTGCATGGTGGTTTTGGTTTTGGGGAGAGAAATGAAGAGGGGGCTACCCTATTGGAGTTTGCGAGGTCCTTTGGGCTAGTGGTGGTGAACTCGGGCTTCCCGAAGAAGGACGAGCACCTGATCACCTTTCGAAGCGCGGTAGCCAGGACCCAGATTGACTTTTTGTTGCTTAGGAAAGGGGATAGGGCGTGGTGTAAGGACTGTAAGGTCATTCCGAGTGAGAATCTTTCGACCCAGCATAAGCTCTTGGTTATGGATTTGGGTATAAAGAAGAATAAAAAGAGGAGGAGTAGGGAGTGTAGACCTAGAATTAAGTGGGGCGGCTTGACTCTAGTGAATGCGTGGGAGATAGGGGAGAAGTTGGCGGGAATGGGGGTGTGGGAGTGTAGGGGAGACGTGGATAGTATGTGGGATAAGGCGGCTAGGTGCATCAGGGAGAATGCAAGTGAGGTGTTGGGGGTTTCTAGGGGCCGGGCCGGCCACCATCAGGGGGATTGGTGGTGGAATGAAGAGGTGGAGAAAAAAGTGGGGACCAAGAAAGGGGCGTATGCCAAGTTGGTGGAGAGTAAGGACGAAGAGGAGAAACGGGTAGACACGAAAGAGTACAAGCTAGCGAGGAAGGAGGCTAAGTCAGCAGTCACGGCAGCTAAGACGGCCGCCTTTGAGAGCCTGTATGCAGGGTTACAGGGGAAGGGAGGGGAGAAAAAGTTGTTTAGACTCGCTAAGGCTAGGGAGAGGAAGGGTCGTGACCTCGATCAGGTGAGGTGCATTAAGGGGGAGGACGGTAGAGTGTTGGTGGAGGACGGCCACATTAAGAATAGATGGCAGTCGTACTTTCATAGGCTCTTGAATGACGAAGGGGATAGAGCTATTGTGTTAGGGGAACTGGAGCACTCAGAGGAGTGTCGGGATTTTAGCTATTGTAGACGTTTTAAGGTAGAAGAGGTTAGACAGGCTGTTCGCAGAATGCGAAGGGGTAGGGCGACGGGGCCGGATGAGATACCGGTTGAGTTTTGGAAGTTCGTTGGAGAGGCTGGTCTTAGGTGGTTGACGGGATTGTTTAATGAAATCTTCAAGACGGCAAAGATGCCCAAGGCTTGGAGGTGGAGCACCATAATACCTCTCTATAAGAATAAGGGGGACATCCAGAGTTGCAACAACTATAGGGGGATTAAGTTATTGAGTCACTCTATGAAGATCTGGGAGAGAGTGGTCGAGGTGAGGCTGAGATGGATAGTGTCTATTTCAGAAAACCAGTTTGGATTTATGCCTGGCCGTTCGACGACGGAGGCAATTCACCTGGTACGGAGGTTGGTGGAGCAGTATAGGGAGAGGAAGAAGGACCTGCACATGGTGTTTATCGACCTGGAGAAGGCCTATGACAAAGTCCCCAGGGAGGTGCTTTGGAGATGCTTGGAGGTGAGTGGAGTACCGTTGGCATATATCAGAGCAATCAAGGATATGTATGATGGAGCGAAAACTAAGGTGAGGACGGCGGGAGGAGACTCAGAGTATTTCACGGTCCGGACAGGGTTGCATCAGGGATCTACTCTTAGTCCCTTTTTGTTTGCAGTGGTGATGGATGTGTTGACGCGGCGTATTCAAGGGGAGGTGCCGTGGTGTATGCTTTTTGCAGACGGTGTAGTTTTGATAGATGAGACCCGAGGGGGTGTGAGTGACAAATTAGAGGTGTGGAGGCAAACCCTTGAGTCTAAAGGGTTCAGGGTGAGCAGAAGCAAGACAGAGTATGTGGAATGCAAGTTTAATGACGTGAGGCGGGAGAATAAGGTAGTAGTGAAGCTGGAATCACAGGAGGTAGGTAAGAGGGAGAGTTTCAAGTATCTCGGGTCCGTGATCCAGAGTAACGGTGAGATTGACGAGGATGTCTCGCACTGTATTGGAGCGGGATGGATGAAGTGGAAGCTCGCGTCGGGGGTGCTGTGTGATAAGAAGGTGCCGCCTAAGCTTAAAGGCAAATTCTACAGGGCGGTAGTCCGGCCGTCCATGTTGTATGGAGCGGAGTGTTGGCCAGTTAAGAACTCCCACATCCAAAAGATGAGGGTGGCAGAAATGCGGATGTTGCGCTGGATGTGTGGGCTGACTAGAGGGGATAGAGTTCGGAATGAGAACATCCGGGAGAAGGTTGGTGTAACACCAGTGGAGTGCAAGATGCGGGAAGCCCGATTGAGATGGTTCGGACACGTGAAGAGGAGGGGTGTGGATGCCCCGGTCCGTAGGTGTGAGAGGCTAGCGTTGGATGGTTTTAAGCGGGGTAGGGGTAGGCCGAAGAAGTATTGGGGGGAGGTGATTAGGCGAGACATGGAGCAGTTACAGCTCACCGAGGACATGACCCTAGATAGGAAGGTCTGGAGGACGCGAATCAGGGCAGTGGACTAGGGCCAGTCTGAGTCGCTAGTATAGGGAACTACTTGGTGGGGGTTTATTCCTGTTAGGAGTCCGTGTCCCATGTTTTATCATGAAGCTGTGTGCTTTCCTCTGTTTTATATTACTTATGGGTGCCGTATTTATGTTATGTAATCTTGTAACCTTGTAACCTTGTGCTGTGCTTTACTATGTGTTTGTGTGGTACCGCGTGTCTCGAGCCGGGGGTCTATCGGAAACAGCCTTTCTACTTCTTCAGAGGTAGAGGTATGGACTGCGTACATCCTCCCCCCCCAGACCCCACCAGGTGGGAATACACTGAGTTTGTTGTTGTTGTTGTTGTTGAGGGCATAAAATCATATTTAAAAAAGATTTTTCAAAAATCTAATTTTTTTTTTCAAAAAGACATGACCAAACACAACTCCAACTCGAACATCATCTTCAACTCCAACTTCAAAAAAAAGTAATTTTTATGGCCAAACGACTAGTAAATGTATTTATGCACTACTCTATTGAAGAAAGCTAAAAAATTTTGGTACTGCAATCTTTTTTCCAACTTTTAATTACAAAAGAAAAAAACTAAATTAGCCTGAGTTAGCTTAAGGAATAGTCATAGACGGATTCAGAATTTTAAATTTGTGGGTTCCAAGCATAATACAAAAAAACTGTGTCCAAAGAGATTCGAACCCGCATTGGAGGAACAAAAATACAAATGGATTCCCTCTGAGCTATCCATCAATTTTTGTATAGCTTCCCACCTTTAAATATTTATATCTTTTAATAATATTTCTCATTTAATTAAATATCTTACAGCAGCGGTTGTGAATTTTCGGGAACCCACACCCGCTGCCGTAGATCTGCCTCTGGCAATAGTGAACTTTATTGTTTAAAATAGGAAAAATGTTGTCGGGAATAACTAATAAGGATAAAAATACGTCAATACATTATAATATTTATTGGTAGGTAAAAATACGTAAGGTACTATTTTTAAAAATTATTTCAATAATATAAAATATCTTCTCAAAATTAATCTACGTCTTGTCCATAAAAACAGCAAGCACACTCATTACATTGCCAGATTGCCTTACTGATGATATCAGCGATATGATATTAGAGAGGTGAGTCGGTGGAGAAATAAAGAGAAAGAGCAAAATTCATGATTCATCATGTTCATAATTAGACAAGTGTAATGACACTTGGTTCAATACTATTAAAAAAATTGGGATCACATAGGAGTGGGCAGGAGACCACGTGTAAAAGGCTTTGCTTTACTTGTCAACAATCTTCTAAAATTTCATGACATAAAGACTATTGTCTTATTTGATGGATCCCAATTTCCAATATCCAACTAGTACCCGTGCTATTGCTTTTCCAATCCGAATATTTAGTAAGTAATACATATTTTTTTTATTTTCTTTTTAATCAAGTTTTAAAAGAGTGGTATTTTTTCCATTTTAACAACTTTTTAAATTTAATTTTTTTTATATTATATATTTAATGCCACAAGAATATTAACGCATGTGACATATATTTAATTTAAATTTATAAGATTAATTTTTTTTAACTTTCTTAAATTTCGTATCAAATAAAAAAATAAATCAAATAAATTGAAACTGAGAAAATATTAGACAATAATATATTTCTTTTTCTCCGTTCCATTCAAACTCATATGATAAAGACTTTTAACCAATTTTAACATGTGTTTCACCAAACTCGTATGATTAAGACTTGCTACAAATTTCTATATATACAAAGACATCAAAATTAGAAGTAATTTGAAAAAAGTAAAGAGCTGATTGACTTTCAGCGTATGCAACGAAATAGTATAAATACATGTAAAAAAAATTAATTAGTACTTTTATGAATAAAACAATCACAAAATATTTTCTTCAGCTAAATAAAATCTAAATTTGAAAATGATTAACAATATAAAAAGAAGAAGAAAACTTATACTGATATATGTGCAGTGAAGGAATGTATGTATACATAAGAGATTATAAAACTGAATATTCATGCATATTAAAATTTCGTTAGAAAGATAAGATTCTAAAATATCATAATTATCTTATAATTTACATATTTTAAGTTTGCAAAAAGATATATTTCAAGTTAATGACACTAATTAGGAGTTTTATATAATAAAAATAAATAAAATATTTTTTAAAAAAATTAATGGTATTATTCTAAAATATTAGTACTAAATTGTTTTAGCCTTTCCATATATTTTTTCCTTTTTTTTTTTATCATTTTTATTAAATAATAAATTAATTTGTTTTAAATATTATATAATACTTCTCTATTATTATATTTATTACTACGTCATATCCTACGTACTGCTACTTCTTCTACTAATTGTTATTACTTCTTCTCCTACATAACGTATTACAACTATTACTAATTAATATTATTATTTTAATAATACTTTTACCATTTCATTAAATTGTGAATAGATTATATTTAAATATATTTTATAATTTTTATATTTTAAAAAAGATAAGTTTGGAATAGTAAAAGTCTATTAGAATACTTTAATTATGATTTTTTTTAAAAAGTAATGTTTTTTTTTTTTAAAAAGGAGTAATGTATTTCAAATTCAAGAATCTAAAATTTGTTAGAATCTTAGAAAAATAAGATTCTAAAATGTCATGATTATTTTTAGTTTAAATATTTTGAGTTTGCAAAAAAATATATTTGAAATTAATGCTACCAATTAAGAGTTTTCTATAATAGAAATAAATAAAATAAAAAAATTCTTTAAATTAATAATATTGATTTTAAAATATTAGTATCAGCATATTTTAACCTTTCGTTCTCTTTTATCCCTTTTTATTACAAAATAAATTAATTTGTTTTAAATCTTATATAATTCTTCTCCACTATTATTGTTTTTACTATTATTATTATAATTATAATTATTATTATTATTATTTTGATAAAGTAGAGATGCATTAATATGGTAAAACAAAGGGAGAGAGCTCAATCCGCTCAAGTATAAAAAGAGTTTGACGCCTTGTGTTCGGCTGCACATTAGAGATAGTTCTAGGGAAGGTCTTGCCTTCCATATTGTCCCATAAAGTATGGACAACAAAAGGGGAAGGGGAATTATTATTATTATTATTATCCTATACGTACGTACTACTGTTACTATTGTTTCTACCACTATTATTAATTATTATTAGTGTTATTATTTTAGTAATTTTTTATCTTTCCATAATATGTAAATAATGTATTTCAAATTCAAATAATTAATCTTTCAATTCAAAATTTTTATTATAACATTTTTTAACTTTATCCTAAAAATTGCTATGCGACTTTTTAATATCTTGCCACTTGACTTCTTGTGTTGCTTTTAATTCTGCGCATATATATATATAGAGAGAGATAGATTTTTAAAAATATTTTAATGTATTAACAATCTCTACTTGTAGTAAATTGAATAATTAAAACAAATTTATATATTAAAAGCCACACAACAAATATATAAATTACTCGATAGTTTATTTTTTAAATAGTTGCACTTCCACGACTACAAAAAATGTGATTTTTGTGGGACTAAGTTGGGGATTTGGACTACAGGTGACAAAAGACTCTCAAAATGAGGTGTGTGTGACACAAGTCTTAATTATTGAGTGGAAGTGACAATTACTTTATTATGGATTAAGAAAGTTGAGAAAGTTTGAAAATAGCCCACAAATTTTTTAAATTTACACTTTGATCCAAATGTTTACCTATATAATGAAAAATGGAGGAAAAAAGATGTCTTTCTCTCTCTTCTCATCCATTATTGTTTTCTCTCTTAGCGATTTTTGTTATTCATTGTTGCTGCTGCTTTATTCATCCTCTTCTGCTTCATCATCATCATCTTCTGCTTCATTATCATCATCTTCTACTTCATTATCATCTTCATCTTCTTCTAGTTGACCATTTGTTATTGTTATTGTTACCGCTACTATTGCTATTTGATAAATTTCTTAGGTCAAATTTTGTTTCGAACATCACTTTCCACTTTTGGCATTACTTCATAAGGAGACCTTGGTAAGTCAAATTATGATTTTTAGTTGAATTTGTCATCTGGGTAACTGTTATTGTGTTGTTTTTTTTCAGCAATGGATAGAACTCGATCATGAATCCAATATAAGATCCATCTGTTTAAACAGATAAATCATCTGTTGCGACAGATGAGACATCTATTTCAATGGAAGACTGATATATTGGATTTATGTTTAAACAGATGGGTCATCTGTTGCAACATATGACCCATCTGTTGCAACAGATTAGTTATCTGGTGCGACATGATAAATATCTATTTCAATAGGGTAAATATCTGTTATAACAGATTAATATCCTATTGCAACAGGTTAGTCATCTGTCGTAACAAGTTAATTATCTGTTGCAATATGTTACTCATCTGTTAGAATCAGCTTCAAAGTTGATTTAGTACTGTAACATCAATCCCAACAGGCGCTTCATCTGTTGCAACAGATATTCAGGAGCGTAATAAGAATCCCAACAGGTAAGTAATCTGTTGCGACTGATCACTTACTTGTTGCAACATATTACACATCTGTTGGGATTCATTTACGGCAATATGAAATCACTATCAACTTTTTTTAACAAATGACTTTATTTAGGTATCACTAATGGAGGGATCAATAACAATAGGGGTGGATTGTCATGGCTAATGCACCGAGAAGAGCAATCGATATGTATGGCGTTGGAAGGAGTGCAAAATTCTAGAGATGATAACTATGACAATCCAAAGTGATGTTTCGTATGATGATTTTGTGAACTTAATCATCAGCTTTTCTAGACTGAATTGTCAACTGGAAGAACTCGCCATCAGCTACATGCACAGCTCCTTTGAAAATCAGAGGGTACTGCCTTTTAAGATAACCGATCAGGTCGGTGTTAAGGGTGTACATGGTTGAAAATACGAGAGAGAATGAGAACCAGAATGTAGAAGAACAACAACAACAAGACTTCTTTGATGATAGGTTGGATGATCTAGACATGAATATTCCAGATGATGATCAAACACCTACGCCCGTTGATGCAACCGATACGATGTGCAGTTCTTCTTAATCGACACTGTCTAGAAATCTTAAAGACGACGGGACCAACTTTTTTTATTGAAATATCATTCAAGGACAAGAATGAACTATTTAACGCTTTGTTTTATTTCTTGCTTGAAAAAAGATTTCAGAATAAAAATAGTGATTAATACGAGCAATGTCTTTTGCTTCAAATGTGCTAATTAGAACTGCAAGTGGTGGTTGAGATCGGTGAAGTATGCAAGTTCTGACAGATTTGTCATTCATAAACACGAAAAGCATCACACATGTGGTTCGGAGCACATCTCGGGCCAAAATCCTCACGCCACAGCAAAGGTCCTCGGTGAATATTCCAGGAGTAGTTTTCCCGATGGCAAAGACCCTTCAGCAAGGGTTATGGCCAATCAACTCCTTACGAATTTGGGTGTCCTAGTCAGTTTTTGGAAGATATATATGGCCATGGGATTGCCAAGGACCTGGTTAGGGGTACACTAGAGCATTGGTATACAGTCCTGGATGCCTACCATTACATGATTGAGTCCACAAATCCCGAAAGTAAGACGACACTATATCCGGATAAAAATGGAAGGTTCAAGTACTTTTTGGTATCCTATGGTGCTTGGATTCAAGGTTTTCAGAATTTGAGGAAAGGCATAGCCTTCAACGGTACCTTCTTGAGGAACAGGTATAATGGAGTTCTGCTAGCGACGGTGGCGCAGGATGCGGAGAATCACATCTTTCCTGTCGCTTTTTATGTAGCGGACAAGGAATGTGATGCCTCTTATGATTTTTTTCAAACAACTGCGAAGCTGCGTTGAGGATACCGAAGAGTTGTGTTTTATATCGGATAGACATTCAAGTATTCCAAAGATGGGTTCACGTTTCCTCATTTCAGCTTACTTTAATTGTTGCATCAGGCATCTTCGAGAGAACATTTGAAATAACTATCACAACGAAAGGGTTGTTACCCTTTTTTATAGAGTAGCTAAATCATATAGTAGAGAGGAGTTTTTAGACCATTTCAATCAAATAGAGGATGTGAATCCCAAGGTAGAAGAATTTCTCACGCGTGTCAATTTTAAGAGATGGATCCGGGCATTCTCTCCAGCAGATAGGTACATTCTTATGAATTTAATGTCTTGTTTGATTTACAAGTTTAGTATGATGTAGTACTAAGTGATTCTTTTGTATAGGTACAATATTATGACATCAAACATAGCTGAATCGGTGAATTCATTTTTTGACGATGATAGAGAATTTTTCATCAAGGCTATGTTGGAAAAAATAAGCAAGAAGTATAGAGGATTTTTTAACGAAAGGCGTGTGCAGTTTGAGTGCCCAGAAAAAAACCCAATTTATTCTTGAAATCGAAAAAATAATATAAACGAACGTTAGTTTGGGGAATAGGTTATTCTCTCATAAAATAGCAGATTACAAATTCAGTATCACCGATTATGGTGATGCTGCTACGATCGATCTTCAAACAAGATCTTGTACGTGTAGAGTTTTTGACTTAGACAAAATACCTTGTCCACATGCTATGACAGCACTTCGAGCTCAATACGGTCATAAATATGGAACTGAAGTGTATGAGCACTTCTCTCAATATTATTCGGCGGAAAAATATGAAATGACATATAATGGGCATGTTACTCCGGTGCCTCCCAAAGAATCTTGGGTTGTTCCTGCAGAGCTTATAGGGAGATTAATACCTCCTCCATATATTGACCCAAGTACTATCAAACCGGAAAGAAAGACATATAAGAGGAGGCATGGAGTTGGAGAATCATTTTCATCAAGAAGAAATAAGTGCTCCATATGTAAGTGCGTTGGCCACAAAAGAACTACATGCTCGAATCGTAATCCACCATGATCGTTGTAATTGCAGAAACTTGTGTTGTTGTCTGTTTGTTTTGGACTTTTATATATTTAACTTATTGTTGTGAACCTAATGTTATCATTTATTATATATAAAATATCTTTTTTAATAACTTGTGCATCAATAAAAAGAGGCAAAACATGAACTAAGTAATACAGCAAACCACAATTATTCTCAATAGTTCCATCAAACTGGAATATTTTCCTCCAACAGATGATAAATCTGTTGAAACAGATGGATAATCTGTTGACAGAAACCCAACAGATGACCAATCTGTTCCAACACATGATCCATCTGTTGAAAGAACTCAAAAGCCAAAATTGTTAGTGCTACTAGATTCAACGCAGCTTCTTGCCTCCAACCGTCGACATGTTAACATGTATGTATGTTTAGAAGAAATAGACAGAATGAAAATTGAATAAGAACTAAAATGCCAAAGTCAACTAAAATTAAATTTTTCATTAAACAAAAAATAAAATACATTAGGTATAGATCCGATATAGAAAAATGAAAACACATACGCTAGAAGAAAAAACACATTCTAATTATCATCATCATCATTAATGACAACCGGCCAATCAACTCACAGCAGCAGGGCCCTCATCAGCCTCTGCATCTCTCTGAATATCATCTCTCTCACAGCGACCAACTCCCTCCGCAGGTCATTAACCTGCCTCTGAAGTTCCCACAATGTGTCACGTAGAATAGCAATGTCTAAAACAGGATCAACCATATCTAGAACACGCATGAATTGACAAATATAAAGAAAAAAGTCCAAAATGTAATATAACGTATACGACCAACTGGTAAATTTATACCAGAAAAAACTTAACTCAACGAATATGCTCTTTGAAGAGAAGTGGTTGAAGATGTCAAATGAAAAGAAAAAATGAAAGAAATAAATAAAGTTGAGTAGAATGAAGATTAAGGAGGGACCTATTTATAGAGGATTGAATCTGTACGTGTCAGGCCAAAAGGCACGATTGTTCAGCTCCATCGTATTAATTACATTCAAACTGGTGGCATTTTATTTTCAGTGAAAAGTCGCGACTTTTTTATTTACATTAATATACTTCTCACCTTTTCAAAACGGTTTGAGACTCGATAGCAGCCGTTAGTATAAAGCTATTGCAACGGATCTTCCATCTATCGCAACAGATTTAGCATCTGTTGCAACAGATGGATTGATTGGGCAACAGATGAGACATCTGATGCATATGTATTATTTGATTTCTTCTAACACCTGATTCATCAGTTTCAACAGATAGAGTATTCAGTTTATTAGCTGTTTTGAATGTGTTAGATAAAAAGTCATGACTCTTCACCTCTTTTTAACAGTCCCTCCGTTTCGTATTAGTTGGGCCCTATGGACTTGGCACACCAATTAAGAAAAATATTAATTAGGCAATTATTTTACCAAATTGGCCTTATTAATTATGTTTTGAAAGTATAAATGTGAATTATATAGTACTATATACTTTATGTAGTCATTTAATAATAGGGGTAATCTTGGAAGAATATAATAAAATTCTCTTAATTTTATACATAGAATATTTTTAGCAAGAAGTAATCACATGCGTGCAGATGAATAAACACTGTCTGGTTTGTCGTAATAGATTTACCATCTGTTGCAACATATGGATTATCTATTACGACAGATAGACCATCTGTTGGAGGAGATGTTTTGATTTCTTCCAACAGCTGATTCATCAGTTGCAACAGATGGAGATTTCAATTCATCAGCTATTTTGAATGTGTTAAAGATAAAAAGTCACGACTCTTCAAAACTCTTTTTCAATAGTCATCACATGCGTGCAGATGAATAAACAACACTGTCTGACATGTCCTGATGGGGTAGAAAGAAATAGGTGCGTGCAATGGATCCCATTTTCATGCGTGAGAGTTATGTATATTATTGATCAGGCTACCGCGATAGACATAAAGAGCAATGATTTTATGAATGCAATTTTTTACCGATTAGACATTGATCCTTCAAACAAGATCCTGCATCGTACTGTTTAGTTTGATATGTGCAAACTGATAAGGCCGAAGGGTTCCAAGACAGTGGTGTCGATACCCCATTACAATTTAATGACAATTTATGCTCATGTTTTTTGCATTAAATTTGGGGAAGGGTTCAAGATTTTGGCGGCAATGTAAATATCCAATAGTGATTGGACCGATTTTAATGGCGCAATGGACTTCTTGAAAGGCCTCCGAAACCTTGCAATGCAGCAAACAATGATGGAACCAATAGAAATTACCCTAGTCCAAACTTATATGGATGGATTATTGGAGGAGACTTTTATACAACAGAAGGCACTTGGGACAATACCTATGCGCGAAGGGGGAGGTAGAGAAGGCCATATATTATCTCAGACCTTATTTAAGAGGAAACACAGGGTAGGAAGGAAAGGGTAGTGAAATTGGTCAATGAAATTGACATGAGAAACAAAAAAATTGGATGATCTTCAAATGTGGAAGTGTATCCAAATATAAAAATCCATCAGTCGATGAAAAAAAAAGAAGAATGGTCAACAGGACTAGAGATGGACACTTTGATCGAGAACGTAATTAGCGAGCATGGCCTCAATGAAGACTCTCACAAAGTGCAGGACCAGAACTCTAAGGAAGAAGCTTCATGACCACGGAAAGTGGTAAGATTGTCGGTTAGAATTGAAAACTGAACCAACAACTCCTGAATTAAAAATAAGGGAAGCCAAGGCATCAATTTCTGAAGTCTAACTTGCATGCCATGCCTTCTATTTGTGGCTACGATCAGGTCAATTACAGTAGAAAGAAAAAGGTCTGAAGTTGGGCCAAAATCCTATGCCTTGTTGTTTCCACTGCCTTTGACCTGACCAGAGCCATAAACAGGAGGCATGGGATGCAAGTTCAACTTGAGAAGTTGCCACCTTGGCTTGATCCCGTATTTTTAATGCAGGAGTAGTTGGTTCAGGTTTCAATTCTGATCGACAAGCATACCACCTTTCATGCTCGCGAAGCTGCTTTCTTAGAGTTCTGGTCCTGTATTTTGTGGGTCTTCATTGAGGCCATGCTCGCTAGTTGCAGTCTCTAGCAAAGTGACCAGTTCAAGTCCACTTGACCATTCTTCTTTTCTTCAACGACTTGTGGAATTTAATTTTTGGATACACTTTCACATTTGCAGCTCATCCAATTTTTAAAATTTTTATGTCAATTTCATCAGCCAATTTCACTACACTTTCCTTCTTACCCCGTGTTTTCTCTTAAACAAGGACTGAGATGATATATGGCCTTCTCAACCTCCTTCTTCTCGTACAAGTATTCTCCCAAGCACCTTTTTCTGTATAATAGTCTCCTCTAATAACCCATCCATATAAATTTGGACCAGGGGAATTTCTATTAGTTCTACCGTTATTTGCTGCAGTGTGAGGCCTTGAAGGCCTTTCAACAAATCCTTGAGCCATTAAAACTGGTCTAATCACTATTGGATATTTACACTGCCACCATAAACTTGAACCCTTCCTCAAACTTGACACAAAAATATGAGCATAAACCATCATTAAATTAAAATAGGGATCAACACCACCATCTCGATCCCTCAGTCTTACCAGTTCGAACCTAACAATCTTAACTGTAAAATGCCATATCTTGTTTGAAGGAGTAACGCCTAATAGGTAAAGAACAAACATTCATAAAATCATTATACTGGATGTGTATTTTCATGATAGGTTGATCAGTAATACATACCTCCTATATATGAAGTGGTTCCATCTGCAAACAACTTATTCCTCCGAACCCATATTTACTCTAGCCTTTAATGCTGGTCGGGCAAAAGTGGATCTAGTTTCACTTTCTTTTATCTGCAAACAAGAAAAATGCATTTGATGTCAAACAAGAGAAGAACAAAAAGAATGTTACAAAAGGATAACACAAAATTGAGTAAATCAATAAATGACCAATCTGATGCAACAGATTATCCATCAGTTCAACCGATAAGGCATCTGTTCAACCGATAACGTTACTACTAGCTTGATTTCTTCAAACAGTTGCTCCGTCTGTACAAAAGGGTAACACAAATTTAAGTGAATCAACAGATGACCAATATGATCTAATAGATTACCCATCTGTTCAACCGATGAGGCATCGTTGCAATAGATGGATGACATATTACAACAGATGGGTCATCTATTGGAATAAATCAAATCGGCATTGCTACTGGTTTGATTTCTTCAAACAGTTGCTCCGTCTGTTCCAACAACTGATTCATCAGTTGCAAAAGTTGAAGAAACTATTGCAACACCACCACAATATTAACAACAAAGAAACAACACCATATGTTCCAACAGCATCCACAATATAAACGTTATGTGTTCCAACACGACCAGTACCCCCAATAACAACATCACCAAAGTACCAAACAAAAGACATAAAAAAGCTATACTGACAACAAGGCTTTTTAAGTTCTCCCAACAGATGACTTTTTTTCGCTTACTTTAATAAAAACAATGGTTCATTCATTCAAGACTTAAAAGTCACCTTTCCTTTAATTTTCTCAATAAATTGAAAACTGGTTATGTGTAAATTATTAATAGCAAAAGGTGTAAATATCTAATTTAAATAACATACAAAAAAGAAGATGAGATAGAAAGAGCAATAGTGAACCGTACCTACAATATAAAAAAAGCAAAGGGATCAAAACTACTAGTTCACTCAAGACAAGATATTGATTGGTTGAGATCCAAAAAGATCCTCATAAGAAAGAAGAGAGAAAAGAGAGGAAAAAAGAAAAGAAAGAGAATTGAGAATAAAGAAAAGTGATAGATGATTGAATCTTACTTTATGGCTGAAGGAGAGAGTATCTAGATATGGGCTTTAAATATTCATTAATAACTTTTGAGGGGCACGAGGAGACAATGATATTGAAAATACCAGATAAGACTACTCACTCAGGAGATTTTTGAGTTATCCAAGTAGTATGGAGTAAGAGTAATACTTTTTACCGCCTCAGTATTTAAACTTTTTTATCTCAGAAAGAAAATGCCTAAATTGCTTTATAAAAAAGGATCTTAAAATATTTAAGTGCAACAAATGATAATTTTTTTTTGAAAATTTGCAAAGCTCGGTCATTTGTCGCAACAAATGACATAATCTGTTTGATATTTTACAATAGATGCTTAATATGTTGTAACAGATTACCTAATCTATTTGATTTAATCCAATAGAAAAGACATCTATTGTAACAGGTTGAACATTTGTTTATATATAATTTCAATTGACTTCATATGTTAGACTAATACCTTGATTGAATAATCTAGGACAAGGGGTAAGTTCTCATAGGGTCAACTACATATTCAATTGAGTCTTTTGGCAGTTGCATGATGAGACGGTATTGCGTTCTCCCAACTAGAGCCATCGATCGATCACTCTTAGCCGAACCGATTCTTACTACCTTATATGTTCAACTAATACCTTAATTGATTAATCTAGGATTAGGATACTAATACCTTGATTGAATAATTTAATACTATGGGTGAGTTCTCATAGGGTCAACTACAACTTTAATTGAGTCTTTTGGCAGTTGCATGATGAGACAGTATTGCATTTTCCCCGACCAGAGTCATCGATCGATTACTCTGAGTCAAACTGATTCTTACTACCTCATATAATTAACTAATACCTCAATTGATTAATCTAGGACTAGGGGTGAGTTCTCATAATCAACTACAACAAATGACAATGCCTATTTGATGGTTTACAACAGATGGGTAATCTATTATGACATGACTTAATCTATTTGAAATTTACAAAAGATGGGTAATCTATTGCAATAGATGACTTAATCTATTTGATAATTTACAACAGATTCATAATCTGTTGTAATAAATGACATAATCTGTTTGATAATTTATAACAGATTCGTAATCTGTTGTAACAAATGACATAATCTGTTTGATATTTTACAATAGATGCGATATATTGCAACAGATTACCTAATTTATTTGATTTAATCTAATAGAAAATACATCTATTGCAACAGGTTGAACATTTATTTATATATAATTTCAATTGACTTCATATGTTAGACTAATACCTTGATTGAATAATCTAGGACTAGGGGTGAGTTCTCATAGGGTCAACTCCAGCTTCAATTGAGTCTTTTGGTAATTGCATGATGAGATGGTATTGCGTTCCTCCCGACCATAGTTGTAGATCGATCACTCTTAGCCGAACCGATTCTTACTACCTCATATGTTCAACTAATACCTCAATTGATTAATCTAGGACAAGGGCACTAATACCTTAACTGAATAATCTGGGACAAAGGGTGAGTTCTCATAGGGTCAACTACAGCTTTAATCAAGTCTTTTGGTAATTGCATAAAGATACAGTATTGCTTTCCTCCTGACCAGAGTCGTCAATCGATCACTCTGAGTCGAACTGATTCTTACTACCTCATATGTTCAA
>NC_061115.1:10026657-10049160 GCF_002878395.1 Capsicum annuum
AAGCCATATAAGTTGACTGTCTTTGGCGCTAATGGAGTCAATAAATATTTGACTGTCATTTTGAAGCTTTCATAACCCCAAGGATAGCTGTTAAATATCTCAAGATCCTCGAAGAGCTTTATTAAATTGAGGCTTATATTTTTGTTAACGTCTCTCGCCCGAAGAATATTATGTACAAATCAAACCAAGCACAATGACTGCTTGTGCTTCTTTGAAAGTCTTTTACCTTTCAATGCTTCTATTAGATTTTTATTTTTAAATCTTGGACCAATAATGGACATCAGGTCATCACAATCACACAACTTGCCTTTGACTTTTTTGGGTGTGCGGGATGCTTTTTTTGGTTTAGAATAGGTATAACTTGAGAAGGAGGATAACATTTTAGTCCAGTAATTATGGAAAACTCCTTCCAACCAAAACAAATAGGCATGCCACAGTAATTTATGCATACCTCATCCATTTTATCTTTGTTTTCATACATAAACCTACGCTTGAGAAGTTCATATACAATTTTTATTTGGAAACGAGCATTGTTGTCTTCCGGCAAAATAAGATATTTTTCAAAGCAGCTGTCCCTGAAATAAGCATCCAATTTTTGTTCTCAAAGTATTTTTCTGAAGGCGTCGAAAGATTTTTCCATGGCTGACTTAACCACGAAATCACCCGTTAAATCTATGGCACCAATGCACTGCATTCTTACAGATAACAATCAATGCTGAAGGCTTTGACCAACTCTACGGTGGAAGGGCTATTAGCATTTCCATCATCTCTTTTGAAACATTCCTCCTCCCCATGTTCATCATATTCTTCTCCCGATTGAGATAATGCTTGTAAAGCAAGCTCATAGAGTGGTGGATCTAGCCTAGCTGCTTCACTTGTTCCTTTACTTGGACTTGATTCGGTTTCTATTTTTTTGGAAACTATATTATCTAAAATTAATAGGAACATTAAAAATATATTATAGTTGATTAATACATCATTAAAAAAGAATAGCAGTAAATAAAATAAGCAAAACAGTGAAATAACATTTGCAATAGATCACGGATCTGTTGCACCAGGTAGTATATCTGTTGCAGCATATAACCAACCTGTTGCAGCGTATGAGTAATCTGTTGCAATAATACAAAACATATCACTCATCTTTTAAGATAGATGAATGGTTTGTGCCACAGATCACACATCTGTTGCAGCATCATCTATTGCAACATATGAGTGATTTGTTGGAATAGTTGAATAACCTGTAGCAATGATTGAGTAATCTATTGTGATAAAAAATATATCACTCATCTGTTGAGAAAATGAATGATCTGTGCAACAGATCATCCATCTGTTATGACATCATCTATTACAATATATGACCTGTCGGAACATTTAACTAACCTACCTGCAGCAACGGTTGAGTAATCTATTGCAACATACAAAATATATCACTCATCTGTTGAGAAAGATGAATGGTCTATGCAACAGATTACACATCTGTTGCATTACATGGGTGATCTGTTGGAATAGTTATCAACGATCATTATTGTTTAGATTTCTTCAAACATGGGGTCGTCTATCACAGCAGATGAATGATCAGTTGGAAAAATCAAGTCTTGGATATTCCCTGTTGGAAGAGTTGATAGGATTTTATCCAACAAGAGGTTCATCTATTGCATCGGATCATTAATCTGATGGTTCCTCCATTGCATCAGATGGTTAATTAGTTGCATCAAATTTTTTATTCGATGCTTAATCTGTTGCATTAGATGATTAATATGTTGCATCAGAAATGTAATCTGATGGTTCTTCTAATGCATCAAATGGTTAATTTGTTGCTTCATATGACAAATCTGTTGCATCAGATGGTTAATATGTTGCACCAGATGGATAATCTATTGGAGAAAATAAAAAATAGTAGCACGATTTTGTTCAACAAAAAAACTGCAATATCACCATTTTTACCAAGAACAAGAACAGAAAAATCAACTCAAATTATTGTTTTGTTTTTACAAACACAAACAATAAAAATCAAACTTCAAAAAAATGCAACAAACAACAAAATAACATAATTCACTTCAAAAAGAGAAGAGAAGAAATACTAGAAATTAGGGTTTTATTCAGACCGCATTTCAAATTAATGCAACAAATATTGAAATTGTTAACCAATACTATAAGAGAAGTTGGCTCAAGTTCCTCGTTTTCTTTAAAACTAAAAAGGCCATAAATTTTTACCTATGAAAGAAGAAAAGGAACGATGATGAATTCGAAGCTGTTGTGGCCGGAGAGCAAGGCTGTCACGTTGATTGAAACAAAGAATTCAAAGCTGTTATTGTTGGAGAAAAAGACTGTCACATCAATTAAAGGTTGAAGTTGAAAAGGAACTCGAAGCCCAACTATTTTTCGTTGGATGTTGAAGTCACCGAGGATTGAAAAGAAAAATTTTACAGAACTGTTGGTTGGGAGAGAGTCGAAAGAAGCTGTCGAGAGAGAGTGTGTGGTTCATTTGGATTGAGGAGGGGTGTGGGTTTTGTTGATTTATATTTTTGAAAAGATTTGAAAGTTTTGAAAATATTAATCAAGTCCACAATTAACTTAATCAAGTTTCCTAATTATGTTTGACCCTTTAAGTTGGTCAATGTCACCAATCCTTCATTCAAGACTTAAAAGACACCTTTCCTTCAATTTTCTCGACTAAGTTGCCATAAAACGTGTCGATTTTATGGTGACAAAAAATGTTTTCAATAAAAATAAAAATAATATAGTTTTAGTGGTGACACAATCATTGAGTCACCACGACAAATGATAGTTTTTGTGATATTCATTTGTATGTCACCACAAAAAGAGTGTTTAATGATGATTATTGTATGTTGGTAGATTTACATGTATTGATCCCAAATTTAGGTGGCTTTGTACATTTGATCCTAAATAAAAAATCCTTAGTTAAATAACCGTTATTGCTCTACTGCCATATCAAAAGGACTATTTTGCCCCTGAACTCATCTTTATTCTCTCTAATGCCTGTGAATGCATCTCTCCTCTCCAACGCCCCACTCTTTCTTGTTACTGCTCTTTTTCTTCATTGCACTTCTCTCTTTCTTTATTACTATCTTTTTTAAATCTTCAAACTTGCGATATACAGAGAAAGATGGACAAACTTGTGGTAATTTTTCATCTTCATGATATTATAATTTGTGAATTTTGTATATTTTTGATAAATTTTACTTAAATAGGAGTATTTGGGTTTGTAATTAGCTTTGAATTGAAGTCATTATTTTATTTAAAAATGGGAGAATCTCTAACCTGCAAAGCATGATAGAAAAATGGTTTGTACAATTAGCTTTTTTTTATTGAAAAAATAATAGTGTTCTTGATGTTTGTAAATGTACAGAGTGTTCTTGTTAGTATACATTTATGTTTAAAAATGAAAAATTATTCTATGCTTTTTTTTTGTAGTCGTGTGTTGAGAGAGTATCTCAGTGGATGTTGCTTTCAATTCTTCAAGACTTTTGCCTTCAAACTTAATTGATATCATAGTTTATGTAAGTTTCTACTAAATTCATTTTATCATTCACATGTATTTTACATCAATGCCTATTGGTATACTAAAAAAATTACAACTTCACTTTTTCTATATTTTACTAATGAAGAATTCTCTGTCATTCTTTCTTTCTTTAAATATGTTTATTGAGAGCTAATTCTTGCTTCTAGGGAAAGAATTATAAAGCATCTATCAAATCTTTACAGAACAAGGTAGTGTCGACTCTTATCCATAAGGGCTAGTTGTTTCTTTGTGGGATAAGTTTTGCCTCTAGGGTAAGAGTTATTGAACATCTGTTTAATTAATAAAAAATATAGCAGGATCAATACTTGCCCATGAGGCATAACTTATTTTTATGGGGGCTAAGTCTTTGCGCCTATGTCAAGATTTATAGATCATCTACTCCTTAGTAATTTTATGTACAAGTGATGAATGTTGAAGGAAAATATGTCAATAATTGAGATTCTCTCGTAAGTTTGTTTAAACGCTTTAATGAAATGACTTGTTTTAATTTTGTAAATTGGAATGACTTGAGAATTAGCTCAAAATGAGGTACGATTAGGATTATTTTTCAGATTAGTTTCAAAGTGTTTGCGTTAGTACAGTGACAACTTGTTTGCCTGTTTTGTGCATGTGTTTATGTGTGTCCCAGATACTTTGCTACCAAAGGTGTTAGTGTGTTACTTTATTTATTTTGTCCTTTTTTATTTTGGTCTAAAATCATCTCTATAAGATTCTAGCTTGGCTAGAGAAATGTTTGAAATCATACTCTATGTTTGGGTATTAAAAGCTTATGGGTAAATTTATAATATTTGCCTAATTCTAAGAAGTAATCTTGCTTAGATAGGACTTTGAAAAACAGTCAAGTACATTTTCTTTGATCAAATATGTATGTACATGGTATCATAATACATGTATAAATTTGCATTTACCTCTATGGTGTACTACTGTAATCAATTGTGTTATCAATCTTTGATGTTTATGATTTGTACAAAGTGGGTCTGGCTTTGTTCTCCTCTGAAGTATTCTATTTTTTCTAAAGGTACTCAATTTAAAAATGATAAGGTGGCCATTACAATATTTTGAATATTTCTTGTCAATATCTGGTAAGGCTATTTCCTGTTTGGTCAAAGACCGTTTCCAATAAGATTTTAAGTTGTGAGGGAGGTAAATTTAATCAATGTAGAAATGTCGTTAAAGAATTTTGTGTTAGGAATAATGCTAAACTTATTAGTCAGCTTTGTTATTCTTTTGCTTTTATATTATGAATGTTTGATGTCGTTCGAGCCTTGCCAATCCCAAATTTGATAGATTAACATCAAGGAAACAATCTTCGAAATTTAGAGATTGTGTGTAACTTGTGTCCTAATTATAGTAAATCATGTAAATCTATATATAAAAAAGTCATACATGATATAATCAAGTTTTCAAAATATTATCATTCTTTTTCAAGCTTGAAATAGTAATCTCCAAGTCTTAAATTTTCAATAGTTTGTTAAGTTAATACAGACTAAGCTAATATCAACTCTTGTTTATTGCGTATAAGTTATTTTGGAGGCTAAAAGTATTGCCTCTAGGAAAAGAGTTCTCAATCATCTGGCAAATTATTACAAACTATGCTATTGTCAAATCTTACCCATGGGGCACAATTTATTCTTTTGTGATCTAAAAGTCTTACCTCTTGAAAATGAGTTATAGATTATCTACCAAATCATTAAAGACTAAGACAGTGTCAACTCTTGCCCATGGACTTGTTTCTTTGTTGTCTAAGTCTTGCCTCTAGGGCAAGAGTTATAGATCATCTGTCAAATTAGTATAGTCTAAAGCAATGTCAACTCTTGTCCATGGGGCACAACTTATTCTTTGTGATCTAAAAGTCTTGCCGCTTAGGTAAGAGTTATATATCATTTACTAAATCATTAAAGACTATTCTAGTGTCAAATCTTACTCATGAGGCATAACTTTTATCTGGATGGACTTTGTGTCACTCTTTTTTTCTTTAATATTCAATATATCTTTATTATTTTACTATTCAAATCATAATTCAATGTTGGATTTCTAACTTACTTTAGTAATCTTTCTTTTTCTTTTGCAATTTTCATGCAGAGAGCTTCATCTTCTATTAAGACTCTTCTTTAGATGGGGTTATGAGCCCTATTATGGTAAATTTCACATTAGATTTATTATTCAGTAGAAACAACATCATTACATAAATTATTGTGTTAATTGTGTTTTTGACATTATTTTTTTATATAGTCTCTAGAGTTCAAGTGTGATGCTATTGTGGAGCTTATTGTAATATCCCGCAAAATCATGAGTTCAAAATTCAGCTTCTTGAGATCTTTAAAAGATCCGACACTTAGAATATTTTAGCTAAGTGTTCAACACTTAGTCTCATTTTAAGCATTCAAACTTCGGGCATTTATTTGATGACCTTTCCGACCTCCGTTTTGTGATTTTTAAGTTGCGTTACAATAGGGCAAGGTAAGAGTACATCCCGGGTGAGTTTCGAAATTTTTGAAATCTGTTTAGGGCATGTTTGGATTTTGAAACAGTAGCATCATGTGATTTGCATGCGATGCATGCTCTATCTCACAGGTCCTAGCATGTGATAGAGTATGCGACGCATGCTCTAGTCCAAAGAACTAAACCATACGATGCATGCTCCATAGCACGCTGCCAAAATTTTCAGCTTCCAGCTCAGCGTTTTGAGGGAAAAATGGACTTTCCCCCCACCCTATATAAGCTAAAAATTATGGAATTTAGCCCCAATTGAACCAGAATATACTCACTTCTCTCAAAATCTTCTCAAGAACAAGCTAGGGTTTCTCATAGAATATTCAAGTTCAAGAATTCTCTCCGTCAATCTTTGTAGAATCACGAACTAAGGTATGCGTTATGTTTATTTATGGATTTCTTTCATCCATAAATCTCAAGAACCCTATTTTTAAATTATGAATCATGTTATTATGTTGTGGGTTGTTTAAGGTTATGTGATTGTTGTTGTATGATTCCGAAGTTGGGATCTTTATGTGAAATTATGAAACTACGTTAGCATATAAATTGAAATCCATGAATTTGGTGGTCTATGATTTGTGAAATTTTGATGATTTCACCTATGCCTTAAGTTGTGCATGTAAGGTGTTTGATAAAATGCCTAAGGGATAGAAATTATTCCTTGTAGCTAAATTGTGATCCAAATGACTAATGCATGCTTTCCCTTATTATCAAAAATGACTTCCATGATATTATTGTGTATTATGGATGCTTGAATGAATAATTATGGGACTAGTTAATGAAATTACGATATATCGATGTGTATTCCCATTCATGTACAAGATTATGATACCATGTTCTTCTTGAAATCCCTAACTTATTGTATTATGGATTGTTGATGTTGGTCATGTATTCAAGAAAGTCATTCTTTGTTAGTTTCCTTCTATCAAGTCCTGGGGGTACTTGTACACAAAAAATATAGCTGTGTGCCTAGAGACAGTATCATGTTTTCACGATATCCTCAGTCAAGCCATGATCCATAAAACTCAGTCAGTCAGGAAAACTCAGTAATCTCAGAAATCTCAGATAACTCAGTAAATCAGTAATCTCAGTAGTATTCTCCAGTCAACAGAACTCATGAACTCAGTCCAGTCCAGTTCAGTTAATCGTGTTCAGTATCTATTTAGATGGGAGTAGAAATTAGCACCGAGTGAACCCAAGAATGAGGGCACACACAGTCGGTTGAGGGTGTGAACCTTAGAAATCATCCTTGTGTTCCAAAATTATGCAACCAACATAGGTTGATACATCAACACTGTCAGATGAGGGTTGATGAGGTGGATAACATTGTCAGATGAGGGTCCCACCATTCTCTTTTGGGGACACTATCAGATGAGGGTCACCCATAGCTTGTCCTTACTAGTGGCGCGGTATTGACACCCTTCTAATTGGGGTTACAGATTGGACTCCAACTTAGCTATAATAGCTTACTAGGGGCATGTCAATTAGATGACTACTTCCCACAGTTTCAGTATTAATCTCAGTAAAAGAACTCAGATAGTTCTTTAGATTTCAGGACTGTCAGATACAATCAACTCAGTACTGTATGAAACTCAGCTAGTTCCATTAGAACTTAGATTTTTAGATACAGTCACTCAGTATCAGTTATATCAGTTATACCAGTCTCAGTATCTCATGATATCAGTAATCAGACTCAGTAATCATGTTATCACGAATTCAGTTATAATCTCTTATTCATGTATGTGTTCTCCCGTTCATGTTATACAATTAGTTAGTTTATGTTCATGCATATAAACCCTTGCATTCAGCCTACCTCACATGCATACCAGTACATTCAATCGTACTGACACATTCGCGCTATGGAGTTTTATTCTATACCATAGGTTCAGAAGCACGAGCTCTAGAGCATCAGTAATATTCATGAACATAGATAGACTTATGAACCATGCTCAAAAAATAGAAGAGAAGAATATTAAGATGAGGGAGAAGCAGAATAAGAGAGCAAGGTTAGGTAGTTTTAACTTTGCTCAGCCTAAGTCAGACGAAGGAAATTGTTCTCAGTTTCGTCCTAAGTCATTGGTTCTAGATCCTTTATCAGCTAGGGGTCCAGCTTCTAAGTTCAGGGATGGTGATAGATATAGGGTGCCAGGCACTAATATCAGGGCAGTGTCAGTAATGCCCAAACTAATCCTCTTTGTCAGACTTATGGTAAGAATTACAAGGGAGCTTGCAGAGCTAGTAACAATGTATGTTTCAGATGTGGCAAGCCAGGCCACTGAGTAAGATATTGTCCCCAGTCAATTTATCACGGTCAGCATCATCGTTCCTCAACTTAGTTCGGTCGTCTAAATCAGTAGGGTGCCACCTCCAGTGCTTCTAGTGGGCAGCGCCCAAATAGATTTTATGCTCTTCAGTCTCGATAAGATCAGGAAAGTTCTCCTGATTTGGTTACTGGTACGTTACAGATCTTTCACTTGCATGTTTACGCTTTGCTAGATCTAGGAGATTCAATGTGTTTTGTTACTCCTTATATAGCAGTTGATTTTGGAGTCAGTCCCGAAATTCTAGCAGAGCCCTTTTCAGTCTCTATCCCAGTGGGTAAAATAATCATAGCCCAGAGGGTATACAAGAACTATCCGGTTATGATATTTCAGAAAGTCACCTTAGTAGACTTAGTCGAATTAGAGATGACTGATTTTGATGTCATTCTCAGCATGGATTGGCTTCATTCCTGCTATGCCACAGTTGACTACAGAAACATAGTAGTCCAGTTTTAGTTTCTGAATAAAACCATCTTAGAGTGGAGGAGTAGTACTTCAGCTTTTAGAAGTCAGCTAGTTTCCTACCTTTGGGAAAGGAAAATGATATCTAAGGGATATGTCTATCATCTTTTTCATGTTAAGGACTCTAGATCCTAAACCCCCAGTCTTGAATTAGTTCCAGTCGTGAATGAATATTCAGATGTCTTTCCCAAAGATCTTCCAGGAATTTCTCCCGAAAGGGAAATAGACTTCGACATTGACCTTCTTCAAGACACTCAGCCCATATCTATTCCACCATATAGAATGGCACCAGCAGAACTCAGAGAATTGAAAGAACAGTTAAAGGGTCTCTTAGCTAAGGGATTCATCAGACCAAGCGTTTCCCCGTGGGATGCACCAGTCTTATTCATGGACAAGAAAGATGGTTCTCTCAGAATGTGCATTGATTACTGTCAGCTCAATAAAGTTACGGTCAAGAACAGGTATCTACTTCCCAGAATTGATGACTTATTTGACCAACTTCAGGTTGACAACTATTTCTATAAGATACACCTTAGATCAGGCTATCATCAGCTCAGAGTTAAAGAATATGACATCCCAAAAATAGCTTTTCATACTTGGTATGGTCACTTCAAATTCTTAGTTATGTCCTTTGGTCTTACTAATTCCCCAGCGGCCTTCATGGACTTGATGAACCGGGTATTCAAGAAGTACTTGGATATGTTCATTATAGTCTTTATAGATGACACCTTGTCTACTCCAGAAATGAGCTTGATTATGCAGACTATCTCAGGATTGTTCTTCAGACTCTCCGGAATCATCAGTTATCCGCAAAATTTAGTAAGTCCGAATTTTGGCTAAGGTCAGTTGCATTCCTTAGTCATATCAATTCTAGTTATGGCATTAGAGTAGATCCTTAAAAGACCAAAGAAGTAAGGAACTGGCCTCGTCCTGCCTCTCCATCAGATATCAGGAGTTTCTTGGGTTTGGCTAGCTATTACAGGCTACATAGTTTTAGAATGCAAGGATGACTTCTAAGGACCACACCCTTATCTGACAGTGTGAGTCCCCAACCTTGGGTTCACACGGTGCTATATCCTACTCCCATCTGATTAGACTTTGAACATGATTAACTGGACTGTACATGGACTGAGTTACTGTATTCCATTGACTGATGGAATACTACTGATATCTGACAACTGACTGAGTTCATGAGATCATGGAGATCTCCTGAGTCATAATACCGTCTGAAGTATAAAAATCATAGCCTGACTGAGAGTATCATGAAAACATGACATGGCTCTAGGTACACAACTAATGTTTTGGGTACAAGTACCCCCAGGACTTGATGGAAGGAAACTAACATAGCATGAATTACTTGAACACATGACTAACATCATAATCCATAATTCATTCATTGAAGTATTTTATCAAACATGTGATAGGCATAAACCTGTACATACACGGGGATTTCATGATATCATGCTAATTGGGCATTTTCCTTCATCTAGGAATTTAATCAAACACACACTAGGAATGGAATATGTGGACAACATTATACAAAAATTAAACATCATGGTTCAATTCCAATTTCATCATTCAAGGGTTTAATCATAGGTTTGCATGAATCTATATCTATATTATTCAACCCACATAACATTTATCACCCAATCATGGAATAGGATCTAATTACTCATTATCAACATGAACAAGAGCATCCGAATCATGAAATTCACAAAGAAAATCCATAACTTGAATTTAGAAAAGGGATTCTTGGGATTCATGGATGAAAGGAGTCCATAAATAAATACTATGCATACCTGGGTTGAGTTTCTTAATGTTCTTGAACTTGAGGGATTTGAATCTCTTAGTTCTTGAAGAAGATTTGAATTTTGTTCTTGGGATTAATCTTAGAGAGAAAAACCCTAGTTTTGTTGTTGTAAAATAATAGTGAACAAAGTGGCTGCAATCGGATATAACTGGGTATATATATGCAGGTGGTAAAAGACCAAAATACTCTTGTTAAAAATAACTTTAATTTACTAAACAGGACCTACGACGGCTCGTATGATGGTCCGTCACTGGCTCGATGATTCGTTGTTCTGATCGTCGCACGTGGACCAGAATAGGGACTCACTGCCTAAGTAGCGACGGCCTGGGCAATGGTCCATCGTAAGTCCAAAGGTCCGTCAACCTGTCCATCGCACCTTATCTAGAAGGTGGCCTCATTTCCTTGGCTGAGATGGTCAAGGCGACGGTCCGTCAACCTTGCCTTCGCACCTGGGTGATTCTAACAGCTCTGAGTAAAATATCCATAACTTCCTCGTCCGATGTCGGATTTGGACAACATTGGTATCGTTGGAAAGCTAACTCAATTTCCCATGTGATAGAAAATGAAAATATTAAAAATACCATGTGTAAAAAAATGGATTCGTATTTCAAAGAGAGTTTTAACATCATTGAGATGATTTCAAGATAAGAAAAGGCATGGGTATTATAATATCTCCCCCTTGAGAACATTCGTCCTAAAATGAGACTAACTAAGAGGGAAAACAATAAGCTGAACATGATATGAAAATGAATAACTGCAACATGATCTCACAATTGACATGACTGACAAGCTGAACACATAATACTGAACATGCATATCTGATGCATACGTAACTGATTCATGAATGCATAATTGAGTGTTTTGATGAACTAAGTTTTCACACAATGAGAATGCATGTCTGATGCATAATTAGATAATTGAACTGATATATGAATGCATGACTAAATATGTAATGGTACCTGATACCAAGTTTATAATGGGAACATGAGCATGAAATTGAATACCAAGTTTGTGATGAACACTGAACATGAAACTGAGTAAACTTAAGGAGGACTGTTACCTTGAGCTTGACCTGAATTGGCAGGGAAGAGGTAAGGATACTTGGTACGTATTTCTGCTTCTGCTTTCCAAGTAGCTCCCTCAATGGACTGATTTCTCCAAAGAACTTTAACTAGAGGGACTTCTTCGTTCCTCAATCTACGAGTTTGATAGTCTAGGATTTCAACTGGAATCTCTTCATAAGAGAGGCTGTTCTGAACATCTATGCTCAGAGTAGAGACTACAACCGCTGGGTCACCTTTGCACTTCTTGAGCAACAAGTCGTGGAATACTAGATAAACTAAGGCTAGATCTGAAGGCAATTTGAGCTCATAAGCTACCTTGCCGAATCGACTGAGAATCTTGGAGGGACCGACATATTGGGGATTGAGCTTTCCCTTATTGCCGAATATCTTTACTCCCTTCATGGGAGAGATCTTTAAATAGACATAGTCACTAATCTCAAACTCGAGATCTATTCTACGAACATCTGCATAAGACTTCTATCGGCTCTGAGCAGCCCAAAGTCTTTATCTAATCAACTGGACTTTTCTAAGGCTTCGAATACCAAGTCAAGCCCTATGACTAAGGCCTCACTAACTTTGAACCAACCGATCAAAGATCTACACCTCCTACCATAGAGAGCTTCGAATAAAGCCATCTGAATACAGGAATGATAGCTGTTGTTGTATGCAAACTCAATCAAAGGCAAGTGGTCATCTCAACTACCCTTGAAATCAATTGCACATGCCCTTAGCATATCTTCTAAAGTCTAAATGGTCCTTTCTTCCTGACCATCTATCTGAGGATGAAAGGCTATACTAAGATGAAACCAAAACTCTTTTGGAATGCTTTACAGAAGTGAGAGGTAAACTGGGTACCTCCATCTGAGATAATGGATAATGGAACACCGTGTAATCTAACCAACTCCCTGATATAGAGTTTGGCGTAATCCTTGACTGAATAAGAGGTATGAACTGGAAAAAAAATAGCTAATTTGGTCATTCTATCTACAATGACTCAAACTAAATCATGCTGATGACGAGTTCAAGGCAAACCCATCACGAAGTTCATGTTCACTTTTTCCAACTTCCAAGTAGGAATAATGAAATCCTGCATAGTACCACTAGGCTTTTGATGCTCTATCTTAACCTAATGACATGTAGAGCACTTAGCCACGAACTTTGCAACATCTCACTTCATCCCACTCCACCAATAGATCTCCCACAAGTTGCGGTACATCTTAGTGTCCCCTGGATGAATAGAGTAGCGCGCACCATGTGCTTCTGTGAGAATTCGTCACCTTAATTCATCTACACCTGGAACACAGAGACGACCCTAACAACGAAGAACTCCATCTCCCCCTTGGGAGAAAACCTCTATTTTCTAATTTTGAACTGACTCTTTCAACTTGACAAGGCTGGGATCTCCATCTTGTCTTTCTTTCACCTCTAAAACTAGAGATGATTCTGAACTACTCTGAACCCATATATCACCCTCCTCTGTATCAAATAAGCAAACGCCTAGTCTGGCAAGCTGATGGACTTTCTGAGATAACTTTTTCTTACAGTCCTTGACATGAGAAACACTACCATAGAGAGTCTACTAAGAATGTCGGCCGTTACGTTGGCCTTGCCCGAATGATAAAGGAAACTTATGTCATAATCTCTCAAGAGCTCTAACCATCTTCTATGATGAAGATTGAGATCTTTCTGAGAAAATACATACTAAAGGCTCTTATGGTAGGTGAACACATCTACATGAACACCGTACAGATAATTCCTCTAAATCATAAAGCCAAAGACTACGACTGCTAACTCAAGATCATAAGTAGGATAATTCTTCTCATGGGGCTTAAGCTGTCTGGAGGCGTAGGCTATGACCTTACCATACTGTATGAGGACACAACCCAAACCTACTCTGAATGCATCAGAATATACCAAAAACCTATCAAAACTATCTGGAAGAGCTAAGACCGGGGCTGAGGTGAGTCGAGTCTTTAACTCCTGAAAACTCTTCTCGCAAGGATCTGACCACTGAAACTTGACTTTCTTCTGAGTCAATCTGGATATAAGGGATGCTATAGAAGAGAATCCCTCAACAAACCATCTATAATAGCCAGCCAAACCCAAGAAACTCCTGATATCTGATGGAGAGATAGGGCGAGGCCAATTTCTTACTACTTCAGTCTTTTAGGGATCTACTCTTATGCCATCATTAAAAATAATATGACCAAGGAATGCAACTGACCTTAGCAAAAATTCACACTTACTAAATTTGGCGAATAGCTGATGATCTCTTAGAGTCTGAAGTACTGTTCTGAGATGGTCTGCATGATCACGCTCACTGCGGAAATAGACCAGAATTTCATCTATGAAGACTATGATGAACATATCCAAGTAATGGTTGAATAAGCGGTTCATCAAGTCCGTAAAAGCTGCTGGGGCATTGGCTGGACTAAAGGATATAACTATGAATCCAAAGTGACCATACCAAGTATGGAAGGTTGTCTTTGGAATATCATGTTCTCTAACTCTGAGCTGATGATAGCCGGATCTGACGTCTATCTTAGAAAAGTAGCTAGCACCTTGAAGTTGGTCAAAAAAGTTATCAATTCTGGGAAGAGGATGCTTGTTCTTGACCATGACCTTATTGAGTTGACGATAATAAATACACATTCTGAGAGAACCGTCTTTCTTGCACACGAATAAGACTGGTGCACCCCACGGGGAAATGCTGGGTCTGATAAATCCCTTATCTAAAAGATCCTTCAACTGTTCTTTCAATTATCTAAGCTCTATTGGTGCCATTCTATATGGAGGAATATAGATAGGCCAAGTACCTGGCAGAAGATCAATACCGAAGTCTATTTCCCTTTCGGGAGGAATTCCTAGAAGATCTTTGGGAAAAACATCTGAATATTCGCTTACTACTGGAACTGATTCAAGACTGGGAGTTTTAGAACTGGAATTTTCAAGATAAACAAGATGATAGACACATCCCTTAGATATCAATTTCCTTGCCTGAAGGTAGGAAATAAGCTGATCTCTGAAAGCAGATACACTACCTTTCCACCCAAGGATGGGTTCATTCAAAAATTGAAACTGGACTATTCTGTTTCTGCAGTCGATTGTGGCATAGCAAGAATAAAGCCAATCCATACCAAGAATGACATCAAAATTAGTCATCTCTAATTCGACTAAGTCTGCCGAAGTGACTTTCTGAAATATCATAATCGGGCAGTTCCTATATACCTGCCAAGCTATGATGGTTTTACCCACTGGGGTAGAGACTAAAAAGGGCTCTGCTAAAATTTTGGGACTGATTCCAAAATCAACTACTATATAAAGAGTAATAAAAGATAAAGAAGCTCCTGGATCTAGTAAAGCGTAAACATGCACATGAAAGATCTATAATATACCAGTAACCACATCACGAGAATGTTCCTGATCCTATCAGGACTGGAGAGCATAGAGTCAATTTGAGCGTTGCCCACTAGTAGCACTAGAGGTGGCACCCTGCTGATTAGGGCAACCAGACTAAGGTGAAGAGTAGAGATGACTCTGGTACCCTGACTACGGGAAGTCTCTAACTCTATGGCCTGGCTTGCCATAATCGAAACAAACATCACTGCCAGCTCTGCACACACCCTTGTGGTTCTTACCACAAGTCTGACAAAGTGGATTAGTTCGGGAACTACCAACACTGCCCTGGGACTTAGAGCCTGGTGCTCTATCTTTGTTACCCTCTCTAAACTTAGGAACTGGAGCACTGGATGAAGAAGGAGCTGGAACTAATGACTTAAGACGAAACTGAGAATGATTTTCTCCTACTTATTTAGGCTGAGAAAAGTTGAAGCTACCTGTCTTCGCTATCTTATTCTGCTTATCCCTCATCCTAATCTTTTGTTCCTCTATTTGCTGAGCATGTGTCATATGTCTGGCCAAAGTTATGTCACTATTCAGTATGGTGGATCTGCACTCATTAACCATACTATCATTCACCCTTGAAGCAAACTTACTCATCTTGGCTCTACTGTCTGTAAGCACATGAGAGGCATATCTAGATAATTAAGTAAACGGGAGGGAATACTCTTTCATCGTCAAGTTGCCCTGGATGAGGTTGATAAATTCTAGCACCTTAACTTCCCTAAGCTCTTGGGGAGAAAATCTGTCTAAGAATGCAGTGACAAACTTCTTCCACTCTATAGGACCTGCATCATCTGAACTTTCTGACTTCCACTATTTGAACCAAGTATGAGCCACATCTTGCAACTAATATCCATCTAGCTCAGCACTTTTAACAGTAGTCACCCTCATGATGTCTGTCACCTTTTGCACCTGATCTAGGAATTATTGAGGGTCCTCATCTGTCTTAGAATCGAGAAAGAATAGAGGATTCATTCGGGTGAAGTCCCAAATCCTGGTTGCTACTAAATTGGCCATTGGGTTGGCAAGAATAATAGCTGGCCATTCATTTTGAGCAGCAACTGACTGAGCAAGAGTAGTGAATGCAGTCCTGAACTCTGCATGAGAAACATGATCGACCAAAGGTTCTTCGGACTGAGGGGCTGACTGATTCCTTCTCTTGGGAGGTATATTCTAGAATAAAGAGAAGAAATGGATTAGACTGAGAGATTGACTTGAGATTATTCTCACTGGCATGACATGAATACTAAAAAAATAAGAAACTATTCCTAAAACATATTATAACCTCCTGTACATAAATGTGGTGCACGACACACCTATGTACAAGACTATACTAGATGCAGCTTTTAGACTTCCTAGGACTCTATTGAACCTTAGGCTCTGATACCAAGTTTGTAATGCCCCGATCCTGGTGCCTGGAATGCTACACGATACTCATTACCCCGAAGGACCATAAGATAACCTATAAATGATATCTGTAACTGTACAGTGCATAATATAACATAATAATTTGAAAATATGTACTGAAAGTCCATAAGGTTCAATACTGAACATAATCTGAATAATATAACATTTGAGTAGGGTAATGGAAAAATCCAAAACAAAATTGAAATAACTCTCTGAACATAATAGTCTGGAAAGCCTCTAACTGACTAAGCTATTTGAGTAGGGAGATGGGACATGTCCCCAAGTAACCCCAACTAATAAACTAATTAATGAGATAATAAAGAAATAAATAATCATGTCCTCAAAAGATGAGGACTCACTTCTAAACTCTGACTGCTGAGACTGGAATCTACTGCTGCTCGGGAGCTCGTATTTCTGAACCTATGGTATAAAATCACCATAGCACAAATGCGTCAGTACGACTGAATGTACTGATATGCACGTGAGGTAGGCTAAATGCATGGGTTTATATGCATGAACAATAATAATAACATACTAACTATCATGAGTGTAAGAATACATGCATGAGACATAATAACTGAAACTGACACCGTGATGACATGATTAATAAATCTGAATACTGATGACATGACATACTGATAACTATTATGGATAATAACATGAGTGACTATATCTGATAGTCCTGAATCTGATGGAACTATCTGAGTTCCGTACAAGCTGAGTTGACTATATCTGACAGTCTTGAATTTTGAAGAACTATCTGAGTTCTGTTACTGATACTGTTACTGAAACTGTACGAGGTAGTTATATAATCAACATGCCCCTAATACACCATTATGGATGGGTTGGGGGTCCAATCTGTAACCCCAATTGGAAGGGTGTGAATACCACACCACTGGTACGGACAAGCTGTGGGTGCCCCTTATCTAATAGTGTCCCCAACAGAGAACGACAGGGCCCTTATCTGACAGTGCTTGTCCACTTCATCAACCCTCATCGGATAGTGTTGATGTCTCAACCTATGCTAGATACATAGTTCTGGAATGCAAGGATGACTTCTAAGGACCACACCCTTATCTGACAGTGTGTGTCCCCATCCTTGGGTTCACACGGTGCTAATTCCTACTCTCATCTGATTAGACACTGAACATGATTAATTGGACTGTACATGGACTGAGTTACTACATTCTTTTGACTAATGGAATACTACTGATATCTAACAACTGACTGAGTTTATGAGATCATAGAGATTTCTTGAGTCATAATATTGTCTGAAGTCTAAGAATCATAGCCTGACTGAGAGTATCGTGAAAACATGACATTACTCTAGGCACACAGCTAATGTTTTGGGTACAAGTACCCCTAGGAATTGATGGAAGGAAACTGACATAACATGACTTACTTGAACACATGACTAACATCATAATCCATAATTCATTCATCGAAGCATTTCATCAAACATGTGATAGGCATAAACCTGTACATACATAGGGATTTTATGATATCATGCTAATTGGGCATTTTCCTTTATTTAGTCATTTAATCAAACACACGGTAGGCATGGAATATGTTGACAACATTATACAACAATTAAATATCATGGATCAATTCTAATTTCATCATTCAAGGGTTTAATCATAGGTTTGCATGAATCTATATCTATATTATTCAACCCACATAACATTTATCACCCAATCATGGAATAGAATCTAATTACTCATTGTCAACATAAACAAGAGCAGCCAAATCATGAAATTCACAAAGAAAATCCATAACTTGAATTTAGAAAAGGGGTTCTTGGGATTCATAGATGAAAGGAGTCCATAAATGAACACTATGCATACTTGGGTTGAGTTTCTTGATGTTCTTTAACTTGAGGGATTTGAATCTATTAGTTCTTGAAGAAGATTTGGATTTTGTTCTTGGGATTAATCTTAGAGAGAAAAACCCTAGTTTTGTTGTTGTAAAATAATAGTGAAAAAAGTGGCTGAAATCGGATATAACTGGGTATATATATGCGGGTGGTAAAAGGCCAAAATACCCTTGTTAAAAATAGTATTAATTTGATGAACGGGACCTGCGACGGTTCATGCAACCTTCCATCACTAGCTCAATGGTCCATCATTCTGACCATCGCACGTGGACCAGAATAGGGACTCACTGTGTAACTAGCGATGGCCGGTGCGATCGTCTATCGCAAGTCCGACGGTTCTTTAACCTGTCCATCGCACCTTATCCAGAAGGTGGCCTCACTTCATTGGCTGTGATAGTCAAGGCGACGGTCTGTCGCTAGATCGACGATCCGTCAACCTAGCCGTCACACCTGGGCGATTCTGACAGCTCTGAGTAAAACGTCCATAACTTCTTTGTTCGATGTCGGATTTGGATGACATTGGTATCGTTGGAAAGATAGTTCTAACATCCTTGAGATTATTTCAAGCCAAGAAAAGGCACGAGTATTACATCACTATTCCTACCTAAAAGTGGGAAGAAGTGAACATGGAATTCATCAGCTTGATTCACTTTGGGTCATTATAGACAAAATGACCAAATCAACTTATTTCCTTCCAATTCATACCTCTTATTCAGCCAAGGATTATGCTAAACTATACATCAGAGAGTTGGTCAGATTGCATGGTGTTCCATTATCCATTATTTTAGACAGAGGTACCCAGTTCACCTCTAACTTATGGAAATTATTTCAAAAGGGTCTTGGTACCCAAGTTCATCTGAGTACAGCCTTTCATCCTCAGACAGATGGTTAAGAAGAAAGAACTATTTAGAATCTAGAAGATATTCTTAGGGTGTGTGTAATTGATTTCAAGGGTAGTTGGGATGACCACTTGCCTTTTATTGAGTTTACATACAATAATAGCCATCACTCCAGTGTTAATATGGCTCTATTTGAAGCTCTCTATGGTAGGAGGTGCAGATCTCTAGTTGGTTGGCTCAAAGTTTATGAGGCCTCAGTCATAGGTCCTGACTTGGTATTCGATGCCTTAGAGAAAGTCTAGCTAATCAGAGAAAGAATTCGGGATGCTCAGAGCTGACAGAAGTCTTATACAGATGTGAGCAGAATGGATCTCAAGTTTGAGATAAGTGATTATGTCTACCTAAATATCTCTCTCATGAAGGGAGTGAAGAGATTCTACAAGAAGGGTAAGCTCAATCCCCGATATGTCGGTCCCTTTAAGATTCTCATTCATTTTGGAAAGGTAGTTTATAAGCTAGAGTTGCCTTCAGATCTAGCCTCAGCTCGTCCAGTCTTCCATGTCTCTTTGCTTAAGAAGAGCATAGATGACCCAACAGTTGTAGTCTCTATTCAGAGCATTAATGTTCAGAACAACCTCTCTTATGAGGAGATTCCAGTCAAAATCCTAGAATATTAGATTCATAGACTGAGGAACAAAAAAGTCCCTTTATTCAAAGTTCTTGGGATAAATCAGTCCGTTGAGAGAGCTACTAGGGAAGCAGAAGCAGACATGCATACCAAGTACCCTAACCTCTTCTCTGCTAACTCAGACCAAGCTTAAGGTAACAGTTCTCTAAGCTTATTCAGTTTCATGTTCATAATTCCTTTATAAACTTGATACTAAGTACCATTGCATATTTAGTCATGCATTCATGTATTACTTCAGTTATATATGATAATCATTCATCAGATATGCATATTCAGTATGATGCATTTAGTTATCAGTCATGAAATCATATTTCAGTTGTTCATGTTCAGTATATATGTCTATTTATCTTTTCTCCCCTCTCAGTCAGTTTCATTTGAGGACTAATATTCCCAAGGGGGAGATATTGTAATTACCTCAAAATCATGAGTTCAAAATTCAACTTCTTGAGCTCTTAAAATGATCTGACACTTATAATATTTTTTAGCTAAGTGTTCAAAACAGTCTTATTTTAAGCATACAAACTTTGAGAATTTATTTAATGACCTTCCCGACCTCTATTTTGTGATTTTCAAGTTGCCTTACGACGAGGAAAGTTTAGAGTACATCCCGGGTGATTTTTGAAAATTTTGGAGTCCGTTTAGGGCATGTTTAGATTTTGAAACAGTAGCATTATGTGATTTTCATGTGACACATGTCCATCTCACAGGTCCTATGTAATACCTCGGGAAATTTTTCGTTGAAATTTTGTGCATAAATATGTTGGGTTCTATCTTCTAAAATGAATTATAAATTTTCCGTGTGGAATGTCTTAGATTATGACCCACTATTGCGTAGAGTATCAAATAAGCTTTCCAACGATATATGGATCATCCAAAACTGACACTCGAGCGACGAGTTATGAACATTCCGATCGAACCGTGAATAGTAGTGAATAGTAAAACATGCAAGAAAAAGTACTGAGGCCTGGCGTATTTTTGCTCCAACTTTAAACTATCATAACTCCTTTTACATAATGATCTGGGTGATCTACTATATATCAACGAAAATATCTACGAGTCCTCTTTTCAATGAAATTAGTTTCATCCAATTTATCTATCGGAGCAAAAAGTTATGGTTGATCTACTTCAGCCTCTCAAAAGCGAATTTTTGGGTCAACATCAAATGATCATAACTCCTCGTACACAATGATCTGGGTGAGACTATATATCAATGGAAAGATATAAGAGTCCTCTTTCTAATGAAATTGGTTTCATCCAATTTGGATATCAGAGTAAAACGTTATGGTTGATCTACTTCAGACTATCAAAATAGTCCACCAAAGGACATATTCGAGAATTATTTGATTTTTAGTTGCTTTTTCGTCATTTCTCCTCACCCAAAATCCATCCAAACGCTATATTAAAACCTATTAGAAGCATTATATGTTATATTTCATCAAATTCCCTCAAAAAGATAACCCTAAGCTTCTACATCCAACTTCAAGAACCTCCAAAGTTCACCATTAATTCTGCAAATTTATTCAAGATTCCAAGTTCCTAGTTCAAGAACTCCAAGAACCATCATTCAAAGGCACGATTAATATCTCAAAAACGAGTATCGATCTAAAGTTCATCATTCAAGGTATGTGGGGTTAATCAATAAGAACTCTCTTTCGTTCTTGTGCCCAAAAGTAATTTTCTTTACAAAGGCATGATTTTTATTTGAATTTTTTTATGAATTTGAAGCATGAACCCATATCTTATGATGATTATTATGAAATCTTGATGTTTATGATTTTGAAAGATGAATTTACATGTGTGGAGATATAAAACATAAATCTTGAATAATATTTATCATGATTTTGATATTTGGGTCATGAATCCCCATTAGAAATTGTGTTTTTTTGGGAAAGTGTGTGTTATAAGCACGTTGATGTTGAATATTTGAGATATTTTAAATGATTTGACCTTTTGGTTTTAATGGAGTTGTTTTGAACTCAAGTGTGAAAGAAATCCACAACGTGGTTGATTTTGATAGATGGGACGCATGATGGCTCCCGATGTATATTTATATATGACTGAAATTATTTTGTTATGGATTGTCTTTGAAATGATCTGAGCTAAGTTTGGGAGAAATCTTTAGCATCGAGTGGGAGGTATAAAGTGAACTTACTTCCCTAGAACTACCCTAGAACTACGGGCCCCATAGGAGTGAGCCTGGGGCTGATTTATATAGTGATCACTAGTTTATATGGATTTGATATAGATAGTCCTACTCCGATGGCAAGGATAGGACGGCTCTCCCCAACGTGGATTGTACGTTGGACTCCATGTAGCTCACATGGTTTATGTCGGTTATAGGATCTCCTAGTGTGTATGTGTTTCCTTGTGTCTATGCTGAATGGTGAATGATTTGAAAGTAGAATTGTGAAAGTTATTCTTTCGAAAGATTTAAATGATATTTACATTATGAGAATTGATATTCTTCATGAACTGAAAGTGATTGACAAATTATATGATGACTCACATGTCTTATTGTACTTATTTCATCCTCTCATGATTATGATGATTTTCTTCGGGCTATGTGAGTCTTTCATAAATCCTGCATATTTCTTATAAAT
>NC_061115.1:10049260-10050641 GCF_002878395.1 Capsicum annuum
CCGAAGAAAATCATCATAATCATGATGATTTTCTTCGGGCTATGTGAGTCTTTCATAAATCCTGCATATTTCTTATAAATATTTATGATGATGATATTTATACAGCTGCATACACCCCCATATACTCGGGTTCTTTTCATGGTACTAACCCACATCTTCGGATGTGGGCTGCATTTTCTCGGAATGTAGGTTCAGGTGCTTAGTTCCAGGTTCGACAGTGATTTTTCAGGTACGCTGTTCTACATCCTCTGTTGTGGTGAGTCCTTATGTTCCAAGGACGTAATGTCTGATGTTGGTTTCATGGAATTATTTCTATTTGATAACTGAGTATGAGTTAGTTGGGGCATATCTCAATGGCTCACTGGTTTTATTGATTTTCTTAGAGGCTTGTCAGACTAGTATAGATGTTGGGAGTTAACTAATAAGTCGTATTTTGTTATCTTTTTGAAATTCTTTTATTCTTGGATGATGATTACTCTGTTGATATTTGAGGGTTATTTATGGAAACCCCATTGGTTTGTGTTGAACTGAATAAAAATGGCTCAAAGGGTTAGCTTGGGGCTACTCATAGCCTCAAGCACCGTGTGACGCTTCAGGACCCATTTTCTGGGGCGTTACAAACTTGGTATCAGAGCCTAAGGTTTTAAGGTGTCCTAGGGAGTCTGACAAGCCGCGTTAAGTAAAGTCTTGATCATCGGTGTGTAGCACGCCATAGCTATGAGCAAGAGGCTACAAGACGTTTTAGGAAAAAGTATGATATTTTCTATCAGAAGTCTATCGTGATTAAAGTGTCTCTCTCTATTATTGATTCGTGCTCTCCTCTTTCAGAAATATTCCTCCACATCGAGCGAGAAGAAATAATGATGGTCAGCAACCTCAACCCACTGACCCATTGATGAAAATATGTCTCATGTTGAATTTTGGGCAGCCTTTCAGGCGCTGGCCCAAGCTGTTACTGCAAATATTTAGGCCAACTCAGCCCCGAATCCACAGCAGCAGGGAGGTGATTCAGCTACTGCCAGGATTTGTGACTTCGTGCAGATGAATTCGCCAAAATTCTATGGGTCCAAGTCGGATGAGATCCACGGTTGTTTTTAGAGGAGGTGCGGAAGATTACTCAGGTGATGCATGTATCTGAGGAACATAGTGTGGAGTTAGTTGCGTATAGGTTGAAAGACCTTGCTTATGATTGGGTTTTTGCTTGCAGGAAAGGTAGAGGTGAGGGAGCTGTCCCTACAACTTGGCAAGAGTTCCAGGATGTATTCCTGGATGAGTTTTTCCCTTTGGAGATAAGGGAGGCGAAGGTGGAAGAGTTTATAAACCTGAGACAAGACTCTATGACTGTTAGGGAGTACTGTCTAAAGTTCAATCAGTTGGCTAA
>NC_061115.1:10053641-10119838 GCF_002878395.1 Capsicum annuum
TCAAAGGGTTAGCTTGGGGCTACTCATAGCCTCAAGCACCGTGTGACGCTCCGGGACCCATTTTCCGGGGCGTTACATCCTAGCATGCGATAGAGCATGTGAAGCATGCTCTAGTCAAGAGAACTAGAGCATGCGACACATTCTCCATAGCACGCTGCCGAAATTTTTAGCTTCCACCTCAACATTTGCCCATCCTATATAAGCTCAAAAATATGGGATTTACCCCAATTGAACCAAAATATACTCACTTCTCTCAAAATCCTCTCAAGAAGAAGCTAAGGTTCCTCATAGAAGATTCAAGTTCAAAAATTCTCTCCGTCAATCTTCGTAGAATCACGAACTAAGGTATGCGTTGTGTTGATTTATGAATTCCTTTCATCCATAAAGCTCAAGAACCCTATTTTTTGATTATGAATCATGTTATTAGGTTGTGGGTTGTTTAAAGTTATGTGATTGTTGTAGTATGATTCCCAAGTTGGGATCTTTATGTGAAATTATGAAACTACGTTAGCATATGAATTGAAATCCATGAATTTGATGGTCTATGATTTGTGAAATTTTGATGATTTCACCTATGCCTTAAGTTGTGCATGTAAGGTGTTTGATAAAATGCCTAAGGAATAAAAATTATTCCTTGTTGTGCATGTAAGGTGTTTGACAAATGCATGCTTTCCCTTATTATAAAATGCCTTAAGTTGTGTATGTAAGGTGTTTGACAAATGCACGCTTTCCCTTATTATAAAAAATGACTTCCATGATATTGTTATGTATTATGGATGTTTGAATGAATAATTATGGGACTAGTTGATGAAATTACGATATGTTGATGTGTATTCCCATTCATGTACAACATTATGATGATCATTTACTTCATGAAATCCCTAAGTTATTGTATTATGGATTGTTGATGTTGGTCATGTATTCAAGAAAGTCATGCTTTGTCAGTTTCCTTCTATCGAGTCCTGGGGGTACTTGTACCCAAAAAATATAGCTGTGTGCCTAGAGATAGTGTCATCCATCCACTTGTTACTATCCTTTAGCTGGAGCCACGAGTCTATTAAAAATAACCTCTCTAATTCTTCGGAGGTAGTGGTATGGACTGCATACATTTTACCCTCCCAAGACCCCACTTTGTGGGAATACACTGGGTTTGTTGTTGTTGTTGTTGTTTCCTAGAGCCAGTGTTATGTTTTCATGATATCCTCAGTCAAGCCATGATCCATAGAATTCAGTCAGTTAGGAAAACTCAGTAATCTCATATAACTCAGTAAATTAGTAATCTCAGTAGTATTCTGTCAGTCAATGTAACTCATGAACTCAATCCAGTCCAGTTCAGTTAATCATGTTCAGTGTCTATTTAGATGAGAGTAGAAATTAGCACCAAGTGAACCCAAAGATGAGGACACACACTGTCAGTTGAGGGTGTGATCTTTAAAAATCATCCTTGTATTCCAAAACTATGTATCTAACATAGGTTAAGGCATCAATACTGACAGATGAGGGTTGATAAGGTGGATAACACTGTTAGATGAAGTTTCCACCGTTCTCTTTTAGGGACACCGTCAGATGAGGGTCACCCACAACTTGTCCTTACCAGTGGTATGGTATTGACACCCTTCAATTGAGGTTACAGATTGGAGCCTAACTTAGCTATAATAGCTTACCAGGGGCATGTCGGTTAGATGACTACTTCCCACAATTTTAGTATCAGTCTCAGTAAAAGAATTCAGATAGTTCTTCTGATTTTAGAACTATCAGATATAGTCAATTCAGTACAGTACGAAACACAACTAGTTCTATCAGAACTTAGACCGTTAGATACAGTCGCTCAGTATTAGTTATATCAGTTATACCAGTCTTAGTATCTCATGATATCAGTTATCAGACTTAATAATTATGTTATCACAAATTCAGTTACAGTCTCTTATTCATGCATGTGTTCCCATGTTCATTTTATAAAGTTAGTTAGTTTATGTTCATGCATATAAACCCTTACATTCATCCTACCTCACATGCATACCAATACATTCAATCATACTGACGTATTCGCGCTATGGTGTTTTATTCTATACCATAGGTTCAGAAGCACGAGCTCCAGAGTATCAGTAGCATTCCAGTATTCAACAGTCAGAGTTAGCAGTGAGTCCTCATTCTTCGAGGACATGATTATTATTTTATCATTTCAGTATTTAATTACTTAGTTTGTTTCAGTAGTTGGAGTTAGTTGGGGATATATCCCATCAACTCCTTATTCAGACAGTTAGAGGCTTTTCAGACTATCATATTTCAGACAGTTTATTTCAGTTGTTTTGGGTATTTCATACCCTACCCAGATGTTATGTTTTATTAGATTTGAACCTTATGACCTTTCAGCCTTTATTTTCGTATTTATTTAGTATAGTATGCAAGGTACAGGTACAGATATCAGTCATGGGTTAGCTTGTGATCCTTTGGGGTCATGGGCACCATGTAGCATTCCGAGTATCGGATTTGGGGCGTTACACTTATTTAGGGCTTAAATAAATTATGTGATGGACAAAGAGTTGGCATTAAAAATTTCAAGGGGTAGATGAAATACAGCAAAAAATGTGCCTATTCTAGAAGATGAAGTCAAGTTTGAAATTAGTTTTCAGATTTGTGCCAAGCTTCAAAGTGGAGAAATTGATCTTTCAATACCTCAAAATATTGATGACTTGATTTCTAGGAAAAGAAAGTGGTGCGAAGTATCGGATGAGGATTATGGTCCTAGTTTTACTCTAATAACTCCAACGCCACCCGATGTTTCTGATCATATTTCTATAAAACATAAATTTTGTACTACTGAAGATGTGAAAAATTCTTAAGAGGATTTAAGTTTATCTTTTGTTTTTTTATGACGTTTAAAGATGGTTACTCAAGTTGTAATTGACAGTGTTTACTTTCAACTAATTTTCCACGATCTTTGCTTATCCTTTTGTAAATTACTGCATTGTTTTTTCTTATTTTATTTTTCTTATTAGTTTAATATTTTCTTTTGTGACTTTTTGATATCAAATTTCGATCTTGATCTTTTTTACTTGTGAGTTTATTTTTTTTCAAGTTAAGTTTTATAAAGATCATGATATATTCTCTTTTTGAGTTATCAACTTATGTTAGAATATCTCATAAGTTAGACATAGTGAAATGGTGTAAATTATTTCACATACATTAATTTTTTAAAAAAATCCTAAGATACATTTTGCCTCTAAGGAAAGAACTACGTAATATTCAATTAGTTAGACTTAGTGAAATATTATAATTGTTTCCCTTGAAATATTCGTTAAATTTTTAAAGCCTTTGACCTATGTTTTGTCTATAAGGCAACCGTTACTACATGTTATGTTTATGGGTCTTAACTTTTACTTTAAACTCATTGGCTAAGTCTTCTCTACAAGATTCATAGAGTATCTCATAAGTTAGACATTGTAAAATTATGTAAATTGATGTCCATGAGGCATACGTCCCGGTAATAGTTTTATAATATTCAATAAGTTAGATTTTGTGAAATAGCATAAACCATTGCCCATTAAGTATTTGTTAGTTTTTATAAGTCTTGTGTTATGTTTTTTTATGTAAGACAAAACTTACTACACATTATGCGTCTAAGCCGAGAATTGTATAATAGCCAATTAGTTAAACTTTGTGAAATACACTAAAATTTTAAAAGTCTTTCGACTATGTTTTGCCTCTATGACAATAGTTACTACATACCACATAAGTTAAACATTGTGATATTGGTGTAAACTTTTTTCCATGAGGAATTACTTGTTCTTTTGAAGTCTTTGGGCTAATGTTTTGCTGAGTTATAGATCATCTGCCAAATTAGTACATATTATGCTAGTGTCAAATCTTGCCCATGGGGCACAACTTGTTCTTTTGTGATCTAAAATTCTTGCCTCTTGGGCAAGAGTTATAGATCATTTACTAAATTATTAAATACTAAAGTAGTGTCAACTCTTGCTCATGGACTTGTTTATAGTCTTGCCTCTAGGTCAAGAGTTATAGATCATATGTCAAATCATTTCAGATTAAGGTAAAGTCAACTCTTTCCCATGGGGAACAACTTGTTCTTTTGTGATTTAAAAGCCTTGCCCCTAGGGCAAGAGTTATAAATCATCTTCCAAATCATTACAGACTAAGGCAATGTCAATTTTTGTCTAATGGGCATAACTTTTATCTAGATGGACTCTATGTTGGACATTGTAAAACTAGACATCGTAAGTTACATATTATAAAATTATGTCGATACAAACTAATAATGTCTACTCTTACCCGCGTGACATAACTTATTTTGTTGTATTTAAGTTTGTCTCTAAGGCAAGAGTTGCAGAACATTAGCTAATTTAATACAGAATAATAGGGTTAACGTTTGCCCATGAGGCAAAATTTGAGATATATTATTTTATTAAAAATTAATTATTTTTTTAAATGACATAATTTATTTGCACCAAGTTTAAGTTAAAAATACATTTTTCTACCAATAAAAAATTAAAATTACATTTACACTCTGCACAAAGTTCAAGGTAAGACAAATTTCATCTCAAAGATACACCAAATTTCATCTCAAAGCTCGAATTGATATAGTACATTTTGTACCAAAAAAATAAAGTTAAAAACATATTTGCCTACTGTACAAAGCTCAAGATAGGACAAGTTTCATCTCAAAGCTACAACAAATTTTATCTTAATTCTCGGAGCTTCGGATTTCTCTTCTTCTCTTTGGTGAAATCGCATTCTACGTTTAGGGTTTTTGATTTTGTCCCTCATCTCTCTGTAATTTCTTCCTTAGCATAGGTAATTATCGCTCACTTTTTCTTAATCTCATAGAATGTATTTAAACTATTTATTACATAGCAATTTTTTTGAGCTGAAAATCACTCTTTTCTTTTCTTAATCATATTCTATAATGCATGGATTAATTTAAAAACTCTATTTTTTTTGTCTAAATCAGCTTGATGAAAATGAATTTTTGTTGGTGAGATTTGAGTTTTTGATGGTTTCTGTACACACCGAGCTCATTTTGGTCCAGTCATTACGTCGCTTAGGTTTATTTGTGAGAGTTGAATTTCGGGTGTTTGTGTAGCCATTGGGTTAATTTTTTTGTCCGATAAATTTCATTTTACAACTTGATTCTTGTTTTATTGTTAATTTTTAATTTGAAAGTTGTTTTTATCTTTGTAACTCTGCAAATTTTGTAAAGCATGTCTAGCAAGATAAATTGTGTTGAGTACTTTATTGATCCTAATGATTGGTTTAAATCAGACCCCCATTGGAGAGGAGATTCAAATTATCACATAACTATAACGAGCTTTTTGAATGACAATCAGTTGTCATTGTTAGAAAAAGTTTTTTTTGGTAATTTCATGCAATTAGATAATCTAAATTCATCCGGTATGCTTTTACATTGCATTCTTTTATCGAAAGCAATATGTAACAAGAAGAATTCGATGATATTTTATGTTCAGAAAATTTACATTGAGTTTACACTTGATGTTTTTGGTCTTGTTACTGGGTTGTCAACTAAAATTTCAAGTAATATATTAGCATCAGTTAAGGAAAAAGGAGGTGGTAGTCATCTATTGAACACTTACTTTGATGGCGAAGAGAAATTAAAAATGGAGGACTTGAAAACTTTTATTGAAACAAGAAAAAGTGAAGTCCAAAATGATTTAGACACTGTCAAGCTAGCTGAAATCTATATTTTAGGATGCGTGTTCTTGGGGGGAGTCTTGCCAAGGTCATTTATGCTAATATTATTATTATATTGGAGGATGAAACTTTGTGTAGAGAGTTTGTATGGGGTCAATTATCTTTCGATGAAACTTTAAGTTCATTGAAAAGCTCTTGAAACCAACGAAAACAACTATCAGAGCATCATACCATCTTGTTGGTTTTGCATATGCCTTTATGGTATGGACATGAGATATTTTTTCCAAATATAGAGAAAAAAATGTGCAAATAGTCTCTGAAGAAAAATATCCTCTTATATTCCGTTATGTGGCATGTACTACTCCACAATACACAACAATGATCAAGTTTATTCACTCAAACAAATCAAAGTTTTCAGTAAGTATCTACACTTATTTTATTTTTATTTTATTGATTTAATCAGTATATGTTTATTGTAATTCTTAGTTATGTTAATTTTTTTAGATTAATAGAAAGGTGTAGTTAAGGCATTCTCACTGGAGCATGAGCTGCCAAGTAATAATGATAGTGAAGAAGGTTAGTGAAGAAAATTGCTTACTTTTCAATTGATATATGTGACCTTATACTGCTTGTGCTATATTAATTATTAGTCTTCTCAACATCCGTTAAATTGGTCAAGGAGAATCTATCATACTTATATTCTATTATCTTACTACATCAAGGTGAATGAGCATTTTTGAAATTGTCCTTTTGCACATATAAAAACAGATGCTCGTGGGATCTTACACTAATAATAGCCAAGATAAAGATCCATCTAACATGCTCTAATCAATGACCTAGGTTCCTAGGAAGAAATATTTGGTAATACATGCGTCTAACTCCTAATTATTCTTCTTCAACTTTACCTTTTTTGACTATCTACTTTATTATACATGTTTTTTTGTTCTCTTATTGATTCTTCTTCCTTATAGAATTAGAAGTGGCGAGCTGAAGAAGGAAACAATGTAGGTCATTCTGATGAGAAAGAAGAAGCCGCAGAAGAAACAGTAATTGGTTTGAGTCCTCAAAACATGGAAGACATGAGACAGGCAAAAAATCAGGTAATTCAGTCCTTATATTGTCAGTCCATTAAGTATTTGTAAAACACAAGGATACTGAACCACATTATAAAGATATTCCTTTTCTTGTTTGATTGGACCATACGAAGCATTTAGTTTTTTTGTTTAGTTTTACTTTGGTCCTTATCTGATCTCATAGCTACTCTTTGCCAATCTTGGATTAGAAATTGCAAATTTTGCTACACAAAATTTCTTGGATAGACTATCTTTATAAATAATATAGGGTTCCTTAACTCTCTCATGAACAATACAACATGTCTTTGATTTTGAAATTAAGTTTTATGTTGGTAGTTCTACCCACAGAAGTTGCAATCAGCTATTCTACTTTGTTATTAGTGACAATATATTACTGATCGTAGAATCATGATAAAATCTCAAAGAAAAACAAAATTTATGAAAAGAAGTGAGGTTATAATCCCTGTATTAGTCCGGACTGCCCATTTGCTTGATCTCAGGAGAAAAAGCTCAAAGTTTCCAGAGAAAATTCTTATGGAGTGACAAGAGCAATCTCTTACCTCCACACACAGATAAAGGAGACGGCAAAAAACACGAGTGAAAGTCAAGATGAGTTCCAACAGATATTTAAGGAGCTTAGTTGTAGATGAAAAATAGCTAAAACCAAAAAAGGAATTCCTTTCAGTGATTTGGATGCCTGGTTTAAAAATTTGAAATGTTACAGGGGTAATTATGAGAAAATCAATGACCTAGGTTCCTAGGAAGAAAGATTTTGTAATACATGCATCTAGCTCCCAATTGTTCTTCTTCAACTTTACCTTTTTTGATTGTCTGCTTTATTACACATGCTTTTTGTTCTCTCATTGATTCCTCTTCCTCATAGGAAAAGAATGATGTACTACCTTATCTTTTGGTATAAGAGTTCTCAAAATCTTCTCTCTATTCTCAGCAGCAGGTAAACCGACCATAATTCTGCCCAATAGAAAACCAAATTTTGAAAACATATGTTTTGATAAGTCTACCCAATAGAAAATCATAATTCTGAAACATAATCATAAATTAAAAAAGGTTGTGATATTTATTAATATTCCCTTAAGGTCAAACTATAAATAGGAACCATTGTACACAGTAATATATCTCCAAAAAAAATGCTTTTTAATAAACCTTCAGAAGATGAGGCAAGACTTCCTAAAAAAGTCATTTGGGTGAGCAACATATCTCCAACTACAAACGACTTCATATCACCAAGAAAAAATTATAATTGTTCCACTAGTTTATTTGTTTAAACTGACGCACAACTTGTTTATGTTATTTAATAGAGCTTTGGTGGTATTGAAGTTGATGGGGACATTATTTATGAAACTAAGAATTGTGGCGATGTTGATTTAATAATCAATAATGTTATTTCTAGTGTGTTTTTGATCTCTTCTAGTTTGCCAACATCTCCTAATGTCAAAAGTACTCAAGCTGAGAGATCTGTAAGTGTCTCGAATTCCAATTTACATGCTTCTTTGCTTAAACTAATTCACTATAATGTGTTTGTGATTTTCAACAGGAGCTTGGTGTTATTAGTGTTGATACAGAAGACATGATTTTTGATGTTGATGGAACTAAGAAGTTTGTGAATGTTAATTTAACAAATTGTAATATTGAGATATCTGTAAGATCTATATTTTCATTTCCTTTTATTACCTTATGGCTATTTTTTCTATCAATTTTAGTTCTTTCTCTATTTTCCAGCGTGATGAACAGGAAAGTGCTTGTGTTTCTCCATTAAAAAGTAAAGGGTCTCCACTAAAACTTAAAGTCTCTCCACTGAAAAAACAAACATACATTAGGAGGAATAAGGACAACAAATCAGCCATAAGTGATGTTACTTTCGAGTTGAATTCCAGGCTATCTTTCATGGAAGCATAAGTTAAGGACGCCACTCCTAAAAAATCGGTTAGAAAAAAATTTGTAGGACAGTTAGCCAAATCTCCATATGTGGCAGATTTTAATTTGGGTGCATCCCAATCCATTTTTTATCAAAAGCATCCTTTCATATGTGACATTGAAGCATTTGATAACCTGTGAAACTTTAACACTGATTTTTGGGCATTCATCGAGTGTGTATTGAGTAAGTTAAAATGGTAACACATATATCTTTAAGCTTTTTATTTTGTCATTTTTGTATTTATGGTGACACATATATTCTGACTGTATTTATTTTTCATGTATTTTAAGTGCTAAATATATATACATTAAGGAAAAGATGTGTTGCCCGAATGTTTAATGTTTGGCTCTTATGCTGTGGATTCGAAGGAGTGGTTTTATTCACTTACAACTTCTGGTCGACCTTTGAATGACAGTATTATTTCTTGTTTTCCTAATCTATATTTGTAAGTGTGCCTTCCTTGTTCTATTCAACCTTATTGTGCTTTATATCATTTGTGATTATTCGCAATGAGTGTGCTTTTGGTTTGTCCTTTGTTTTGTTCCTCCCTTTCTTCTAGTAGGTCAAACATACTAACAATATTTCTTGTTTAGCTGTTTGTAATGGTTACATTTATTCTGGCTCATGGGATAAGAGTTTGAAAGTGTGGAGAACTTCTGATTTAAAGTGTTTACAATCAATTAAGACTCATTATAATTCTATAAATGGATTCATGTGAGTCTTGTTTTTTGGTAATTAAAGATTTTATTAACTATCAGGGTAAACATTACCAAGCAGGGTGTGCTTTTTGTCATGCTATTCAACTACTGTGCTAATGTAGAAAAAACCTTACCTATTTCACGCTTGCCATTGTCAGGGCTATCATTTCCATGTACCACATTATTGATATTGATGAAATTGCATTTTGTCCAACTTTACAATTCAAATCTTTATGTTAGTTAACCGGAACCAAGAATATTTTGTTGGTTCCTAACATTCATTGCAGTAACCCTTTACCTACTTTAAAACCTTCATTTGTATGCAAATGTCGAGCAACAAAATCATTCTCATAAGCCCTTATGACAAGATAATCATAACCCTAAACTCTTGCAAGAACGTCACAAGCCTTAAGCAAATTTGTCGTAACTTTTTGCCTCCTGCAATTTTTGTGTGTGTGTTAGCACAAATGGAAAACATAGATCATCTGTAGATATGTGTTAGCTAAACTATATGATACTTCAAAGGACCAAATATTCAAATTTTCTCTATTTATATAGAGGTTTACTAGCTGGCATTTGCTGCATTTTTGTGGTCGTCAGATCATTTATCGTCGCATTTTTTGTGTCTCAAAACAGCTCAACATTTCTTAGATCAAATTATTGATATCATACTGCACTATGTCGCATTTTTGTGTCTCAAAACAGCTCAACATTTCTTAGATAAAATTATTGATATCATACTGCACTATGTCATTATTTAACACTACTCCTTTAGGAAGTACATTTAAGTCGAGTGAGTCCTGCTCTAGATAATGATTTATACTAGTGTAATTTCTTACTTCACCGATCTGATGGATGATTTTATGATACCACTATTTCTAAGTATAGTGCTTCTAAATTCTTTTTAGTATAACTGGCATGCTATGTTGTTCATAACACTCCTGAGTGATTCACCAACTATATTCCACTGTTCTAAGTTGAAGACCTAAAATATTACACCAATTTCTAATTTCTATAAACCTTACGATATTAATTAAGTAAAGGAGCATAACAGTTCTTCTTTCAAGCTCAAAATATCACAATTATCTGCCGGTATTAAGATAAAGGCACCCAACCCTGATTTTTGTCACCCAAAATACATGTCTGTAGGACTTCGTTATGACTCAATGTCAACCTCACTAGAACTGACGATATGAGCTTATATACAAAATACACACCCGTCTTACTTGAATAAACTCCATATGTATAGTACATACCTTCTCTTGAGTTTTGTGCCCCACTAAAATATCGACCATTCTATGGTCTACAGCTATATACAACAATTGAGCCCTTCTTCATGATATTTTGTGGGTAACCAGAAGCATCACAGTGGTATGTATAATCACCAGGAGCTGGATCCTTTTCATTATTCCATGACGATAAGTACACTTCTCTACCAGTTACAAAGTTCTTACCAATCCTCATGTCTGCTAATAGTGTATTATGTAATTACAATGTACTTAGATTTTTTTAAATTTCTACTACTTTCCTTGTAATTTGCATTAATTGGAAATGATAAATTTTTTGAATCTTGAGAATGATGCTTGTGGTAGTTTTAACTATTGCACAATGTGCAGTTAGCTTGAGATCGAAGTTGTGTAGGTTTAAGTGTTCTAATTATTTGAGGGGTTTGATCATCTTACTTTGGTTACTTCTTTATGTAATGAATGTGTTGTAATGCTCTTATTCAGTGTTCTTTTTATTTTATCTCAATATTTGGATACAATAATCTACTATATGAGGAAGAAGGCAAAATATGAACCTAATATTGTTGTAAAGTTCACTATAACTGATTTTGTATTTAGAAACAAAATTGATGCTGTTTATCAAGATTTTTTGAAAAATGGTAAATTTTTTCTGTCATCCTCGAGAAACATGAGTCCGAGGAGTATATCAGAGGCTTCTATTGTGATGCAAACATACCGTGGAACAAGGTTGACTGTGTGCTATTTTAAATTTATGTTCCACGAAAAAAATCTGAACTTGGACATTAGATTTTTTGTGCTTTTGACTTTATTAATTGGTGCATAGATGTAACACCCCAAAAATCTGTCCCGAGATGTCACACGATGCTTAGGACCACAAGTAATTCCAAGCTAACCCTTATACTGGCATAACTCATGAGCAACTATTTGAAGTACATAAATCTGAAGAAAATGTGGAAAAATAAATCTTATTTGAACTTGGTCAATACAAATCTACTTTAAGATTAATACAACTCTGCTTATACAAAACAAAACTAAAATTAAATACATCAACTATACTGACTGTCTATGAAGCCTCTACTATACTGACTATAGATAGCTAGGACGCGATCTCAACTATCACTAATCAATATATATGAGTAAGAAAGTAAAGAATTATAAATAAATCTAAGTAAAGTCCCCGAAGTAGGAGGACTCATCATCTTGCTGGCTGGAATCTGCAACAGTCTGAATCTGAATGTGCATACTAAAACTTGTACCTACATTATAAGATAATGTAGCACATAGACATATATGTGGATCAGTACTTTGAGGATGTACTGAGTATATGAGGGTGAATGCATAAGTAAAAACATATTTTATAATCATTATTTATAAAACAATGCATACTAAATGTATGTGACTCACATAAGCTGAAATATCTGAAATACTGAAATATGTAGCAATAAGAAGCAAAACTTGCATTATAAATCTACTGAGCCACAACATTTAGTTCTAAAATCTATGCATGTATTTTCTCTTTAAATCATGCTGTCTAATTGTAGAAAGGACTCACTCTTAAATTTGAAATTTGAAAGCTGAAATTTGTAACTATGATCTTTCTGTAAAGCATAATCTGAAATAAAGTTATGAGCCCTTACACTTAGTTTCTAAAAGCTTTTCTGTAGATATTTGCTATTAGGCTTTAAGCTTCAAACCTTAGGGAAAATACTTTATCTTTTATTCAAAAGCTTTAGGGAAAACTCTTTAAAACTATTCTGTAAGGGAAATACTTTTAAAAATGTTTTGAAAAGCTTACTATTATGAAAAAAAATACATTATCTGAAGGGAGGTTCTCTTAACTGACATAAACTATGTGAGCTACATAGAGTCCAACGTCTCGGCCTCCTAAGGAAGACAAACCTCACATTGAGGAGAGGTGTTATACTCTTGGGAGTATAACCTCAGCTTAAGTGATCACTATCTCTATCTCTGTGGGCACTTTAATCTCAATCCTATGGTGGCATGTAGTTCTGTATTATGAGGCCTTGTAATCATACCCAACTCGGTGCTAAATACTACTCCCTTAAATTTGCTATGCTTGTCTCATTGGAAATCAACTTTAAATAATCTCATGGTTTATAATGAAAACAAACTGTATATCTATAATTTGAAATTAACTATGAAAAGTGGATTCCAAAACTCAACTAAGGATCCGAAGATCTTATACTACTTATACAACTGATAACATGCAAATCTCAAGGTGCTAAAAAGAACAAGTTCTTGAATTATCAATACTCAATCTTAGGGCTTAAAGCCCATGCTTCAAAATCATGTCTAAACATCATATTGTTCATGCTTGATAATGTAACATTTAGAAATTGAACTTCAAATCTGGAAATTTCAGCAATATGCATGAAAATATGAACATAATCATGAAATTTATCTTCAAAATCTCTCAAAAACTCATAATCTTGTAAATAGTAATAATAGGTATGAATCCCAATTTAGAACTCATGTATAAACATTCAAAATCATAGAAAGACATCATGCTTGTAATGCCCCAAAATCCCATCCCGAGGCACCACACGGTGCTTAAGGCTACAAGTAGCCCCAAGCTGACCCTTTGAGCTTGTTACTGTCTTAATCTCTCACTTTGGGATATCAAGTCAAATGATAATACTGTAATATCAAATCAAAAACTGAATTAATCCAAAAAACATAATCTGAAATATCAAACACTGGAAGTCTAAACACAACTGCTAGTCTAGTCTGACAAAGCTTCTACTACTCAATCTGGAGAGCCATTAGGATAGACCCCACCTGATCTGAAAGTAATAACAACTATAAATCTGTGAATATGGTCCTCGAACCATGAGGACTCACCAACTGTATAATGTGGACAAGACACTCGAGAATCGAGATCACTGCTAACACTGAGCACGTGAACCTACATTATAAGACAATGTAACATATAGACGTATATGTGGATCAGTACTTTGGGAATGTATTTGAGTATATAGGGATGTATACATTTACATAAAACGATATCAGCATTCTTAATAAAATAATACATGCAGGTATGAATGATTAACATAGCTTGAATACAACTGAAATCCGAACATATCATTCATGAAGATTAAAACAAGTAATAAAAATATCGTTAGTCATTATACTTATCTTAAAAAGATATGTTCTCCTCTTTATTCTCAAAACTCAGAAACTCAAAAGAATTTTTTAAACCATACTTTCAAAACTCATGCTTTTATCTTGAGGAAAGTAAAAATTCTTCAAAACTTAAGAACTTAGAAAAAAATTCTTCAAAACTTAAGAACTTAGAACTTTAGAAACTTTAAGACTTGAGAACTCTGGGACTCTTAGGATTAGGACTCTTTGGGACTCAGGAGTTTCTTCTAACCGACATAAACCATGTGAGCTACATGGAGTCCAACGTCTTGCCAACGTTGGGGAGAGTTGTTCTATCCTTGCCATCGTAGTAGAACCTCATCTTTAGTGATCACTGTCTCAACCTCGGGACTATAAATCTTAGTACTACGATGGCACGTAGTTCTAGGGTATGAGTCCTTAGAATCATACCCAACTTGGTGCTAAATACTACTCCCATACTCAACTCAGAACTTTTAGGAAATCCACCTCAAAATAACTCAAGGGTCTATAATGAAGACTAAAACATACTTCTCTTCATTTAAATCATAATTAATGTGGATTCCTCTCTTAACTCAAGCTCTAAACAATCTTCTTAAAAAGCTTTCAATCATCTCAATCAAGATAATGGAAAATAACTCCTAATATGAATCTCATAATTTTAACATCTCAAAATTTATGTTTGATAAGAGACATTCATAATCAACTTAAAATCTAGAAATTTCATCTATATATACGAAAATATAAACATGCTCATGTGATTCAACTTCTAAAACCATGAAAATCTCATAATCTCATGAATAGCAACATAGGGTATAAACCCACTTCAAATTTTCATAAGAAAACATGTGAAATCATGCTACTTGAATTTTAATTTATGGGAAACATCAAAGTCTTGCAACTAATGATAATGTGTGAAAAACCCTAACTCAACTTTATATAAAGTCTCATAAAGTTCAGTAAAATCTGTATTTAAAATAAAGCTTTGGGCACAAGGATGCAACGATTATCCTTGTTCAAACCCCACATACCTTAGATTTCTAAATTAGATGAACTAGCTTTCTTGAGACTCTTCTTCTTACTCTTGAGAGAGGGTTCTTGAAGCCTTTGACTTGGGGACCTTAAATCTCAACTCAATTTGTAGAGTCTATGGTGAGTTCTTGAATTTCTTGGAGAAGGATTGGGATTTTCTCTAAAGGGTTATTCTTTGATAGAAAACCCTAGTTTAGATACTTTGGGTGAATAATAAAATCAACTGCTTTGTTTTGGATATATCTGAGTGATATAAGGGTGGGAAAATACCAAAAAACCCTTTTAAAAATGAATTAAAATCACTGAACGGGATATGCAAAGGTGGGGGTGCGACGGTCCATAGAGGACCCAACGGTCCATCAGTCCTGACCGTCGCACCTGGGCAAGAACTTGGTTCACTGTCTCAAAGGTGACGGTGTGGGCGACGGTCCATCGTTAGCTCAATGATCCATCGGCCTGTCCGTCCTACTTAACAAGAATATGGTCTTTCTGCCTCACCTACGATAGTCTGGGTGACGATCCATCTCTATCTCGATGGTCCGTTGGCCCTTTTTGTCGCACTTGGGCGGTTCAAACTGCCTTTTATAATTCGACCATAACTTTCTATTTTGACATCAAATTCTGACGAATTTGATATCGATGAAAAGCTTACACAATTTCCCATAAAACAAAAAGTTGATATTAGGGAAATTCTATATGGTTTAAACACTACTCACTTTGGAAGTCATTCCTTAACACTATAGAGGTGAAATCGAGCTTTCAGAAAGTTTGGGATATTACAATGCTTCTTAAAAATACTTTAGAAATATCAATATAATAATATCAAGAATTACAATTATCATGCTTAAACTCAATTGAAAATCTGAAATCAATATCTCATAACATACTCATGGTATTCAAAATCATAAAGAAGCATTCTTTTACTTAAAACAAACATGGAATTTCGTAATTAAATCATATCATGCTCAAAATCATCAATAAGATACTTTTGGGTACAAACCCAATCTTAAAATATAAGAAATTTGCTTAAAAATATAATTTTGGGTACAAGGACGAAAGGATTGTCCTTGTTCATAACCCCACATCCCTTAATAGACTTGGTTGGATGTAGATAATTTGGCTTTGAAACCCTAGGAGATGATATTTAATGCTTTCTTGAGATTCTTGAATGTGATGCTTAACTCTTGGCTTCTTTCTTGAAGAGGATGACTTGAAATTTTATGTTTCTTGGATTGGAAACTTTGAATTTGGAGCTTAACTTCTTGATTCTTGAGAGATGACACTTGTATTTTTGTTCTTGGGAATATAGGAGGGATTTTTATTTGTTTAATGACTTCTTAGGGTTAAAAGAGAGGAGTTTATGTGATTAATATCTCATAAAAATATTTAGAAGTGATTAGGGACGGTTTAGGGGTGTGAAATGACTTCAACACCCCTGATCTAGATCAAAATGAAGTTTTTTAGCACTTGACAATGAATTAGGTGACACCTATCCAATCGCCTAACTTAAGGTGGGGGATGCCTTTTCAATCGCCTAAGTTTGGTTGGGCGGTGCCTAACCAATCTCATACCCTTATTGCCTCTCACGAAAATGGGCATAACTTTTCGCTCAGGTATTGGATTAAGGCAAAATTGGTATCGTTGGAAATCTATTACAATTATCTACAATTTGGTGGGTCTTGAGATGAAAAATTCCATGTATATATATAGTTATACATGTTTAAATTAGACCCTTGTAGAATCAAATATCAAACTTTGGATGAATTAAAGGATCTTAGCTTAACTTGGCTCTAAATGATTTCTATGAACATTTTTCACCTCAAAAGTAAATCAAACATGAGGATAAATATCATGAAACTTTATATTCACATGAGAATCACTTGGATTATAACTTGTATACGTAGGAGCGACGGTTCATAGACTAGCTCAAAAATGTGGGGTGTTACAATATATGTACACGACTCCAACCATACCAAGCGCAGTGATAAAGTTATTCAAAAAGTGAGGTTACCTCACCAAACACTGATACCATATTTTCTACAAAAGGTCAATTTCTATCTTGAGAAGGGCATTGACAAATCTGAAAATGACACTTCGCCAAAACAAATGGTTGATGAGCTGCCACAACAAACTCAATGGTATCTTATTGCATTCATTTTTTAAATGTTCATTTAACTTATTTTTTTTGTTGTTTTCCATATATTCACATAATAGTTTCTTTTGTATAATAGTGATTATAGAGCATTTATTTGTGCCTTTACTGAATATTTCATTCATGGTAGAAATATTCCAAAAGAAGATTGACATTGGTTGTGTTCGCATGATGTATGGAGATTTGTTGTGGGATTATAGAAAGAGAAAACTAAAAGTTGGTATAAAAGACAACACTACAAAAATGTTGGCAGATTATTTGTAAAGGAAAAGAGGAAGAGGACGCACAAGGAGGAGGAGTTTAGTTTAGTTTTTATTGAAAATCACTGCACATCAAGGATTTTTAGCTATTTTTATGCGATTATGTAAAGTTTAAATAATTTTTTTAAAATTGAATCAACTATTTTTGATGTAATAACGTAAAGTATACAATGTATAATCACTGCCGATTCATTTGTTGGTATCCTTATATATTTATGTTTTATTAATCGAAGAATATTTTTGCTTCTCCTTGTGGCATGTTTTTCTCCTGAGGCAAGAGTTATTGAGTATCTTCTAAATTAGTAAACAATGTGGTAGAACCAATTCATGCCCGTGAGGTATAACTTGTGTAGGAAAAATAATTTATTTCAAAATAATTTATTGTGTATTTGAAAAAAGAAAAAGGAAAAAGAGTCATATTATTTACTTGGAGAGAAAGAAAAGAAAGAAGAAAAGGAAAAAAGAAAAAAGGTCCACCGACTCTGCCTCCACCACCCCAACAAAGTGCTATAAATAACATGTCTTTTCTTTTGCAAAAAAAAAAAACACCATATACTTCCAACTATCCAATTTCTTTTTCCTTAGTTCCACTCTAATTATCATCTTATTGTTGTTTTTTGCTTTAATATTTTAACTTGTTGGTATTTGTATTAATAATTTTGTCGATTTCTGTACCCTTTGGTTAATTACAGAAGACTTATTTAACTAAAAATATCCTCTAATTGATTAGGAAAGTGCTTGTTTAATATCGGAGAAACATTTCACACTGCTGAAATAGTTTCTTAGGACAATGCCTAGGACGACTCAAGTATAATTAATCTATTAACTTGTTAAAAAGTAGGTTAAATTCTGTTATAATTGCCATATTGATTATAGTATTATCACTGAGGTAGTAGTAATATTATACACTGTTTATGTTATTGTATTGCTGATACAATTAATATAATATTTTGTGAACATTTAATAATGTTGTTATTATTTTTTTTCCATCAATCCTTAACTCCTTAACTTGCCTATCCAGAGTACCATGCACTAGACAAATATGCTTCTTTCACTTAAAACTCAAGGGCACTACTAACCGCACACAATACTTAATAAACTTAGAAAATAATGCAACCTCATATCACCTTGGGCACACCTCTACCTCATATCTACAACATCATTCTTAATCTCAAATCAATAAACTTAAATTCTTGCATTTACTATTTCAAGCCTATTGGTTCACCTCCATATAACTAGCATTACTAACCAAGAAATCGTTATCCCCACCTTGCTCATCATCTACTATTCAAACTTAGTATCTCGTTCTAGCTATGATTAACCACAATCTTAACAACTATTCTTACATGCCAAACATCTAAAAATACTAGTCCGCTAAAACCTCATAACAATAATGATTAATCACAATCCTATGTTCTATCTTATTATGATTTGCTAGCACCTCCTTCTTCTACACCGTATTACTATTTACCCTTCTTATGCATCTAAACCCCTTCATATCTTTAGAAGTTTCAACTAAACTTCCTCTTGCAATCTCAGGAAAGCCTAAATTAACAACAGTCATCCACCAAGTACTTTCATCAAAACCTATACTTTTCTAGCACAACAAATACCATCAATAACTCTTTTCTTACCTCAAGCAAACAACAATCCACCTTAACCAATAATCTCCTTCTCTAACTTTCATTAAACTAACAAACAAGGATACATTACTTCATTACTAACTCAATCGTAAGCGAAAATTCAGCTATACATATATTCAACAAATCTCCCTTACCACCTTTCTTGTCACTACACCTCTAGACCCCTAGTTCCAACCAACATAAGAAAAACAAGATGAACAACAAATTGCTAGTGAATCTAAATAGGCCTCATACGGATTCACTAGACTTTGATTTCTTTTGTTTTGAATAAGAAAATGAGATGAATAACAAAGCAACTATGCTAGTGAATCGAAATAGGCCTCACACGGCTTCACTAGACTTTGATTTTCAAAAACACCATGATAACAAGATTACTTAATACAAGGGATAGAAACTTGACACATGATATTCAATGATCTAAGAATACACATCTTACTTTATTTTAACTGAACAACTCATACGAATGAGGACATAACTTTAAATTTGAGGGACTTATAACACACTAGAAAGCTCCTCTCAAACTGCTTTGTGAAACTTTTGAAACTTTTTGCTAGTAAGTCTGAGAGTATTATCAGGGGAAGAGATTAGAACTTGCCAATCATGTTTCCTCAAGAATAGTACATAGATAGAGAAGTATAGATTATCATTATGGATTCTATGAAGGAATCTGAAAGCACATCTGACTTGGGCTTAGTGCACAATTTTTACAAATATAATAAAGAACTTCAATAATCAGAACTCAAAAGCAGTAATGGGATACTTTCTAGCCTTCTTATAATCCCAATACTATCTGTGGAGAATTAAGATTGACTGTTTCTGATACCTTGAAAATAAGGCAGAGATGGCCTGAATAGAGTAAGATGAGAATTTGTATAAGTTTCATGGAGAACCTTTCTATAGCACGATCTGAGACTTAAAAAAATGGAGACATTTTCTAAATACCTTGTAGCCTCTCGAAGAAATATACAAATGTCTCTGTACCATTCCACAAACCTCTACTAGACACGGATTCACAGACACCCTAGGACTCTTGAAACCTGGATCTGATACCAAGTTTGTAACGCCTTAAAATCGGGTCCCGAGATGTCACACGGTGCCTAGGGTCACAAGTGACCCCAAGCTAACCCTTCTACTGGCATAACTCATAAGCAACTGAATAAAATGCTTAAATCTATATAAAATTAACAAAAACATAAAACTTTTCTAAACTTGATCAATGCAAATCTGAACTTTACAAGATTACAATTTTGCTTTTACAAAACAAAAGTAAAACTGAATACATTAACTCTACTGACTGTCTATGAAGCCTCTACTAGTACTGACTATAGGTAGCTGGGTCATGACTCCTAACTATCCCAACTCAATACGACTGAATAAAAAAAATACAATACTTCTCAATATGTATAACTAACTCAAGCCCATGAATCATAAGGACTTATCACTTGCTGACTGGAAGCTGCGAACTGACTAAATATGGTATATACGCTACAACTTGTACCTACATTATGAGGAACTATAGCACACAGACGAGTATGTGAATCAATACTTTGGGAATGTACTGAGTATATGGGGGTGTATGAAATTAAATAATCAATATCATAAATTCTTATAGAAAATATGCATGCTAGTATAGATGACTCACATAGCTTGAATTAAAACCATCATAATCATGAATAACAAAATAGGTAATGTAAATCAAGTGAGTCATTGCACTTTATTCAAAATCTGCATTCTTTTTTATTCTCAAACTTGTAAGATAGATAAAGTCTTAAAACAACATCTTTCAGAATATACACTTTAATCTCATGAAAACTAGGAACTTCTTTGGAAACTTAAAGATTTTGACACTTGAGAACCTTAGAAATCTTTGACTCATAGCTTTTGAAATACGTATACTTTTAACTCAGATAGACTGGGGGACTACTTTGGGAGTTTCTTCTAACCGACATAAATCATGTGAGCTACATGGAGTCCAATGTCTTACCCATATTGGGGAGAGCTGTTCTATCCTTTCCATCGGATAGAACCTTAAATTTAGTTATCACTATCTTAACCCACTTGGGGTAAATTAGAAACCTACTAGGGCACGTAGTTATGGGGCATGAGACCTCAGAATTAAGCCTAACTCGGTGCTAAATACAACTCCTTTACTTAGCTCAGAACTTAAGAAAATCCACCTTAAAACATTTCAACATTATGTGATGGGAGCCAAAATGCATCTCCTTTATCTCAAAATCAAGGACGTGGATTTCTTTCTTAACTTAGGATCAAAACTCACTTCTTTATTGAAATCTTGATAGACTTATCATGAATAATCTTTAAAGTCTCAATAACATGGAAATATATGTACTCTTCTTGAATCACTTTTAAAAATATCAATAAGTCATTATCAAAGACTCACAATTTCATAATAAGACTCAATTCATGACAACAAATCTTGTAAATTCTTGAAAATAGGATATCAATATAGGCATGTGCAATTTATACCATGAATTCTCAATTTAGATCATAATTAAACAAGATAATCATGCAATTCAAGACTTGAAAAATTCCATAATCTCATAAACTTGAAATATAGCAAAATAATATGAATTCATCTTGGAAATACAAAATTCTTTAAGAAAAACTAAAACTTTTGGGCACAAGAGCGAAAGGGTGTTCTTGTTCAAACCCCACATACCTTGAAATCGAAGCTTTGGATGAACTCTTAACTTTGGATTGTTATTCTTGAGATTAATGGGTGCTTCTCATAGCCCTCGGAATGGAGAATCAGAATCATAAAAAATTATCAAAAACCTATGATTGAATTTTGAGATATTGAATTTTTAGGTCCCTAATGAATGTTCTTGGTGATTTTGAGAGAATATAAACTTCTTTTAGTGTTTTGGGAGTTTAATCCCATGTTATAGCGGAATAGGGGTTGTAAAATACCACTTTTGCCCTTAAAAATGTGGAAATAGAACCTGAAAATTATTAGCGTGTGACAGAGCGTGCGCCGCATGCTTATCGCATGGTGCTACTGCCTCAGCCACTAAAATGGCCATAACTTTTTGCTCGGGTATTGGATTTTTGTGAAATTGGTATCGTTGGAAATATAATTAAATTATATACAATTTGATAGGTATTGGGATGAAAAATTCCATGTATATAAAGAGTTATACATGTTTGAAGTAGACCCTTATAGAATCGAATGTCAAAATTTGGACGAATCAATTGATCTTAGCTCAGCTTTGTTATAGGTCATTGCTATGGAAATTTTTCACCTCTAAACTACTCCATAGACTAGGATAATGATCATGAAACTTATATTCACATGATAATGACTTGGATTAGATCTTATACGTGTAGAACGATGGTATTGTACGCGTAGAATATGCGTAGAACGATCTTATACTGCACAAAAATATAGGGTATTACAGTTATGGTATTGCAGGTACTGTAGAATACAGGTATGAAAATAAAGTTGGTTACATGAATAATTCTAATAATAAAATCTTCATACAAAATGCATCTCAAATCAAGAGAATGTGTGAAAGAAACGACAATCCTGCTAAGTCAAAAATAAATTCGACTAAATGGATGATATAATTATTGCGGTCATTTAAGAAATGAATATTAAGATCAGTGTGAGAAATTGGGTGGTATATTCTGGTGCTACTAGGCATAGTTGTATAAATAAATAATTTTATATCATATACCCAAGTTAAGAAAGAAGAAGAAATTATTTATATCGGGACCTCGAGAACTATTCAAGTTCTTGGAAAAGGCAAAGTTCTTATTAAACTCACATCTGGTAAAACTTTGGCATTGAGTAATATATTGTATGTTCCTAATATGATAATTAATTTGATTTCTGTTGCATTATTAGGAAAAGCTGGAATAAAGGTTATATTTGAAATTAACGAGGTCATATTAACCAAAAATGTTATTCTTATTGGAAATGGACGTTGTAATATGGACTTTATGTACTTGATATTATCAATGATAATGCATCATTTTTTTCTAATATGATTGAGTCTATATCTTTATGGAATACAAGATTAGGACATGTTAATATGAAATATATAAAGAATGTGCAATCACTTAGTTTAATATCTGGTTTAGATTTAAGTAATTTCAATAAATGTGAAATATGTGCTGAAGCTAAAATTACTAAAAGGTCATGTTTTTCAGTTAATAGAGAAATAGAATTGTTATCCTTGATTCACACTGATTTAGGTGATTTAAAACAAACTATGACTTGAGGTGGTGAAAGATATTATGTGACCTTTATTGATGATTTCTCTAGATTTACTAAGTTGTATTTGATTAGAAATAAAGATGATGCATTTGATGCTTTTGTGTCTTATAAATCTGAAGTTGAAAATCAGCTTAGTAGAAAAATCAAGAGAATTAGATCTGATAGAGATGGAGAATACGTATCATTAAATGCCTTTTGTGAAAAATAAGGTATTATTCATGAAGTAACTCCGCCTTATTCCCCTGAGTCTAATGGTGAACTTGAAAGGAAAAATAGGGCATTGAAAGAAATGACGAATTATATGTTAATTAGCTCTAATTCTCCTGATAATTTGTAGGGTGAAGCTATTTTATCTGCATGTCATTTATAAAATAGAATTCCTCATAAAAGAACTGGAAAAACCCCTTACGAATTATGGAAATGTTATAAACCTAATTTGAAATATTTCAAAGTGTGGGGTTTCCTTGCTAAAGTTCTTCTTCCTGAACCTAAAAAGAGAAAAATAGGTTCCAAAACTGTTGATTGCATGTTTATTGGATATGCTGAACATAGTTTTGCATATACATTTCCTGTTTTGAAAAGTGATGTGTTGGATAGCAATACTATAATTGAGACAAAGAATGCTGAATTCTTTGAAAGTGAAAACGATTCTACCTCTAATATTGAGGAACTGAGAAGGAGTACAAGGCCTAGAAAAGAATATTTTCCATATGAAAATGATTTTCAAACTTTTCTTATTAATAATGAACCATCAAATTATTTTGAAGCTTTATCTTTTTCTGATGCTAAATTTTGAAAAGAGGCAATAAAAATTGAACTTGATTCAATTATGAAAAATAATACATGGATTTTAATTGATTTACCTCCTGGTGCAAAATCGATTGGTTGTAAATGGATTTTCAAAAAGAAACTTAATTCGGATGGATCTTTAAATAAATATAAAGCTTGGTTAGTAGATAAAGGATTTTCTCAAAAGAAAAATATTTATTACTTTGATACATTTATACCAGTAACAAGAATTGCTTCTATTCGAATATTAATTGCTTTAGCATCAATTCATAAGTTGTTTATCCATCAAATGAATGTAAAAACAGCTTTCTTAAATGGCGATTTAGAAGAAGAAATTTATATGGTTCAACCTGAAGGATGTATAGTTTTTGGACAAGAAAATAAAGTTTTAAAATTGATTAAATCTCTTTATGGCCTTAAACAAGCTCTTAAATAATGGCATGAGAAATTTGATCAAGTCTTAATAAAAGACAACTTTTCTTCTATTGAAGTGGGTAAATGTGTTTATACATTTATCTTTGGATAAATGTGATCAAGTCTTATATTTGGTACATGTTTAAATATTGTGGAACGTACCAAATTATTTTTGTCTACTAACTTTGATATGAAAGATCTGGGTGAAGTGAATATAATCCTGGGAATTAAAGTTATAAGAAGTGAAGATGGTATAATGTTGTCACAAGAACATTATGTGGAAAGGCATTTTAACAAGTTTGAATGTTGGATGGTAACTCCTGTAGTCACTCCTTATGATGCTAATTCTAAATTAAAAAAGAATTATGGTAACCCAGTTGCTCAGTCTAAGTATGCACAGATCATTGGGAGTTAAATGCATTAAATGAATTTTCTAGGCCTGATATAGCATATGCTGTGTGTAGATTGAGTAGATATACTCATAATCCCAATAATGAGCATTGGTTTGCATTAACACGATAGATGAAATATTTGAAAGAAACCATGAATTTTGGTATCTTGTATAGCAAATTTCCTTTTACTTTGGAAGGGTATTATGATGCAAATTAGATCTCTAATTCAGACGAGACAAAATTCACTAGTGGTTATGTGTTCACGTTTGGTGGAGGTGCAGTATCATAGAGATCAACTAAGAAGATGATCATTGCTAGATCAATTATGGAATCAGAGTTTGCGGCTCTGGAGTTAACTGGTACTGAGACTGAATAGCTAAGAAATTTATTAGCGAATATTCCTTTTAAAAAGGATGATCTGTTTCCTTATAGCCCTTTAAACAAGGATGATCTGTTGCCTGATATCCCTTTGAAAAGGGATGATCTGTTGTCTAATATCCCTTTGAAAAAGGATGATCCGTTGTCAAATATTCCTTTGAAAAAGGATGATCTATTTTCTACAATCCCTTTAAAAATGATGATTTGATGCCTCCTGTGTATATATTATGATTATCAAGCCGCTAATGCTATTGTGAAGAATAAATCTTATAGTTGTAAGAGCAAACATATGAAATTGAGGCATAATATTACTAAGCAGCTGCTGAGAGATGGAATAATTTCCATTGATTATGTGAAGTCAGAATTGAATTCATACAATTCACTAACTAAATCTGTGGGAAGAAAATTAATTCTTCAAACCTCAAAAGAGATAGGTTTAAGGTCAATATGATTGTCAATAGAGATGGTAACTATAATACCTCAAACTTTTCTTAAGCTTAATTTCTCCTCGAGAAGGTTAAGGAATGACTTACTAAGTGAGTATCATTTTAACCATTATGAATTTCCCTAATTTCGGCTTTTTATCACATGGAAAATTTAATAATCTTTCCGTCGATATAAGACTCGCCCAAATCCGATACCCGGGCAAGAAGTTATGGCTAATTTAAGTCCTAGTCATAAAACACCGTCATTTTAATGCTTGGTGCATCGCGGAGGTGGTCTATTTAACAATTGTCAAATTCCAGTGAAGCACTGTGATAGTGGCGCGTCCCGCTGAAGTTCTAGGTCCCAGCCAGTGGGACAAAACGATGGCACCGCATCGCGGTGACCCCCAGAATCCCGTTTGGAAATTTCCAGTGAGCCACCGCAATAGTGGCATGTCGCGATGGCCCATGAATTCGGGTTTTCTAGTTCAATTTTTTCAGCTTCGTGCAGAAGTTAAAAAGGGCACTTTGAACTTTTTTCAATCCCCTTAAATAGTACAAACACCAAATTGAAGTCATTTACAAGTATTCTATGAAGTTTTCCTTAAGTTTTTTCTCAAAAAGAAAACCCTAAGTACTTAAAATCTCTTCCAAGAATCTCAAGAATCCACCATAGCTTTCACAAATTAAGTTGGGATTCGAGGTTCCAAGACAAAGGCTTCAAGAACCCTCACTCAAATTAAGAAAAGAGAGTCTTAAGGAAGCTTCTTCATCTACAAGTCAGAATCTAAGATATGTGGGGTTTGAACAAGAACACCCTTTAGTTCATGTTCCGAAAAGATTTAGTTTTCTAAAAGAATTGCGTAATTTCAAGATGAATTCATATTATTTTTTCTATATTTCAAGTTTACAAGATTATGGAATTGTTCAAGTTTTGAATTGCATGATTTTCTTGTTTAAGCATGATCCAAGTTGAGAGTTCATGATATAAATTACATATTTCTATGTTGATACTATATTTTCGAGAATTTACAAGATTTGTGGTCAGGAATTGAGCCTTATTGTGAAATTATGAGCCTTTGAGAGTGAATGATTGGTACTCTTTAAGGTATTACAAGAAGTGTACTTATATTTTCATGTTATTGAAGTTATAAATTTTATTCGTGATAAGTTTACCAAGATTTCAAGAAAAGAATTGAGTTTTGGTCCTAAGCTAAGAAAGAAATCCACATCTTTTGATTTGAGATAAAAAGGGAAGCATGTTGGCTCTCACTACATATTGTTGAATTGTTTAAGGTGGATTTTCTTAAAGCTCTAAGCTAAGTAAGGGAGTAGTACTTAGCACCGAGTTGGGTTTGATTCTGAGGCCTCATGTCCTAGAACTACGTGCCCTCGTAGGTTTCTGAATTACCCCAAGTTTTTTAAGCTATTGATCACTAAAAAGTAAAAATTCTACTCTGATGGCAAGGATAGAACAAATCTCTCCACATGGGCAAGACGTTGGACTCCATGTATCTCACATGGTTTATGTCGGTTAGAAGAAACTCCTAGGTGTCCCAAAGTATCTTAAGTTTTTCTAAAGTCTCAAGTCGTAAAGTTTTAAGGTCCCAAGCTCTTGAGTTTTCAAGAAGTTTTACCCTCCTAAGGCTAAAAGCATGAGTTCTAAAAGTATAAGCATTTCAAAAGTTGATATTTTAAGATCTCATCTGGTTTACAAGTTTGAGAACAAAGAAAGAATACAGGTTTAGAATAAAGTGAAATGACTCACGTGATTTATATTATCTGTTTTCCATCTAAAATTTATGAGGATTTTATTCAAGCGATGTGAGTCATCTATTATAACACGTATGTTTTTTATAAATACTTGTGATATTGACTATTTAATTGCATACACCCTCATATACTCAGTACATTCCCAAAGTACTGATCCACATACTTGTTTGTGTGCTACATTTTCTCGTAATGTAGGTTCAGGTGCTCAATCCCAGCCTCATCGTGAGTACTTTATCTACATTCCAGCAGTGGTGAGTCCTCATGGTTCGAGGACCATTTATCTTCAGACATTTAGTTTATTTAGTAGTTGTTTATCCCTTATCAGTTGAGTATTAGTCAGTTGGGGACCTGTCCCAATGACTCTCTAATTCTTGAGTAGTAGAGGCTTTGTGAGACTAGTTATCAGATGTTTAGTATGTTGAGATTTCCAGTATTATGGTTGTTTGGCCAGAGTATTTTGTTCTTATTTCTTATCATATGATATGACAGTAACAGTGTTTTATTTATTTCACCTCTAAGTAAGTTATTATACGAAGTAGTAGGCTCAAAGGGTTAGCTTGGGGCTACTTGTAGCCTTATGCACCGTGTGACGTTTCGGAACCCAGTTTTGGGGCGTTACAGTAACCCAACCTATGTTATTGGAGATCTCATGAAGTAGGTTCATATGGGTAATAAAAACTCGATTTGAGTTTGTGCACTTATTGAGAGTGCTTGAACTGCTACTAAAATGGAGGGATGAGTTATTGACTCTTAATGAATTCATAGTCCTTATTGATGGTGTATTTAAAGCAGTGTACACTTGATAAATTCACCTACATAAGAAGTGGAATGAGGCCGTTCCTATGAGACTTTTGGACTTAGGCTCTAGTGCTCTCATGAATACCAAGCGCGCGTATGGCCTATTGGTGAAAAACCGCATTGAACAACAAAATTACGGTCAAAATGTGATTGATAAAATCTCTGGCTTACAACAAGAATTATTCGGTTCATATAAATATTATATGTCACCAATAATTTTATAAGTTAAACTTTATTTGTCTAAGTTTGGTTCATAGTCCAAAAGACACCAAACCTACTGCATTTTGTCCATACAAGTACAACAAGTTAAAATGTTTTTTATATAAATTATTTTAAAATAATGTGTGGATTGTAGAAAAAATAATTTATTTCAAAATAATTTATTGTGTATTTGGAAAAGGGAAAAAGAGCCATATTATTTACTTGGAGAGAAAGAAAAGAAAGGAGAAAAGGAAAAAGAAAAAAGATCCACCGCCTCTGCTTCCACTGCCCCAACAGTATAAATAACATGTATTTTCTTTTGCAAAAAAAAAAAAAAACAACAACATATACTTCCAACTATCCAATTTCTTTTTCCTTAGTTCCATTCTAATTATCATCTTATTGTTGTTTTCTTCTTTAATATTTTAACTTGTTGGTATTTGTATTTATAATTTTGTTGATTTCTTTACCCTTTGGTTAATTAGGAAAGACTTATTTAACTCAAAATATCCTCTAATTAATCAGGGAAGTGCTTGTTTAATTCTGAAAAATATTTCACACTGCTAAAATAGTTTCTTAGGACAGTGCCTAGGACGACTCAAGTATAATTAATCTATTTCTTAAAAAGTAGTTACATTTCTATTATAATTTCCACATTGATTATAATATTATCACTGAGGTAGTAGTAATATTATACACTGTTTATGTTATTGTATTGTTAATATTGTTAATATAATATTTTGTGAACAGTTAATAATATTGTTATTATTTTTTTTCATTGCTCCCCAACAACTTGTTCTATGGGGGTTCTCTTATCATTACTTATGTGGGACTGCTACATGAGTATTTTGATCATTGTGAATTTTACAATCACATTTGTATTCGATTAAATGGCATAAAATAAGAAACAGTTTAGACCTTGTAATCTAAGGGTTATCTACTCCTCCTCGGTAGTTGGTTCTCCACTTTTATTTATTTGGTTAGATGCTTGATTTGTTGATTGGTATCATCTTTTTTTTTACTCGCAATTGAATACTCCCCCATGTTTTCTTTTGGTAATTTTTAATCTCTATTGCTTTTGTTCTTGGCTTTTAATATTTTAGTTTTTGGTCTGGAATATTGATTCTCACATGGTTGTAAGATTTTAATATTCCTATAAATATATTATGTATGGTAGGGGAAGAATGTTCTTTGGTAAATTATGAGTTGAACCACCATTACAACATAATTACCGTTAACATTTAGCTTTTAGTTAGTTAGAAATCGAAAAGGCCAACTAATTCATCTAATTTTCATTTTTATGTTTCCTTCAAGAAAACCTTGAACTGATTAAGCGTTCTCATCTTAGCAGTTAAGGTAATAGCCTCTTGGGAAAGAGTTATAAATCATCAACCAAATTATTAAAGACTAAGGTAGTGTCGACTCTCGCCCATATTGTTCCTTTGATGTCTAAGTCCTCTAGGGCAAGGGTTATAGATCATCTGCCAAAACATTATAAACTATGCTAGTGTCAACTCTTGTCCATGGGGAATAACTTGTTCCTTTGGGGTCTAAACATCTTGCCTCTTGGCAAAGATTTATAGATTATATACCAAATCATTACACACTAGTATAGTATCAACGCTTGGCCATGGGGCATAACTTGTTCGTTTGTTGTATTAATTTTTGCCTATAGGACAAGAGCTGTTGATCATCGGCCAAGTCATTACACACTAAGATAGTGTAAACTCTTGCCAATAGGGCATAATTGGTTTCTTAGAGACTTAAGTCTTGCCTCTAGGAAAATGTTATAGATCATCTGTCAAATCATTGAAGAGTAAGCTAGTATGAACTCTCGCCCATAGGGCATAACTAGTTTTGCATCTTGCCTTTAAGGCAAATTTTAAAGTGTATCTCGTGGAATTATTTACATTACATATCTTGGGGTGTAGTTCTTCCCCAATTCCTGTTAATATGATATATTTTTACCCATCAATATATAAAAAAAATTAACATGCAGTAACTTTCATAAACAATCAATAAGAAGGTATTAAGTACTTCACCACAAGTTAAAACTTTGAATAAATAAGTAGACATTCGTGCAACTTGTTTTGTTTAAAGTCAAAAGTACTTGTTTCTAGCTAAAATAAGGGATCAAAGAATCCAATTATAACTGCTATTTTGATCCATCTTCTCGAATAAAAAGTAAAACTAATTATGTATTTTTATTTTTCTTTCTGTATATTCTTGCGTATGGATGAAGTATTGGAGTGTAGTGACAATTTGATCTGTTGTGACCGATTCTTTTGCATCTCAAACATTTGTAATTGTTTCTTGAAGATTATGTTCTACAAGGATATCTGATTGTTTGTCTTCTCCCTAGGAGAACCTTCATATTCGGGGGTTTTGTGATTAGATCCTTTATACTATCTGGAAATATTCATGATGTTGTGCTTTCAACTGGTAGGATTTCTCCCTAGTATATTTGTATCCAAGATTGTCTTGAGAACCAAAGAGAACAATAGCTAGACTTGTTCATATTTCTACTGTTTATCGCTGCAATTGTATTGGTGTATGGTATCTCATCTGTTTAGAATACCAAGCATTGAAAAGTCATATTCTTCAAGTCTACAATATATTCAACTCTTTCTTCTCTTACAGCAAATCTTGTTGCATCAATAGGGTTTACCTGCAAATAAAATGACAAATAAATGACAACTTATATTTATTGTAATCTTGAAAGCTATGTCCATGAAAGCTCAAGAACAAAAATAAGCCACAATGAAATCACAGATATGAACATATCACTTTCTAGTTATTTAGTATAACAGAGACTAATTAAGAGTTTAGTTTAACTCAGCAACAAAAATTATTCAGTGACATTCTCAACAGTCAATTCACAGAATCTGGGTTCCCATCATTAACTCACTTCTACATAATAAAGTCATATGAACGTCCATACATAAATAGAGACATTGATTCGAGAAATCAAGTGATATCATTGATGACATCAATAAGATAAAGATATATAAAATATAACAAGTATAAAAGAAATTCTAGCTCTATTACAGCGAGACATACAAATATATATGTTATATACGTGGCCATGTATGTAAAATGCAGGAATAAGGAGTTATCTGGTCATAGATTACTGTTTGGGTAACAGATTAACTTGATGCAGATTAACTTGGTACTCTTGCCAAAATGGATGCTTTGTATGTTTTTAGAAACTTTTCATCTTATTTCTTAGTGGATCGGGTCATTTGTTGGGCCTGTCCGATCAAAGTAAAATTGTGGATCTGCTTTGATTTTTGCAACATAAATAAAATGGTCCAATTGGACCAAAATTTATTTTAAAAAAACTTGATAAAGGTTATACTTTTGCAAAGATCATTTTTTTAATAGTATGTAGAGGTTATTCTTCTTAATTATTTACTAATTTTTCTTTGTATTTCCCTATTACCAAAATACAAGTTCTACCAAACCTTCAGTATTCTTTTAAGTATACATATTGAGAGGCAAATCAGTTGCCATAACTACTTCTAATTGATCCACGGCTAAAAAAAAAAACTTACAACTCAACAAGTAGTAAAATGTTGACTTAAAATGACTTAGAAACAGAAGAACACACCAATTTAAATCTGCATTTCATGTGGATAAATAAATAGTTCAAATGCAACAAATAGTAGTTCTTCTCCTGGAACATTTAAAGAAAGAAATGTGTCTTTGTAAGACTAAAAGTTTTTGCAGAAATTATTTACTTTCAATTTCAAGGATCCATTTTCGTCCAATGTGTGATGTCATGAAACATGCCTTGTGTGTCTATTTTTTTTTATAAAACCAACTTTGTAACTTGTTCTAAATGCGATCAATAAGTCCCATTATTGGTAGTTGTCGTGTTTTTCTCAGTACCGCATTCATGGACTCTACGTTGTTAGTCATGAGCATATTGTGCCTTCTATTTGTATGAAATGAATGTGCCCATCTTTTTGGTTGTTCTTCTTTCAAGTAGTTTGCAGCAAATTTGTCAACTTTTTCTATCTCATCCATTAAAGTATAAAATTCAGTGCATTTGTATGCTATCTGCATTGTAGAAGAGTGAAGAACTACATCTGAGAAGTATCTTTCTATTAAAATTTTCTCAGTATGATAAATGCATATTCCATGCTGACACTCTGGATAGACATTTGCATTTGCAATGGCTGTGTGGTGATCTGATAAAATAGACAATTGTTCACGTACCCCAATTATATTTCTTAACTGATTGAAGAACCAGTTATAAGAGTCATTAGTTTTTGAGTCTGAAATTAAAAAGCCAAAGGAAATATGTTATTGTTTCCATCCTTTGACACTACTATCATTAGGATACCACAATATTTTTACTTCAAAAATGTTGCATCTATCATTATTACCGGTCTACAGTTGGTCCATCCAATGATTGAAGCACTATAAGCAAAAAATACATACTGAAACCTATGTTGAGCAGAAGAATATTAGTAACATTTTGCATTTGATGTTTATAATCACTACAAGAGTATTTTAATCTAAGTCTTGTCTATGAGGTAAGAGTTGCATATATGTTAATAATCTAAGTAGTGCAATTAAGGAATAACCTTTTGCCTCTTAGGCAAAAGTTTTTAATTTCGACAGTATAGCATGTGTACCTGTTCTCATCGTCCCTCTTGACGTTTGTGTACGTTCCCAGGTTATTTTATTTCATCTTGTGAAGAAACGATGGAAACCTGTTGTAGTTCTTTAAAGGTGTTCCTCTTATCACCCGTATAAACATGTTGTATTGCTCGCCATCCTTTGTTGTAGGATATGATTATTCCGTATTTCCTTTTCATTTCATCTACCACAAAGTTTGGTGTGATTACATTACTAGAGTCACGCACAAACTCTAGTATGTAGTCACATATGACCTTCACTGTTGCATTCTTATGGTTGAAGGTTATGAAATCAACTGGCAACTGTGATCCTTTTCATATGTTGTAACCTGAAAGAGAAAAGATTCGACAATCTTCAAGGCATGAAACTACCGCATGTAGTTGTCGTCCCAACATCTCAGTGAATATCTTGTTGTGCTAGATTTGATAACCTTAAACTGGATGTTGTGTGTAATTGCAATATGTTACATGCACTTCACCATATTTTTTTTTATCAAGGAAAATCGACTTGACATTTACCTCATTTAGAGAGGCATTTCATCTTAGAAAACTAGTTTTGATATCGATTATCCTCTTCTTCTTTTTGCCGTTCCCTTTTAATCTTGGATTGCTGCCCCATTTGTTCAGTTATTTCAATCTCCAATATTGGTTTAATAACCATTATCTTATTATTTGTGTAAATACTTTCAATTGATTTCCCTATATAATATTTCTCAATACCCATTTCTTTTTCATCCATTGCGAGCACAAACCTAATGAAAAATGAAACAACAAAAGCTTAGTAATAGTTTAATTTAGAATATACATATTTAGTAAGTAAATTCATTAAAAATTAAGGTAGTTGTAATACCCCAGGAAATTTTTTGTTGAAATTTTGTGCGTAAACGTGTTGGGTTCTATCTTCTAGAATGAATTATAAATTTTCTGTGCGGAATGTCTTAGATTATGACCCACCATTCCGTAGAGTATCGAATAATCTCTCCAATGATATGTGGATCATCCAAAACAGATACCCGAGCGACAAGTTATGAACATTCCGATCGAACCGTGAATAGTAGTGAACAGTAAAACGTGCAGGAAAAAGTACTGAGGCCTGGCGTATTTTTGCTCCAAATTTAAATGATCATAACTCCTTGTACATAATGATCCGGGTGATCTACTATATATCAACGGAAATATCTGCGAGTCCTCTTTCCAATGAAATTAGTTTCATCCAATTTGTCTATTGGAGCAAAAAGTTATGGTCGATCTACTTCAGCCTATCAAAAGTGAATTTTTGGGTCAACTTCAAATGATCATAAATCCTCATACACAATGATCTAGGTGAGATACTATATTTCAATGGAAAGATATGAGAGTCCTCTTTCTAATAAAATTAGTTTCATCCAAATTGGATATCGGAGTAAAACATTATGGTTGATCTACTTCAGACTATCAAAACAGTCCACCAAAGGATAGATTCGAGAATTATTTGATTTTTAGGGGCGTTTTGGTCATTCCCCCTCACCCAAAATCCTTCCAAACCCTATATTAAAGCCTATTAGAAGCATTATATATTATATTACATCAAATTCCCTCAAAAAGAAAACCCTAAGCTCCTACATCCAACTTCAAGAACCTCCAAAGTTCACCATTAATTCTACAAATTTATTCAAGATTCCAAGTTTCTAGTTCAAGAACCTCCAAAGTTCACTATTAATTCTTCAAATTAATTCAAGATTCCAAGTTCCTAGTTCAAGAACTCCAAGAACCATCATTCAAAGGCACGATTAACATCTCAAAAACGAGTATCGATCTAAAGTTCATCATTCAAGGTATGTGGGGTTTTTCAACAAGAACTCTCTTTCGTTCTTGTGCCCAAAAGTAATTTTCTTTACAAAGGCATGATTTTTATTTGATTTTTACGAATTTGAAGCATGAACCCATATCTTATGATGATTATTATGAAATCTTGATGTTTATGATTTTGAAAGGTGAATTTACATGTGTGGAGATATAAAGTATGAATCTTGAACGATATTTATCATGATTTTGATATTTGGGTCATAAGTCCCCATTAGAAATTGTGTTTTTTTAGAAAGTGTGTGTTATAAGAACGTTGATGTTGAATATTTGAGATATTTTGAATGATTTGACCTTTTGGTCTTAATGGAGTTGTTTTGAAATCGAGTGTGAAAGAAATCCACAACGTGGTTGATTTTGATAGATGAGAAGCATGATGGCTTACGATGTATATTTATATATTACTAACATTATTTTGTTGTGGATTGTGTTTGAAATGATCTGAGCTAAGTTCGGGAGAAATCTTTAGCATCGAGTGGGAGGTATAAAGCGACCTTACTTCCATAGAACTACGTGCCCCCGTAGGAGTGAGCCTGAGGCTGATTTATATAGTGATCACTAGTTTGTGTAGATTTGATATCGATAGTCCTACTCCGATGGCAAGGATAGGACGGCTCTCCCCAACATGGGTTGGACATTGGACTCCATGTGGCTCACATGGTTTATGTCGGTTATAGGATCTCCCAGTGTGTGTGTGTGTTTCCTTGTGTCTATGGTGAATGGTGAAGTGATTTGAAAGTGGAATTGTGAAATTTACTCTTTCGAAAGATTTAAATGATATTTACATTGTGAGAATTGATATTCTTGATGAACTGAAAGTGTTTGATAAATTATATGATGACTCACATGTGTTATTATACTTATTTCATCCTCTCATGATTATGATGATTTTCTTCGGGCTATGTGAGTCTTTCATACATCCTGCATATTTCTTATAAATATTTATGATGATGATGTTTATAAAACTGCATACACACCCCCATATACTTGATTCCTTTCCATGGTACTGACCCACATCTTCAGATGTGGCCTGCATTTTCTCAAAATATAGGTTCAGGTGCTCAGTTCCAGGTTCTACAGTGATTCTTCGTGCATGCTGTTCTACATCCTTTGTTGTGGTGAGTCCTCATGTTCCGAGGACATGATGTCTGATGTTGGTTTCACGGAATTGTTTACATTTGATAACTGAGTATGATTCAGTTGGGGTATGTCTCAATGGCTTGCTGGTTTTATTGATTTTCTTAAAGGCTTGTCAGACTAGTATAGATGTTGGGAGTTGACTAATAAGTTGTATTTTGTTATCTTTCTGAAATTCTTTTATTCTAGGATGATGATTACTCTGTTGATATTTGAGGGTTATTTATGGAAACCCCGTTGATTTGTGTTGAACTGAATGAAAATGGCTCAAAGGGTTAGCTTAGGGCTACTCGTAGCCTCAAGCACCATGTGACGCTCTGGGACCCATTTTCCGGGGCGTTACAGCAGTGTAAACTATTGTCCATGTAGCATAACTTGTTCCTTTGGTGTCTAAGTGTCACAATCCGAACTGGGGCCCTGACCGCGATGAGCATATCGAACCATAAAGGCCCGGGCGCCCTTTCTATCTAGCAATCATGAACACCATTCATATACAATAAGGAAAAGAATGCGGAAAAGTATTACAACGAAATCATGGTCAACTTTTATTTCAAACTTCTCAATACTGAAATGAGTTCATAAATATCAATAACATCTAAAACTAGTTTGCAAAATCTCTGCAAACTGAAATGACATCTGTCTGATATCTGAGACAAGACCCTAGTTGGACCATAAATCAAAATGAAATACCAATAACAAGTTCTAATACAGGCCTTCCGAAGTAAGGGAGGCTCACCAGCTACAAACTTTTGATAAGTCAATTTACTGCTTAACGGGATTCCAGGACTGTGTCTTAAAATCCTGAAATATAAGAGGGTCAATACAGATGTACTGGTATGCGTAACAATCCAAAAAAAACAAAATATGTATTTTTATAAAACATAGGTGAGAGCATTTCATAAATCACATATCATCTTGAAATAGTTGAAAACACATGGGCATAATCTGAGACCTTTAAAACACATTCTGTAATTCATGACTCTACTCTTTATCTTGCTTCTGAGCTAGATGGTACACCCTACAAATCTACAATTCCATGGGCTATATGAAATCCGCCTTTAAATTGGCGGTCAAACCCCCAACCCAAGTTTACCGCAAGGGTTAAAGTATCTGCTTATTTACTATGCCCCAGGGCCGTCACCAGCATACAATTTCCCTTTTCAGTATCATAAACCCGTGTTGGCAAATCATGATTTTGGGCAATGAGTAGTTTGAATCGTGCCTTCTTCGGGTAACCATCTAACTCTCTTAAGCCCAGTTTTAAATTCTTTAAACCATATCTTCTTTGAAAAGTTATTTCTTTCTCAATATTTTCGGGCACATCAAAATAGGGTATCGTCATACCCAGACTTGAAAATCATGTCACAACATATCTACTGCCCTTATCTTATTTCAAAAGATGTTTATTGACCACCCAAAAGATCCACCATTTGAACAAAAGTTCATATTTCAAAACAATTGAAAAATTAAACCATTCTCAATATTTATTCTGCTGTGGTCACCCTCTTTCAATCACTTCAAAACCATTCTAAATAAGAATCATGATCATTATACAATATGTAAAAACACTCTTTCCTTTCTTCATGAAAACAACCAGTACAATTCATCCATAATAATCCATCATCAGGCCCAGGCTTTCAACAGTTTGTAAATTCAATTCATATTATGTAAATCCAATGAAATTTGTAGTAAAAAAGGAAATCACAAATCTCATGCTCTCATTTACTTATCAATATTTTACAAAACAAGTAAAAACAACCTCTCATTTTCTCATAAAGTAATACAATTGTACATACCAATTCATCAACAGATCCCAACCTTTAGCAATTCGTAAAATCAATTTACGACATGTAAAACTGGAGGGATTTTCATATTAAAAGAGGGAATTTTAGATCCCATGCTCTCATTTAATTTCACAATTCTAATATCACAAGATCACATGAAATAGTTCAAGTTTTAAGCACAAATTTACAATGTCTATAATACTTCATCAAATCATAGGATTTCCAACACATATTCACCAAGATCTCGAAACCAATTTTCATATGTATACATATAACTTGTTAAATCAAGTTTAAAAAATGTAAATCGAAGCCCATGAGGTTTAGGATAGTCCCACGTACCTTAGATTATTTAGTTTGAAAGATGGAACCTGGATCTTGATTTGTTTCTTGGAATTCTTGATCTTAGGGATGAGTTCTTGATCTTTGGGGCTTTAGGGTTTTCTTGAAGAGAAAAGGTTGAATAATCTTGTATCTAATGCTCTTTGGGGCTCTAATTATCTATTATAGACAAGTTAGGGTGGAGGAAAGGACCCTTTTGCCCTTAAAAATGCAAAAACAGAACCTAAAAAATAGTTGGGGGCGATGGAGCGTGCGTCGCGGGCATATTGACTCAGCTTACTGCCTCTTCACGAAAACAGCTGTAACTTTTCGGTCGGTTATCGGATTTTGGTGAAATTGGTATCGTTGAAAAGATAATTCAATTACCTACAATTTAGTGGGTCTTGAGATAAAAAATTCTATGCGTATCAAAATTTATATACATTTAAAGTAGACCCTTGTGGAATCAAATATCAAAATTTGGATGAATGAAAGATTCTTAGCTCAACTTTGCTCTAAGTGATTTCTATGAACACTTTTCACCTCATAATCACTTCATACACTAGGATAAAGATCATGACTCATGAATTTAAATATAAACCATAGAATTAGAGCTTATGCATGTAGGAACGATGGTTCGATTTTTAGCTCGAAAATGCACTCTCCGTAGTGAGAGTGGTGTTGTAATTTTAAGGTGGTATATAATCACTTTAAAAAGATTTAGGAGGATAAATAATTATCCGTAAAGTTTAAGTGCTGAAGTAAGTTGTCGGGACAAGTTCGGGGGAGGGGGGAGGGGGAGAGGGGGGTTGATGTATTATCTCTCTGATTATTCATGCTAATAATCGATTTATCTTCACAAACCTCGATTTTCTCTCAACTTCTCATGAATTTGCTCTCTTCCCACTTCATGTTAAACATTTAGTTAGTATCACTAGAATCATGTTGTTATGTGGAATTATCAATATTGATATTTAATAGTTTCTTTTATTTTCAAAGTAATCATCTTATTGCGAAAATCAAGATATCCCGCAAAATTTTACAACAAGTGAAAGATATTATAAAATAAAGCGCGACATGATTATTTTTCACAATACATTGTACTTAGGTATTGTCACTCTCTTCATTTGTAGGATAATACATATCTCAATCTTTTATTCAGTATGGGAAGATGATAATGTATATTCGATCTCTTTAATTCTTATCTTATTAAGCTTTTCCTTGAGAAAAATAATCTTATATTGATTTAATTTATTTTTACTACATCTCCTTTGTATTTACGACTACATTTGAAGATGACGAGATTGATGACATGAATAGACTATACGAAAATAGATTAAAACTTGCATGTGATGTGGGATTATAAATTAAAATAATTTTAAAGAAAATTACACTTTTGACGTTCCGATAGTTATATCTTTACAACTTTTGTTAAGTTAAATCAATAATTATGTAAAAAGTCGACAGTAAAGTTTTAATGAAAAATATATATTAGTCTTAAATATTGCTTGATGTCGAAAGGTAAATAACTTTTTCACGTGTAGGAAAAAATTTAATTTACTAATGAAGATAAAAATTGTTAACAAGTAGAATTTCTCTCAACAATTTTTAAACCATCCCAATTTGATAAATAGTATATGACAAATTTAAACCAATGTTAAAGTGTACAGCATCAGCTGTTGCATTCTAGTTTGACTAAGCCTTTAGTAGCTTAATTTTAGCATTTAGTTAGGATTTGTTATTTTTCAGTTTTTCCCTGTTTCTAGTACTGCAGATATGTTCATTAAATTTAGGAGAACTTGTTTAGTGGAACTAAAGTAGTGGTTTAGTGGGATAGTGACTCTTTAAGATATGTAAGCCTATATAAGGCCACTAATCTATTGAATAAAATTAGTTTAGCCACATTCTCTGCAAACGTTTTCAGGCTTTTCTGTTCTCTACTTTCTTCATGTTGTTTGTTCTGTACCATTATTAAACTACCTGGAAGTTGAGTTCATCATTTGGTATCAGAGCCAGATTTAAAGGTGAGAAAGAGAAGCCACGCAGAACATTTATCAGTTGTTGGTGGCAACAACCATCTTCTTGAACATAATAGTTCTTTTACAGAAAATAAAATGACTGATTTTCAAGCCATAGGTGGAGTGAAGAAACTCAACCATCAGAATTACAAAACGTGGATGAAATGTATGACCTCCTACATGGAAGGTCAAAATCTTTGGGAGGTCATTAATGAAAGCGAAGTCAAACCCAGGGTAGAAGAACCGAATGGCGCTTTGAGGAAACGGAAGATTAAAGCTGGAAAAGAATTATTTGCCCTCAAAACCACCATCAAAGAAGATGTATTAGAACATATACGAGATGCTGAAACACCAAAGGAGGCTTGGGACACGCTAGCTGCACTCTTTTCAAAGAAGAATGACACACAGCTATAACTTTTAGAAAGTGAATTGTTGTAGATAGCTCAAAATGATATGAGAATTGCACAATACTTTCACAAAGTAAAGTTGATATGTCGTGAAATTTCAGAATTGGAACCAACAACTCCAATCGGGGAAACCAAGATGAAAAGGATAATCATTCATGGTTTGATATCTGAATACAGAAACTTCATTACTGCAGTACAGGGATGGAAAAATCAACCATCACTTGTGGAGTTTGAGAATTTGCTTGCTGGCTAAGAAGCCATGGCAAAAGTAAATGAGTGCAGTTTCACAAAAAGGCGAGGAGGAAGCGCTCTACGTCAACAAAAACAAAGGTAACTCCAAGCAGTACAATGCAGGTGGATCGAAAAGAAATGATGATTAGGCAAAAAGCCATCAAGGAGAGGGAAGTTTTCGTCTAGGGGGAGCTTCAAAGAATCAATGGGGCAAAAACAAGAGGTTTGAAGGGAAGTGCCACAACTGTGGAAAGAAGGGCCATAAAGCCAAGTTTTGTTGGTTCAATAAAAGTTCCGTTGAAAGTAATGTTGTTGCCACTTCCAGTCCAAAGGAAAATAGTGAAGATGACTGGGATGCTGAAGCATTCTTTGCTCTTGAACAAGAGGAGTTAGCTTTTACTGTAACAACCTCTAAGCAAATTGACTATGATAATGACTAGATTGTTGATTCTGGATGCTCAAACCATATGACTGGCGACAAATAGAAGCTGCAAAATTTGTCCGAGTACAAGGGACCATGAGGTGGTGACAGCTGATGACACAAAATTACCGATAGCTCACATCGGTAAGGCTGTAGTGTCTCAAATAATTGTGTTGATCTGATACTGCTCCAAAATGTTTATCATGTACCAGTTATGAAGAAAAATCTTCTTTCAGTAGCACAATTAACATCTTCGGGTCACTTTGTTCTATTTGGTCCGCAAGATGTAAGGATATTTCATGATCTTGAGATTAAAAAAGAGCCAGTAATGAAGGGAAAAACTGAAAAATAACAAATCCTAACTGAATGCTAAAATTAAGCTACTAAAGACTTAGTCAAACTAGAATGCAACAGCTGATGTTGTACACTTTAACACTCCCTCTCGACATCAGCTCCTGTCTTAACCATGCCCAGCTGTTGACATAAACTTTCAAATTTATTCACACTAAAGCCTTTTGTGAACATGTCAGCGATTTGCTTGGTTGAAAATTCTATTTTTCATGCAAGAACTAAGCATGTGGAAATACATTACCACTTCATCAGAGAAAAGGTGTTGCAAGGAGAGATTGACTTGAAGCATATTAAAACTGGCAGCAAATTGCAGATGTGTTCACAAAAGGCTTAAGTGTGAATAAATTTGAAAGTATATGTCAACAGCTGGGCATGGTTAAGACAGGAGCTGATGTCGAGAGGGAGTGTTAGAGTGTACAACATCAGCTGTTGCATTCAAGTTTGACTAAGTCTTTAGTAGCTTAATTTTAGCATTCAGTTAGGATTTGTTATTTTTCAACTTTTCCCTATTTCTAGTACTGCAGATGCGTTCCTTAAGTTTAGGAGAACTTGTTTAGTGGAACTAAAGTAGTGGTTTAGTGGGATAGTGACTCTTTAAGATATGTAAGCCTATATAAGACCACTAATCTATTGAATAAAATTAGCTCAGCTACATTCTCTACAAATGTTTTCAGGCTTTTCTGTTCTCTGCTTTCTTCCCTGTTATTTGTTCTGTACCATTATTAAACTACCTGGAAGTTGAGTTCATCATACTTCAACTAGAATTTCATTTGTTGCTAGAACTATTTTATGCAATTTTGGGTGGTTCACACTTTCTTTATGATGCTTATTTATTGCCCATGAAGTGTTAAAACATTCTTTACAGGAAGACCTTGCTGACGACTTCGCTAAAAGATGCTATTTACTCAGCAAATATGGAAAGGATGTATGTTGGCAAAGCCGAACTCCAAATGTACGGTACAAGCTAGAGATTGTTACATGACAATTTATTTGAGAAAATTGGGACAACTCTCAAAATAGAAATCATGTCTTACTGTTATCTATTTGGCTTTAGTATGTGAGATCCATTAATGGTACTTTTATACGTAAACTCCTAATTCATGAAAATCATAAACTCTTGGATGTTGTCTACCTAGAAGCTTTCTTTACACCTAACAAAGCATCACAAGCAATCAAACGACAGAAAACTATATAATACATTCGAAACTTTTCATAAGTAGCTCGAGGACGATCTTATATTATGGTAATGTTTTATTAGTCTCTTTAGCTTTTAAACTATTACAGGATTTTTACAATTTCGTGTTGGATTCAAAAATATATGAACCAATCTCTTTTACACTTCCTTAGGAAATCATAGGCATTTGCAAAGAAGATATACACAATACCTACCATTTGTAAGATATTTAAAATATTTAAATTAATTGCTTTGCAATTTCAAGTGAAAAATGGATATATTAAAGTTTCTTTGAGAGAAAAATAATTTTGACCATATGACAAATTAATGATCAATCATTTTACTTGGAGATTAATTAACATGTATACTTGGAGAACACATAAAGTAAATTCTTATTACCAAAATAAATAAATTAATTTACTAATTGCTTTTATCTTTTACCCACTAAAATTGGCAAAATCATGGCCAAATTATTTTACTTGATGCCAAAGGAAAATAAAGAAAAGAACACGTGATTCTTTCCTGCCAAGGAAATGTGTATTTCCACCGCCTCTGGCTATAAATAGCCAATCAATTCTCTGCAATTGAACACACACATATAGATATCTTCTACTTCCTTTCACTGCTAACTTTTGTTATCCTATTTTATTTTACCTTTATTTTATAATAAATTTTAATATTTCTTCTCTAAATTAAGATTTATTAAATTTATAATTAATTTTGTTGATTCTTATATTCTCTGATTAATAAGGAAAGATTTATATAATTCTTGAATATCCTCTAATTAATCAGGAAAGTACTTATTTAATCCTGGGGAAATGTTTCACATTGCGAAAATACTTTCTTAGGACAGGGCCTAGCACGACTCAAGTATAATTAATATATTACTTAATATCATATCGTTATAATATTTGTTTAATATTCAATATTATTAACTTATCAATAATTAATTATATTATTGTTACTGTTATTATATTAATTATAATATTATTATTGAAGTAGTAATATTATTATACACTATTATATTATTGTATTGTTATTATTATATTAATATTTTTTTAACAGTTTAAATATTATTGTTATTGATATTTCTATTACTGTTTTCCAACAATCTAAGAAACTATGGCATATAATATTTGTCCTAAGACCGTCAATAAAACTGATATTGGTGTTGCTATGGTTGTTTCCATTCTAGTCAGTTTGTCAGAAGATTATGATACTGCAAAATTCAGGTATGAAAATAAACTTGTTAACATGCCAAATGTTAGTAATAAAATCTCAATGCAAAAGAATATGTGAAAGAAATGAAAATTCCGCTAAGTCAATAATAAATTTGACTAAAACGGATGATATAATTGTTGTGGTCATTTCAGAAATGAACATTGAGACCAACGTGAGAAATTAAGTGGTAAATTCTGGTGCTACTAGGCACATTTGTATAAATAAAAATGATTTTGTATCATTCACCCAAGTTGAGAAAGAAGAAGAAATTGTTTATCTTAGAACCTCGAGAACAATTCAAGTTCTTGGAAAAGGCAAAGTTCTTCTCAAACTCACATATGGTAAAACTTTGGCATTGACTAATGTGTTGCATGTTCCTAATATCAAAATTAATTTGATTTCTGTGGCATTATTAGAAAAAGTTGGAATAAAGGTTATATTTGAAAACAATGAGGTCATATTAACTAAAAATAATATTTTTACTGAAAATGGACATTGTAATCATGGATTATATATGCTTAATACTCATAATGATATTACTACTTCTACGCATTTGACTGAGTCTATTTCTTTATGGCATGCTAGATTGGGACATGTTAATTTCTCTTATATAAAGAATATGCAATCACTTGGTTTGATATCTGGTTTAAACTCAAATAATTATGATAAATGTGAAATATGTATTGAAACTAAAATTACTAAAAAGCCATGTTTTTCAGTTAATAGAGAAACTGAATTATTATCTTTGATCCACACTCATTTGGGTGATTTAAAACAAACTATGACTAGAGGTGGAAAAAGATATTATGCGACTTTTATTGATGATTTCTCTAGATTTACCAAGTTGTATTTACTTAGAAATAAAGATGATGTATTTGATACTTTTGTGTCTTATAAAACTGAAGTTGAAAATCAACTTAGTAGAAAAATCAAGAGAATTAGATCTGATAGAGGTGGAGAATATGTGTCTTTAAATGCACTTTGTGAAAAAGAAGAAATCATTCATGAAGTAACTCCGCCTTATTCACCTGAGTCTAATGGTGTAGCTGAAAGAAAAAATAGGACATTAAAAGAAATGATGAACTCCTTGTTAATTATCTCTAATGCACCTGATAATTTGTGGGGTGAAGCTATTTTATCTGCATGTCACTTGCAAAATAGAATTCCACATAAAAGAACTGGCAAAACTCCTTATGAATTGTGGAAAGGTTATAAGCCTAATTTGAAATATTTAAAAGTACGGGGGTGCCTTGTTAAAGTTCTTTTGCCTGATCCTAAAAAAAAAAAGGTTCTAAAATTGTTGATTGCATGCTTATTGGATATACTAAATATAGTGTTGCATATAGATTTCTTATTTTGGAAAGTAATGTACTTGATAGCAATACTATAATTGAGACAAAGAATGCTGAATTCTTTGAAAATATTTGTTCACTTTGTAATAAAGTATCTCCTGCACCCGCGGAATCTACCTCTAACATTGAGGAACTGAGGAGTAAAAGGTCTAGAAAGAAATATTTTTCTTATGAAAATGACTTTCAAACTTTTTTTGTCGATAATGAACCATTGAATTATTTTGAAGCTATATCTTCTTCTGATGTTAAATTTTGGAAAGAGGCAATAAAAGTTGAAATTAATTCTATCATGAAAAATAATACATGGGTTTTAACTAATTTACCTCTAGGTACAAAACCTATTGGTTGTGAATGGATTTTAAAAAAAAAATAAAAATTTAATCCTGATGGATCTACATATAAATATAAAGCTCGTTTAGTAGCTAAAGAATTTGCTCAAAAATAAAATATTGATTATTTTGATACATTTGCACTAGTGACAAGAATTTCTTCTATTTGAATATTAATTACTTTGGCATCGATTCATAAGTTTTTTATCTATCAAATCAATGTAAAAACAACTTTTTTAAATGGTGATTTAGAAGAAAAAATTTATATGGTTCAACTTGAAGCATGTGTAGTTCCTGGATAAGAAAATAAAGTTTGTAAATTAATTAAATCTCTTTATGACCTTAAACAAGCTCCTAAATAGTGGCATGAGAAATTTGATCAAGTTTTAATAAAAGATAAATTTTCTTCTATTGAAGTGGATAAATGTGTTTATACTAAAGTAGTAGACAATGATTATATGATAATTTGCTTATATATAGATGACATGCTTATATTTGGTACATGTTTAAATATAGTAGAACGTACCAAATTATTCTTATCTACTAACTTTGATATGAAAGATCTGGGTGAAGTTAATATGATATTGGAAGTTAAGTTATAAGGATTGATGATGGAATAATGTTAACACAAGAACATTATGTTGAAAGAATTTTTAAGAAGTTTGAATGTTGGGAGGTAACTCTTGTAGCCACTCCTTATGATGCTAACTTTAAATTGAAAAAGAATAATGGTGATCCAGTTGTCCAGTCTAAATATGCACAAATTATTAGGAGTCTAATGCACTTGATGAATTTTACTAGGCCTGATATAACGTATGCTGTGTGTAGACTGAGTAGATATATGCACAACCCCAATAAAGAGCATTGGTTTGCATTAGTGAGATTAATGAACTACATAAAAGGAACCATGAATTATGGTATTCTATATAGTGGATTTCCTTCTACTTTAGAAGGATATTGTGATGCAAATTGGATCTCTGATTCAGTGAGACGAAATGCACTAGTGGTTATGTGTTCACTTTAGGTGGTGGTGCAGTATCGTGGAAATTAGCTAAACAGACGATTATTGCTAGATCAACTATGGAATCAGAGTTTGTAGCTCTAGAGTTAGCTGGTACTGAGGTTGAATGGCTAAGAAATTTCTTAGCGAATATCCCTTTTAAAAAGAATGATCTGTTACCTCAAAGCCCTTCTAAGAAGGATGATTTGTCGCCTAATATCTCTTTAAAAAAAGGATGATCTATTGTCTAATATCCCTTTAAACAAGGATGATCTAGTGCCTCCCGTGTTTATACACTATGATTGTCAAGCCGCAATTGCTATTGCGAAGAATAAATCTTACAGTTGTAAGAGTAGACACATGGAATTGAGGCATAATGTTGTTAAGCAGCTACTGAGAGATGAAATAATTTCCATTGATTATGTGAAGTCAGAATTGAATTTGACCGATTCACTGACTAAACCTGTGGGAAGAAAATTAATTCTTCAAACCTCAAAAGAGATGGGATTAAAGCCAATATGATTGTCAATAGAGATGGTAATCCAACCTATGTGATTGGAGATCCCATGAAGTAGGTTCATATGGGTAATAACAAGTCGATATTGACACTGCACACTTATTGAGAGTGATTAAACTGCTACTAAAATTGATGGATGATTTATTAACTCTTAATGAATTCATAACCCTTACGGGTGGTGTATTCAAAGCAGTGTACACTTGATGAATTCACCTATATGAGAAGTGGAATGAGACCGTTCCTATGAGACTTTGGCCTAGTCTCTAGAGCTCTCATGAATACCAGACACGCGCATGGCCAATTGGTGCAAAACTGCGTTGAACAATAAAATTACGGTCAAAATATGATTGATAAAATCTCTGACTTACAACAAGAATTATTCGGTTCATAGAAATATTATATTACATAGATAATTCTGTAAGTTAAATTTTATCGATATTCATAGTTCGAAAGACACCAAACCTATTACATTTTGTCCATATAAATCTAACAAGTTTTAACCTTTTATTATAAATATTTTAAAATATATGAGGGATTGTAAGATATTATAAAATATTTAAATTAATTGATTTGCAATTTCAAGTGAAAAATGAATATATTAAAGTTTCTTTAAGAGAAAAATAATTTTGACCAAATAACAAATTAATAGCCAATCATTTTACTTGGAGATTAATTAACATGTGTATTTTATTTATAGATTAATTAACATGTGTACTTGGAGAACACATAAAGTAAATACTTATTGCCAAAATAAATAAATTGATTTATTAATTTTTTTAATCTTTCACCCACTAAAATTGGCAAAATGATGGCCAAATATTTTTACTTGATGCCAAAGGAAAATAAATAAAAGAATATGGGATTCTTTATTGCCAAGGAAATGTGTATTTCCACCGCCTCTACATGGCTATAAATAGCCAATCAATTCTCTGCAATTGAACACACATATAGATATCTTCTACTTCCTTCCTATTTTACTTTGCCTTTATTTTATAATAATTTTAATATTTCTTCTATAAATTAAGATTTGTTGGATTTATAATTAATTTTGTTGAATTTTGTATCCCTTGATTAATTAGGGAAGACTTATATAATTTTTGAATATTTTTTAATTAATCAGGGAAGTACTTGTTTAATCGTGAGAAAATATTTTACATTGCGAAAATAGTTTTTTAGGACAGTGCCTAGCACGACTCAAGTATAATTAATATATTACTTAATATCTGTAACACCCCGTTTTTCGGGCTAAAACAAAAACCATCATTTCTATGCGTAGATGATCCAAAAGTCATAAATTTTAACGCCCGTAAAAGTCGTGCATTTGTTAGCCCCTCGTAGTGTGCTCTTAGACTTGAAAACTTAAAAATATTCTAAGTGTCAAAGAGACTTAGTCTTATTTTTAGTTCTTAATCTTTGAGAATTTTATTTTCAATCTTCCCGACCACCGTTTCTTGATTTCTAAGTTGCGCTATGATCGGGGGAGTCTAAAGTACACATTGGGTGAGTTTCAGAATTTTCGGACCTCTTTTAGGGCATGTTTGGATGCCCAAAACAGTGGCATCACGCGATTAGCCCGCGTCGTATGGTCCACAACACCGCGATATAGCATGCGGCGCATGGTCCACAACACCGCAATATAGCATGCTGCGCATGCTCTAGTTTGGTGGGATAGAGCATGCGACACATGCTCTGCTTGCACGTGCCTGGAAATTTCAGCCTTTAAACTCCGTCTCATTAAGGGCATTTTGGGTATTTTCTATTTCTTTTACAGCCTTAACATGAAATTAAAGCCCTAATCCACCTCATTATTGATATTTCTCTCAAAAACCACCAAGAACACTCTCTAGGGTTTCAAACTCATAATTCAAATAACTCAAGATTTAACCGTAGTTTTTCAATAATTCTTCAAGATTCGAAATCCCCATTGTGAGGGCTACAAGATGCATCCACCAATCGTATGTATAGCATCCCAAAAGTTAGAGTTCATATCACGACCCGAACCGAGGCCCTAGCCATAAACATTCCCGAACTGTGAAGGCCCGGGACGCCCTCTGTCTATCTGGTAATCATGCATAACATTCATATAATAAAAGATAATGCAGAAATAGAAATCTAATACGAAAACATGGTCAATCTGAATGTGATCATAATACTGAAAACTGAAATCCAAAATATATCTGGATAATAATAATGTCTGGCTCAGTCTACAAATCTCTACTATGAACTAAATAAAACTGTCTGAAAACTGGGACAAGGCCCCCAGTAGACCAAAACATGACTAAATATAAATATCTGGAAGTAAACAGGCCTTCTGGAAAATAGAAGGCTCACTCATGCACAATCTGATCAGTGATCTGAAATATCTACTATTTACCTGGACCTCTAGACTGAGCCTCAGAACCTAGAAGGATGGGGGGTCAGCAAAAATGTACTGGAATGCGAAGCAATTCAAAATAGTGTATTTGTATACGTATAAAGTAGATGAGAGCAATTTAACAAAACATCATGCATAAAATAGTTTCGAAAACACATGGGCATCATTTTGAACATTCTGAGACATTCTTGTCAAAACAGTTTCTGATCTTTGTATTACTTCTGAGTTAGGTGGCACTCCCCTACAATTCTGATATTCTATGGGTTGTATGGAATCCGTCATTGACTCAGCGGGGAAGCCTCCAATCCGAGTGTGCCGCAAGGATTGGAGTCTCTGATTCTAATACACCACACGGCTCTAGGCCAGCGTAATATATAAACCCGGATCGATAAATTATGATTTTGGGCAATGAGTTGTCTGAACTCATGCCTTCTTCGGGGAACCACCTAAGCTCTCTTTATGCCCTATTTTAGCCTTTTCTGAACATGCATCATTCCGAAGTTCTAAAACATGCAAATCTGATAAAGTCTGATTTCTGTATTAGTCTGTGTCTGTTATGGCATTTTCTGAGTTGGTGTCATCACACCAAGACTTGAAAGTTCTATTTCTGAGTCATAATGCAATAAGCATGATTTCTTACATAAAAATATAATTTCAGACCACCCAACCATGTAATTTGCATAAGAGATTTTATATTCCGAAACTCAAATCAAAACCATGCAAAAACTTTCATCAAATAGATGGTGATCATGTGCTTTTGCCAAAACCATGCACTCTTTCATTATATATATATTCAACATCCATCAACGTAAACAATCCTCTCTCTTTTGAAAACAAAATTCATAATCCAAAATTATCATTTAAGACTTTTCATAACATGCTTTTCAAGATGTGTTTTGAAACAATCCATATCATATGAAGCATGGAAAAAATTACATCAAGAGAGGGATTTAATATATATCATGCTCTCAATTCATATTTCAAAACTTGAACACTTACATACAGTATATATAACATTCAAATCACTTTGAGGGAAAGCCAAAAGGCCAAAACAATATCCTTAAAGCTTCTAAAACATGAATATGTACATAAATTTCAAAACCCCTTTCTTAAAACATGATTTCTATGCCCATGAGAATTTAAAAAAATCCCGCGTACCTCTATTTAAGAAATTGATGGATGATCCTTGAAGCCTACGATGTGGGGATTCCAAATCTCCAATTATCTTCCAAAACCAACGGTTGAATCTTGAGTTATTTGGGATTTTTTTGTTTGAAACCCTAAGGGGTGTTCTTGAGAGAAAATTTAAGAAAGGATTATATTTTGATAAATTGAGGGCTAAATCTGGTGTTATAGATGAAATTTGAGTGAGGTGAAATTACTAAAATGCCCCTAAGAAAACAAACAAAGTCGAAACTGTCCCTCAGTTGACAAGCTCACGCTGAAGTAAAACGGGTATAACTCCTTACTCAGATGTTGGATTTGGATGAAACTAGTTGCATTAGAAAGAATACTCGAAGAGCTTTCATTTTATAGGTAGCATCTCTCCCAGTTCATTATATTCAGAGAGTTATGATCGTTTGAAGTTGACACTAAAATGCTGAAAATTGGGCAATAGGCTATGCGTTTTGCTACTGTTTTGAAATCCAAACGCAGTCTTATACGTTTCAAAAAATTCCAAAACTTATCCGAGATGTACTATGAGCTTGCCCGATCATAACGCAACTTAAAAATATAAAAACGGATGTCGAAAAGGTTGAAAAGTTGTATTCCAAAGTTTGCCAGCTAAAATGACTCTAAGTCCTCATTATACTTAGAAAAATTTTCAAGTTTTTTTTTTCAAGTCTAAGAGCACTCTATTAAAGGCTAATCCATGCACGACTTTTACGGGGTGTTACAGTTCATTCAAAATCTTCTAATTTAAGTTACACGGGGTTTTTCTCAAATCTCATGGGCATAGAAATCATGATTTTTAGAAAAGGGTTTTTAGGTTTATGAATACATTCATGTTTTAGAAATCTTGACGGTATTATTTTGGTCTTTTGACCTTCCCCCAAATTGATTTGAAACTATATATATATATATATATATGTAAGCATGTGTTTTAAGGTTGATGATTGAATTGAGAGCATGATTCATGAAAAATTCCTCTCGTGTGATAATTTTCATTTATTTATGATATACTATGAAATCATTTGAAAGCATCTTGAAAAGCATGTTATGAAATGTCTTGAATGATGTTATATTTGAATTATGATTTCGATTTCAGAAGAGAGAGGGTTGTTTATGTTGATGAATGTTGAAAATATTCATATAATGAAAGAGTGCATGATTTTGCCAAAAGCACATGACCACCATATGTTTGAATAATCTCAACATAGTTTTGACTTGTGTTTTTCGGAACATGAAATCCTTGATACTTTTTGCACGTTTGGGTGGTATGAACTGTGTGTTTTAATGAAAGAATTATGCATGATATAAAATGTCTTGAATGATGTTCTATTTGAATTATGATTTCAATTTCAGAAGAGAGAGGGTTTTTTGTGTTGATGAATGTTGAAAATATTCATATAATGAAAGAGTGCATGATTTTACCAAAAGCACATGACCACCATATGTTTGAATAATCTCAGCATAGTTTTGACGTGTTTTTCGGAACATGAAATCCTTGATACTGTTTGCACGTTTGGGTGGTTCGAACAGTATTTTAATGAACGAATTATGCATGATACATTATGGCTCAGAAATAGGACTTGCAAGTTTTGGTGTGACGACACCAATTCAGATTATGCCATGATAATTCAGAACAGAATAGAATGCATGTTTGAAGTTAGATTTTTCAGATGTTGAAACTAGAATAATGCATGATTCAGAACAGGATAAAATTGGGCATAAGGAGAGATTAGGTGGTTCCCCAAAGAGGCATGAGTTCAGACAACTCATTTTCTAAAATCGTGATTTGTCGATTCTGATATATTATTATACGCCGGCCTAGTGCCCTGTGGCGTATTAGACTTAGACACTCCAACCCTTGCGGCACACTTGGGTTGGGGGCTTCCCCGCCGAGTCAATGACGAATTCCATATAGTCCATGGAATATCAGACTTGTAAGGGAGTGCCACCTAACTCAGAAGTAATACAAAGATAAGACATTGCATTGACAAGAATGATTTATGATTTTCAGAAAGTGCCCATGTGTTTTAGAACTATTTCATGCATGATATTTTGACAAATTGCTCTCCAACTATTTTACTTATATAAAAACTTTATTTTGGATTACTTTGTGTACCAGTACATCTGTATTGACCCCCCTCCCTTCAGGTTCTGAGACACAGTCTAGGGGTCCTGATAAGCAGTAGATTTCATCAGACAGGAGTGAAAAGTACCATTTGGTGAGCCTTTCATATTTCAGAAGGCCTAATTTCTTTCACACAGTTATTATTTATTATGGTTTTGGTCTACTGAGGGCCTTGTCCCAGTTTTCAGACAGTTGTTATTTGATCATGTAGTAGAGATTTCGCAGACGATTTTTCAGATGGTGTTTAGTTGATATTGGATTTTATTCCTCATTGTTAAACTAGATTTAGATTATGACTATGTTTCCATAACAGATTTTATTTCCGCATTTTCTATTTATATATGAATGGTGTATAAGATTACAAGTTAGAAGGGCTCTCGGGCCTTCATGGTTCGGGATGTCTTTCACGGCCAGGGCCCTGATTCGGGTCGTGACAATATCATATCGTTATAATATTTGTTTAATATTCAGTATTATTAATTTATCAATAATTAATTATATTATTGTTACTGTTATTATATTAAATATAAAATTATTATTGAAGTAATAATATTATTATACACTGTCATATTATTGTACTGTTATTATTATATTAATATTTTATTAACAGTTTAAATATTATTGTTATTGATATTTCTATTACTGTTTCCCAACACAATTTACATTGATGTTAATATCGCCATTGATCAAAAGAGTTGTAAAAAAGAAAATGAGAATTATCCCAAAAATGTGTTTAGTAAATTTATTTCTTAATTGTTTAAATTATATCACATTTATCTACTTATCTTAATAATCATTTTCTTGATTTTGAGATGAGAGGCATGCATCATTTACGTATACCTTGCATGAAGATTTTATTACTTCAAGAAGCAATGAGTTTATTTGATGTACATGCATATTCTTAAATCACTGGTTCAATATGAAACTTCTTCTTTCTTTTTTCTATGTTTTTTTCCTTAAAAAAAATATGGACATTCCTTGAAGGAGATTTTTTTTTTTTTTTTTTTTTTTTTTTTTTTTTAAAATAGATGTTTACATGTTAATTTCATTTGTGCAATCCAAGGTACATGAACATGGGTTGGTACTACAAGACTCTTCAAAAATTCTACTTAAGTTTTTTTTTTTTTAAAACCTTTTGTTGTTTCCAAGTTCAATTGATCTCTCTCTATATTACTAATATATACAAGTGTTGAACAGCTGATCAAAGAAGGCACCTGGAAGCTGGCAGGTGGAGGTTGTCCTGCCAGCTTCCAAGGGTTATTTCCGTCATTTCGGCCAACTTCTCAAGGGCTATTTCTATCATTTTGCCTGCCAGCTTAATCTAAAGGATATTTTTATCATTTTAGTAATCAACTTTATACGTGTTACACCCTTGTGAGAACACCAAGATAGCAGACATGTTTCCATTCAGTCGAAATTAATTGCCACTTCTTCGTTTCCACCGCTTCTTTTTGAGATCTTGATTTCAAGTACTGTGAGTTGAAAATCTCTTTTAACTTTTATATCCCGTAGGATTGTTTGATTGATGTGTTGTTTCTTGTGTCCATAAAATAGGAGTTCCCGAGTATTTTTCGTCACTTCAGCTACGTACCCCCAAATTGTTGCTTCTTGAGTACCAGTTGTTGCTCCTTCTTTTGATCATGAAATCTATTAGTTTGTGATTTGATGATTTCGTGTTTTTATTGTGTTCTCCAAAGACTTTCTGGTAGTTCAGCAGTTGTTTGCCAACAATGATTTATGACTGATTAATTCAAGTTATGTGCTATGCGTTTGCTTTCATTTTGCTCACGTTGACTTAAATAAAACTCCCACGGAATATTTCTTGCAAGATTTTATCAAAATTTAACAGAACACAAATCCGTTAGTTTTCGTATTAATTGTAGTTGCTTATACCAATTTTTACATGCATGTATTGTCAACAATTATTGGGTCTTGTAAAATCCCTGAAGCAGGCAGAAGGAGGTTGTCCTGCCAGCTTGCCCAACTGCTACTTTCGTCATTCTGAGTGAACTTTATATGTATAAAATTATTGTTACGCATTTTTCTATATTGTTAGATGTTTTACCTAAAAGTGTATTTATAAATTTGATCTATCACAATTGTTGGAACATGTTATATATGCATTGCATATTTGCATATTATACGTCTAATCTGACATTTTAGTTATTTTTGAACTCCCAGATTAGTATTCAGATTGATGAGCTTGAAAGGGTTCCGGGTTGACACTATACCATTTGAAGAGTCATTTGGAGGTATGTGTTGCTTCTTGATCACCCCTTACTAATTTGTCTCCTCTGTAGTGACTCTTAATTCCCCCTATACTTTTCCGAAGTATAGACTTGTAGGTTCTTGTCCTTTGAATTTTTGTTTTTACATTTCAATTATCATTTTATCTTATTATGATTACTATTTATGCTGATTTGTCAAGTTGTTTAACAGTTTTTTGCTATGAATGTATGTTTTTCTGTTATTTGTTTTTTTACACTGCTTGAGATTGTTTTTTCTTGAGCTGAGGATCTACGAAAAACTTCTATACCTCTAAGATAATGATAAAATCTGCGTACACTCTACTCTCTATTTTATTTGATTACAATGGGTATGTTGTTGGAACATGGCTGCAAGATCATTGGACCTTTTGTATTTGCTAACCGTTAAAGCATTTCTTAAAGATCTGGGAAAGTGTTAACACACGTCAATTAGAAGGACCAAAATAAATTTAAGAATTTGACTTAAATAATGTTATTTATGTCGATAGCTACTGAAGCAAAGATACTAATTCCTCTCCTCTATTTTCCTTTGAATGAAATTATTCCATATGGGTTGATTATTGGTAAATATAACAATGCTTTTCAAAGGAAAAACATAATGATGATGGCGAAAACATCTTACAGCTGCCTATTCTTGAACTTCTCTTCTGATTTTTTGATAATGCCTCCATGTGTAAGCAAGAAAACAATGATTAATCAAAGTAGCCACTTCTTAAGCCACGTATCATTTTTGTTGGTACTGTTTTTCTCCTTTGTTTCTTTACATTTTTTCTTTATCCATTTGCTTCAACTATTAGAAAAAGCTATAAGTCAATTTCCTGGAACTGTTACATCTACAAATTCTTCAACTTTTCTCTTGTGTTTCTCCATATTTTTCCCATATCCATTTGCTTCGACTATTTCCAAAAGGTACAAGTGCAACACAAAAGTCTTCTCTATTTTTTATCTTACTCATAAAGGCCTCTTTCAATTTACTGATCTTTTTGATTACTAAGATCCTTCTTCTCCTTAGGTGTGTTCGTAGTTGTTACTGTTAGTTTGCTTTGTGATTTGTTTTACACATTTCTATTTACCCTTCAATTTTTCCTTCAATTTTGCAATTTACCTTTGTTCTCTGTTGCCAATTCCTCGAATTCTATTAAGGTAATTGCTTCATTTGTTAGTCGTTATTCTGTATCTTCGACTTTGACTGTCTGCATAACTTTGTTGTCATGTCTGTGCCTGTATGGTTTGGTTGTTTGCAGAGATTTGCATAATATATCAAATATATTTATGTGAAAAATAGAGAATAGGGCAGAAAGAAGAGATCTGCCATGGTAGAAAAGTAGGAAAAAATTGATCCAAATCCACAGGAGGTTGAGTTAAAGAAAAACGAAACCTCAATAACAAAATACTAATTTAATGTAGATGGAGGGTCTTCTATTTTAATACTACTCCCAACTTGCCACCCACTTTTTGTTAGTATTATTTTTTATTGGTTATGTATCTAAAAATTACTAAATGAAAGTTGGTATAAATGACTCTGAAAAATTACATAAAATATTTAAAGATTCAACAAAAAGTTTAATTAATTCTTTAAAATTTATCTATATCAAATTGAGATTGGAAAATAACATATGTTAGGCTTCTTTATGTATATATAGTAGATGTCGAACCCCTGCGGTTAGTTCGTACATTATTCTGCTTAAACAAGGTGGTCAGTGCGATTAGTTTATCAATCTTAATGCTTGTGATTATTCTTTAGAGATAGAAGATGGTATCTAATTAAATACGGTTTCTTTTTTTTCTTACGTATCTGTGCCCTTTTCTGTATGTTTGTTACTGAGTTATCCTTTTCTGAATTACGAACATTTGTTTAATGTTTGAATGTCACTTCTATTTGTTGGAATTCTTGATTTTAAAATTACATTTTTATATCGATGCTGCAAGTTGCATAGTTGAAATTGCTTACACTGTTTACTACATAGATGACGATAAACAAAGAGTCTTCATCGCAATCTTGTTCTTCCGAAAAAAAAAACGCAATTGTTCAGCAGAGAGAGCTTTTAAAATCAAGCTAAGGCGACATGAGTGATATACACCGTTGTCGCTCGACAAAAAAGAGCAGCTTTTATTCCAACGTTGCAAACAAAAACTTGAATCAAAAAATACATGTCTGTCGGCTGCACTGATCGGTGAAGCATTACGCCCTCGGATAAATGTTACATTAGGTAGACAAAAAACTCTAACAATACGAGAGCCATCTTTTTCTACCCAAAAAAGTTGGATACCTCCGAAAATTGGTAATCTAAATATTGCACTGTTTGTAATTTTTATAAAATATATATGAGTAATATTGAATAAGATATTTTTTTGTTACAGCAGCAGATACATCTAACACTAACAAAGCAACAATAGACTTTGACAAAGGAAAGAATATAACTGAATTTCTCTATCTTTGAAACTAGTGCGTAATTATTAGTAACTTTCCAAAATTTTACCTATCAAGGAGTATATGTCTTATTAAGGTGATTACTGTTTAGGTTCAACATCAGATCCCTCCTCTAAACAACATACTGTTGGATTTCCCCAAGAGACAGTTGTAACAACACAAGAGTCATCTTTTATTACCAAAAAAGGTCAAATATCTCATGAATTTGTAATTTGAGTATTATGTTATTTATGATTTTATATGTACAGAGATTGTTAATGTTGACTATGATTTTCATTCTTCAACAGCCGCTGCATCTCAAGTAAAGAATTCAGAAATAGTGAAAGACTCCAACAAAAGAAAAAATACAACTGGTCACTTCTCCATATTCGAAATCGGTTTGTAATCATTAAGATATCATTTAGTTTTAATTTAGCAAAATAAATATCATGCTAATTGAATTGATCATTCATTAGGTTCAACATCAAATGTTTCTACTGAACGGAATCATCCAATAATATCAGTTGTCGCAAAAAAAGGTATGTCTTCTTCCTAGAGTCGGTTTGTGCTTGCAATTCTTCTGTGAAAAATCATATGCTAAATTGTCATAATTCATACACACAGGTTCTAGATCAAAAATTAAAGGTTGTTGGAATTATAAACAATTACCCAATAATGCGAGCGTTTTAAAAGCAACGTCAAATTGTAAATATTGTCGAACCAAAAGATTTGAATATGAATCCCCGGGATTTTGTTGTAGCAATGATTCAATTGAGTTAACATCACATCAAATTCCTAATGAACTATTAAATCTTTACTCAGGTGATACTGAAGAATCTAAACATTTTCGCACTTACCTTAGAATTTATAATAACTTGTTTGCATTCATGTCACTTGGAGTCAATTATGGCAAAGTGTTGGCTAAAAGAAATGATGGTATTTATACATTCAAAGTACAAGGACAAATCTGTCACTTCATTAATGATTTGATTTCGTTAAATGGACAACCAAGAAATCTACAACTATATTTTTATGATGATAACACTGAGATGTTGAATCGAATGGCTTCTTCAAGTGTGCTTAACCGAACAGTTATTGAGAAATTAATGAACATTTTAAAGATAAATCCTTATTGTATTTTCTTGAAATCTCTTCTTCACATTCGTGAATTATTAAATTTTTATATCGCATTGAGATGTGGGTCTGGTTTAGATCAACGAGTATATAACCTACCGATTGTATCTGAAGTGGCAGGATTGTGGTTAAATGATGAAACAAGTAACAATAATTCAGCACCTCATATTCGAATTTCTATGCATAATAACAAAAGCCAAATAGTTAATTATTATTATGGTTGTTATGATCCTTTGCAATATCCTCTTTTATTTTCTTATGGACAAAATGGATGGCATTGTGGTATTCAAAAGGTTATACTTTCTGAAAATAAATTCACAAAACGAAAAAAATCTTATTATGAAAATGAACATCTTCCAAGCTTATCTAACATGTGTTCAATTGATGGGCTACTTGATATGGAAGCCGACGTTCTACAAAAAGGAAATTAAAAAAAAATACTGTTTCATGTCGTGAATACTATTGTTATAAACTTCAAATGCGAGACGATGAAGAAAATAAAATTTTACACGTAGGTAGATTATTTCAACAATACTCGGTTGATGAATTTATAAAGGTTGAAACTCAAAGATTAGATTTTGCATCTTTTAATCAAGAATTATTTCGCACTGATATGTTACAAGAACTTTTTGATATATTAATACTTGGTGAAAGAGAAGCTTCAAAAATAGGAAAAAAACAATTTCTTCCAGTAAGTTTTATCGGTGGTCCGAGAGATATGCGCTGTCGTTACATGAATGTTATTGCGTTAGTTCAACATTTTGGAAAACCAGATATATTCCTTACTATGACTTGCAATCCTTCTTGGCCAAAAATAAAAAAACATTTACTATCAATAGATGAAACTCAAAATAGACCTGATTTGATTAGTCGTGTGTTCAAAGCGGAAGTGGAAGAAATGAAGACAGATATACTAAAACGGCACATATTTGGACAAGTTACTGCTTTTATGTACACTATAGAATTTCAAAAGCGAGGTCTTCCACATGCTCATTTTCTTATAATACTTATTGAGGATTATAAATTACTAACAACCGAAGCATATGACAAATTTGTTTCTGCCAAACTACCTGATCCTGATGTTTACCCTTACTTGTATGAACTTGTTATTAAACATATGATGCATGGTCCCTGCGGTCATTTGAATCCAACAAACTCATGTATGAAGAAAAATGGACAGTGCAAATTTAAGTATTCTAAAACTTTTGCTAATGAAACAACAAAAGGAAACAACTCATACCCAATTTATAGAAGACGAAATACAGGTAAAGTTGTGAAAGTTAGAAAATAATTTTTGGATAATTCATGGATTGTTGCTTACAATCCTTATCTACTATGCAAATACAACTGTCATATAAATGTTGAAGTTTGCTCTGATATTAAAGTTGTCAAATATATATACAAATACATTTGTAAAGGACATGATAAAATTTCATTTCACGTACATGAAAATAATACAAATATTGAATTAGATGAAATAAAAGAATATCAATCTGCTAGATAGGTATCGCCACCAGAAGCTATGTGGCGTTTATATGCCTTTCATATTAATGAAATGAGCCCAAGTGTCTACCACCTTCAACTACATCTTCAAGAACAACAATTTATCTATTTTAAAAAAACTGACAATATTATTAGCATCGTGAAAAATCCTATGGTCAAAAAGACAATTTTGACAAAAATTTTCATGATGAACGCTACAAATAAAGATGCTAAAGAGCTTAATTTGTTACATAAAGATTTTTCACAATACTTCGTATGGTCACCTACTTACAGAATGTGGACCAAATGAATACAAGGCAAAGTTATCGACCGTGTTGTAACAGCTCATCCAACTGAAGGAGAAAGATATTATTTTCGATTATTACTAATGAATGTAAAAGCCCCAAAATCTTATGATGATCTTCTGAAAGTAAATAATGTACATTGCAAGACATTTAGAGAATCTGCAGAAAAAAAAAGGCTTATTACATTGTGATAATAATTTGATTGAATGTATGTTAGAGGCTACGTCCTATCAAATGCCTTATAGTTTACGATGATTATTTGCTACAATATTAGTATATTGTAATCCTGAAAATCCGAAAGAATTATTGGAACAATTTAAAGATTCAATGTTCGAAGACTTTAAAAATCTACAAAACATTTTACAAAAAGATATACATTTTGTTGTCCTAAACAACATTAATGATATATTACATTCTATGGGACGCGATATTAATGAGTTCAACCTTGTTTCAGAAACTATCACGTCTTCAAAGGTAACAAAAGAAGCAAAGGAAGTGAACTTCCAAAAAAATATCATTGTAAGTGATGAAGAATTATTATTACATCAAAAATTAAACATAGAACAAAAAAAGGCATATGACATAGTCCTTCAAAGAATATTAGCAAATAAAGCAGGAGCATTTTTCATAGACGGTCTTGGTGGAAGTGGTAAGATATTCTTATATCGTGCCTTATTAGCAACTATCAGATCTAAAGGATTTATAGCATTAGCAACAACAACTTCTGGCATTGCTGCTTCAATCCTTCCAGGAGGAAGAACAGCACATTCGCGCTTTAAGATTCCAATCAATATTGACGAAAAATTCTCTTGTAATATCAGCAAGCAAAGCTCACTTGCATCTTTGATTCATGGTGTGAAATTAATAGTATGGGATGAAGTATCAATGGCAAAAAAGAATATGATTGAAGCATTTGATTCTCATTTAAAAGATATAATGGATTCAAATATATTATTTGGTGCAAAAGTTGTCGTTCTTGGAGGAGATTTTAGACAAACTCTACCCGTAGTTCGAAGTGGCAAAAAAGAAGACTTCATTCGAGAAAGCATTTTGAATTCACAAATATGGAACCAACTTAAGAAACTTCGATTATCAGAGAATATGCGTGCTAAAACTGATCCCTCTTTCTGTGAATATCTGATGCGCATAGGAAATGGACAAGAAAAAACTAACATGAATGACAAAATAATTATTTCAAGATGTTTCATTGTTCCACATACTACTGAAAAAGAATCTTTAGATCTTTTATTTAAAACAATATATCCTAATTTTCATACTTCTTTTCAAAACTCAACTTTTTTAACTTCTCGTGTAATTTTAACAACAAAAAATGATTTCGTTGATGAGTTAAATGCTAGACTTATAGCTCAATTGCCTAAAAATGCTAAGACATTTGTCGCAATTGATGAAACTATTGAACCAAGTGATCAAACTGAGTTTGAGGATTTCTTACATTCACTAAACCCTCCAGGTCTACCTCCTTACAAATTAACCTTGAAAGAGAATTGTCCTATTATGTTATTGAGAAATTTAAATTCTTGTGAAGGTCAATGCAATGATACACGTTTAATATGTTGTGATTTTAAGAGTCATGTTATAACTGCTAAAATTGTCAGTGGTGATTTTAAAGATTCACATGTATTTATACCAAGAATACCATTATTATCTTCAAATGATGAAAAATTACCCATCCCATTTAAAAGAACACAATTTCCAATACGATTATGTTTTGCTATGACAATAAAGAAAGCTCAAGGACAAACATTAGATTATGTTGGAATTTATTTACGTGAGCCTGTCTTTTCTCATGGCCAATTGTATGTCGCTCTATCGAGGGCGAAAAGTTCAGACAATATAAAAATATTAATTCGACCACCTACAGCTGATAACAATGGTGATCAATCTAGATACAATATAGTGTATCATGAAATTATCTCTAAAGCTTTTCTTTAACTTTATGTCCTATCTGACTAAATGATTGCGATAATACATCCAAAAAAAACCACATTTTATATCAATATTCAGCAGGAAGTTCATGGACGTGTCACGCACGACTTCTCGGTAAGTTCTTACATATTTAAATTAAGGCAATTCCTTTGTGAAAGGATGGTTTTTTACTATTACCTTCTTTGCTTCACAGTCCATCACTATAAACTGTTATTTTCGTATTTAATTATCAGCAAGCTCAATGGAACTAATTCATTAGACCATTGGATCTGTATGAATCGTTTCCCTGCTACTGTTATTCAATGGGATAAAACTCAGCAGGTATTGATAATTTCTCTGTAATCCTGGTACGTTAATCTCGTGAGACATATAGTTCCAATTTGGCTATTTATACTCCACTTAAAATAATGTACCTGCGATCTCTTTTGACGAGCATCACGCACAATCTTGAATTGAATTTCCTTTAAGATGTAGATGAAAATATCAGTGTCACTATTATTGGGCCCGCGCTTGCGCGGGCAACGGCATCTAGTATATATATGTATTACACATGTCTGATTTCGTACTTAATTTAAATGCAAAAATAGATAGTTTATTTGCTATTTAGATTTGATTGCAAATACTTATGTTTATGTTGGTTTCATGTCTCTTTAGTAATTTTAATTTTGTTTTGTATGTAGGAATATTTTCAATATGTATTTTTATGTGTTTAAGTGTATTTTTAAAGAGTTTTTAAGTGTATTTTTTTAATAGTGCTTTTCTCAAATAAGTATTTTTAGGAAGAAGCTATGTTTTCAGCTTATGAAAAGCTGTTTTTTCTACTCTGCAAAAACACTTATTTTCTTTCAAACGTTTGGCTAAATACTTCATTTAAAAAAAAAAACATTTTCTTAATATTATTAAGCTTGGCCAAATAGGCTATAGATCAGATGAAAATTTAATAAAAAAATCATTAGAAACATATAATAATACTAAACTGTGTATATTTCGATAGACCAAAATAAGAAATAAATTAGAAATGTCGAGTTATGTAGGATGTAAGTTCGATCACACAGTGAACTTAAAGAGTGAGTATTACACTTTTAAAAAATTACAAATAAAAGACATAAAAATTTTATATTTATCACATTCAATTTGTTACTTGCGATCGTTCAAAATGAAAAAGGAATGAATAATTCTACTAATGTACTATCAAAATGAAAAGGCAATAGATAATTCTACTAATATAATCATCATTTTGTAAGTTTATTTATATATAATAGTTTTTCGTACATTTATACACTAATTAGGAAAACAGTTATTCTACTGTAACAAAAAGTTTTGATTTGTGCGTAAACAAGACGGAACATCTTAGAGTCAGGGATATATATAAATAAACTTTATGAACGGTAAGAAAAAACTAATTATAAGAAAATCTTATAGCTATACTATTTTATGCAAAGTATTTTCTGTCATTTACTTTCAGTATCATTTTCACATCGTTATGTTGTGATAATGTCCCTATTCCTGGAGTATAAAAAGGATATCTTATTTGAAAAAATGGACAGTAATAAAACAATACCAACATATATACAATATTAAATGTTAGTATGCAATAAGAACGATCCAAAAAATTGAAAATAATATCTCAACTATGTCACAAATAATTAAAATAAATATGTTTCTACTATCTATCTTTGCTTTTTTGTTTTAAAAAATAATCCGCGCATTGCGCGAGAATGAGTACTAGTATTGCGATTACTATTTCAACGTCCTCGGCATCGTCCAAGAAAACTTCTGAACTATTTCCCCAGTTGTTGATGGCAACAAGTAGTTCAAATGGAGTTGCCCTTGCTGCTCTTGTCGTCATTGCTTCTCCTTGCATTGCCACAATGTTTCCCTCTTGGAGGTGCACATTGATATGATCAGGAGGCGCGTCTAGGCTGATGTAGTTACCGGACTTCATGTTCACATATTTTGAATAGTTGAACATGTTGAACCAGGTACCGGATGGAAAATATGCATCAACTGAAACCGCACCAGCTGTCAGTACTGGTGATATCATTAGCCCCTTACCGACGAGAAACTGAGAGTTGATGGAGTAAGTGTTTGTGTCCTCGGGGAATGAGAAGAAAAGAGGCCGCGCTATAGGGATGCCTTTGGTATGTGCCTCGAACATTAATGTGCAGAAGTATGGTAAGAACCGGTAGCACTTTCTTGGCAGTTGCAGCTACTGAATCCCAGATATAAAGTTCTTGATGGATACTGAACTTCATAGTGTGATCCCTTGCAAAGGGATAAAATTCACCTAGCTACATTCGATGAGAACTTGACTATCAGATATCAGAAAAGTATCATACTTCAAATTTGAATTTTTCATTTAAACAAAAAACTGACATGCTGTTCCATAGAGCACAATCTATGTTTCCCTGAATAGAATATAGAACGACAACAGAACAATAAAAGAGAAGAAAACCACTGCTATAGATATCTCCACGGGTTTAAGCCATACAAATTAACCTTCTATTCTAATACACTTAACAATAGTATTTTACTTAAAAATCTGTAAACAACATTTTGCAGAGCATTGTCCATTAACTTGATAACACTGTTAGCAGAAAGAGTACTCCCTGGACCAGTTGGGTACTCATAATTCTAAGGTCAAGGGGTGCCAGAGGCGGATCTAGTATTTACATTTAACGAGGTAAGGATTCTGGGTTTTGGACAGTGACCACAAGTTCATATGCAATAATAACTGACCATATAATGAATATCAATATTCAATATATTATCAAGTTTAGAATAGACATATAACAAGACAGGGTATTTATAACTAGTCGTGCCTTCTCTGATTCAACCTCCTTTTATTCCTTAATCTTGACTAATTCAATTTGATCCAAGGCATAGCTAAGATTTACGGGATAGGACATTAGTATATCTAATATCCTATCCCAATTTGAAGTTTTTTCCTAGAAGTTTCACATTTAAATAAGAAAAAGAAGAATGGTCATATAGACTGAGATCATAAACTTTCAATATATGCAGCAAAGTATTTCTTTAAAGACAAAGAACTTGTACCTGAATCCAACGGCGACATAATTCTTGAGTAGTATTTTCAAAAAAGCCACATATATCAGCTCCAACCATGGGAATCCCAAACAATCCAGACCTCAAAATGCTGGGAATACTATAAGCCAAGTCATCCCAAGTGGCTGCATTATCTCCCGTCCAATGTGCTGTGTACTTGCCCAGAACCCACAAAGGTAGATTTGCTAAGTATAAATGGCCTTTTACCAGTAATAGCGATTAAAGCAGTATTGGTCGTTTTAGCTTCCAGAAATCCGTAGAGGTTATGAACATTGTACTCTAAGGCATTTCCAAAATGTACTGATGTTGCTGGGACAGTAATCTGGTTAATTGAACGTAAGCTTCCATTGTTATTGATCTTATAAGGAGGGTTGTCAAGGGCAGAAAATGGGGTTGGAGGCGAAGAGATGAAGTTAGTTATCTCGTTCAAGTCAAGCCAGAGCCCATCAACAGGGAGAAGGTCATGGAAAATCTTGATTTCGTTACTCCAGAAGACTCTGCCTCGGGGATTTATGAAATCAGGAAAGTATACTTTTCCAGGGAAACCTTCGCAACGATAAGGGACACCATTGTGTTTGATGAAAACGTCCGCTTGCATCCCTCTCTGGTATGTCTCATATGAGCTATTTATGCTGATCCCTGTGAACAAGTCATTGAGATCATAAATGAAACAAGGGTAGTGCTCTGATTAAGCCATTTAACCCAATACCTTCGTAATTTCTAAACTTCTACATCAACTTAAAGTATAAATATCAACAAAAAAGAGGCAGCTCGGTGCACAAAGCATCTCGCGGTCACACAAGTTCCGGGAAAGGCTACACCCCAAAGGAGTGTGATGTAGGTAGCCTACCTGACGCTAATGAAGCAAGAAGTTGAATATGTCAGAACTCACCTGGATCCAATATGA